>NW_027325357.1:35763689-36165147 GCF_036924035.1 Leuresthes tenuis
TAATTTTTTGATACAGAGTGTCCTGTGACAACCACAATAAGTTCAGTTTAGTTGATTCGTACAGCACAAATTCACAGCATATTTCACATCAAGGCACTTTGAACAGAAAATAAACAACTTCAATTTCAAGTCCAATAAAATCAAGTTATAATTCAATTAATTCTAATCATATTAGAATCCAAGGAATCCAAAGCATCCCAATTAATTATGGTTGTATTCTGAAATTTTTCATTTAAGGAGCACAATCCAAAAGAGTTAAGCTTTTTCCAGCTTCCATTGGGTGAGAGGCAGATGTGCCTTGACCCATTTGTGAGTGGTTAAGCACATACATGCAGGCATGATTAAATCATATATATAGTGTGTGTCTAAAATTAGTCTTGACTGTGACATAGGCAATTTGCTTTGATGGGTCTGCATTGAAAATTACTTACCAGCAAAAGGGAACCAGTTGTCTTCTTTGTGGATCGGACTGCTTTTATAGCAGGTGCTGATGTATGAAGTTTAGGATACTTTGAACACTCAAAGCATGGGGAAAAGTTGAAAGACAATTTTCTAGAGATCACCCTTGACAAAGAAAAAGCCTTTTGATTGGATTTGATGTCTGTGGTGTCATCTCAAAATTTTTAGCAACAACTCGTGCTTCAGTTATCACAAATGGCGACAAAAAGGTCTCCCAGTTGGATGCGACAACAGACAAGGTTGTCCAGTCCAGTCCAGGTTTTTGTTTTACCTTGTCATTATACTTTTGGAGGCCAATAGACGAGACCTGTGTGTAACTGGTATTGAGGTGTGTCACATGCAGCATAAAAAATCTCTTTGGATGTGGGTGACTTTTGACTTTTTTTAAACACCTTAGAAGCTTATTTTATTACAGTGGTAGCACAGATAAAATCCTTTTGTAGTTAAAGCATCACTGGAGAATTTGCATTTTACTCTTTGGCTCCCCCTACAGTTGTAGGATGTAACACCCCTATTCTTAATCACTGATATACAGTATGTGACGAACACGAACGAGATGCTCAAACAAAGACAAAACAAAGTTTAGCAATTGGCTACAGTTAGCTTTTTCTGAGCTACATTTTTGGAAGGATTTGAATTTGGATGTGTGAAATATATGTGTAATGCACACTGTATATATTACACTGCAGTGTAAGGCTGAAAATATTTTGGTGTGAAATTTGAAAAAAATGACCAAACATTTATACTTGTAAAGAACTAACTGCTCTAGAGTCCAGTGGCGGCGTGCTTTACACCACTGCACCCGACGCTTTGCATTGTACTTGGTGATGTATGGCTTGTATGCAGCTGCACGTCCATGGAAACCCATTTCATGAGGCTCTCCACATGTTCTTGAGCTAATCTGAAGGCCACATGAAGTTTGGAGGTCTGTAGCGACTGACTCTGCAGAAAGTTGTTGACCTCTGCACACTATACGCCTCAGCATCCACGGACCCCGCTCTGTCTGAATGAAATATGTTTCATTAGTTTTATTGGACGAGTCAACCATAGCATCTGTATCTTTTGATGTTCAGGCTATTCTGAGTGGAAGAAGAAATCATCATGATTGTATTCAGAAATATAAACTTCGAGGCCAGAAACTTTATTGACAGAACAAAACAAATCAAACACGACAAAGGAAGAGAACCAATCAGTTATTTCTCACGGATGGCAGCAATGAAACTTAATTTGGATCTGTCTGTCATCCTATTTTTTATTCATTTTTTATCAAATTTATTCACAATGGCAACATTATATTTTTTCTAGTGCTGTTGTAGTTTTTTTTAAGATAATTCAGACCTTAGCAGACAAAAGCAGCAGCGCAAAGGCAAGTATAAGGTAAGTGGCTTTATTCATAATGAATAAGGGAATCACAAAATTGAGATTTGACTCCTCTTCATAGAACAAAAGAATGATTTAAGAGGTGAGAGTGGGCCTCTGAAAAGAGAGAGAGTTGGAGCTGAGGCTATCCAAAAAGACAGTTACTGACCAGTACTGTTGACCAGTACTGGCTTGGGTTAACTCTCCTGCAACACATGGGCTGGGGCTGTGGCAAACTGTGGCTGAGACAACTGCTGTAAGATGGCAGTGGCAGGCTGATTAAGGCTGTTGCAAACTGACTTTGTCTGTGATGCAGAGAAGCAAAGGATCTCTTATGGGAACGAGGGCCAATAGCAGCTCCAGGCAGCAGGTTTTCAAGTAGATGAAAACAACGACCTGGTGAAAAACAGACTGCAGACTGGAGCTTAAATACAGCCAAGCCCAGGATTCAGCGCAGGTGAGGGAATTCTGCAATTAGAGCCACAGCAGCCAGCCATCCACCACACATACAGAAGAACAGGACCCACATGAAAAAGAAAGAACAAAATGAAGAGAAAATTACAGATACTGACAGTTAGTATCCAAGAGAACATTCGAATGGAGATTTCTTGTACGAGAACACACCACAGACTTATGAGAATACTCAATTCAGGTTAAACGCTCATTAAGAGTATTTTGATTTCACCCAGTGACACAGTGAAGAGTGGATTCCAGTTCCTGATTAAGCCGTTGTGTCTGACTGTCAGAGGGCATTCTATGAATCCTGAATATGTGGTCAGTAAGTACTGTGGAGAATAGACCAGAGTCGTCGGACCCACCTTGGCAGCCTCTTATGGGGAATTTATTAACAGGAGCAGCACTGAAACCAACAGTGTGACAGAGCTGCTTACAATATCACGCGATGCAACAAAAGCTTTTACATACCGTTAACAAAACAAAGGTTTTATTTATTTGTTTATTTATTTTGATTAATTAATTAATTCATTTATTTTTTAGGCTAGCCTTGTGGCCTTGTGCTGCTAACTTTTTCCTTAGCAGGGCCACATCGTTTGCTTGTGTTATGTAGACATCGCATCTTTTGTCGTTTATCGATCACTGATACCTTGCATGCCTTGCCCTAAAGCCAAGATTTTCCCAGTTTTGATACTCTCACTTTTCTTCTTTTCATTGTGTTGTAATAATTTTCTGTATGTTGTAAGTATGTTCTGCTTGCAATGACACCCACTTTGTAGCTAAAAAACATTCAATTCAGTTCCATATGTTCTGTGGTTCAACATCCAATCATTGTTGTACAGTCCCCAGATCTGTACAAACTGCTTCAGAGTCACTCAGAATCAACTTTTTGTCAGCTGTCTCTTCATAAAAAGCTTGTCCTGCACCCTCATTGACACTGACCAGCTCTGCAAGGTTGCATATGTTCTCCAACAACGTCAAAGCATTACCAACTCTGACCAATTGAATAGGAACACTATTCACTATTTCACTCTTAACAAGGGGGGCGGACGAATGTAGGCTCATGGGCAGATAAGCTAAATGTAGCAAAGGGAATAGTTTATTCTGAAATAAAGCTAAATCACTGCAGCAGCAGGGAAAAGTAAAACAGATCTCAACAAAAAAGCAGGCTGAGCAGGAAAGAAAAACGGGTTCAACTCAACAATAATAACAATCTAATAAGGAATAAAATGAATGCCTGGTTCATAAGTACTTGAGTCTTAAGAGAGATCTGACAAGTGGGGGCTCACCATTCAAGGACATGGTGTTAGACAAGAACATGAAACAACCCAAACAGAGAATACTAAACTCTACAAAATAAAACAATAGCCAGAACTAACAAGAATACTAATCAAACAAGAACATAGATATTAAAAATGATATCAGGTCAAGCCAAAACACACCGTATAAAAGGACTGATATGCATTAATCATGTGTAATATGGACTTCTCTTTTCAATCCCTCTTTTGATTGCATATGTGGCAGTGGGATTATGATGATACTAGTGTTTCTGTATCTATGTGTGGCCACTTATTCATTAACTATTATCTATTCCTATTAATTGAGACCAGTTCTGAAGGACACTTAAATTAGATTTTCTGAATTTTGAATGCTAATAAAATTCTTATCTTAAAAATGAATACTTACGCAGGGACACATAAAACTCAACCAAGAACACAAGCCATAAAGACTAACCAAAAAAGAACAGAACAGAACAAATACAAATCAAACAGCAACCAGAAACCCCAGTAAAGCTTAACAGTTGTTCAAAGAATGAAGAAAACAAAATACAACCTCAAAAACAAACAGACCAGTCCATTCTTAAATGGATCTGCTTTTTATTTACATTTCGTTTAATTTTTTTAATTTTTTTTTTTTACAATGTGCACTGCTACCAGTACAAGAGCAATGAATACAAGAGAAATGTTGGCTCTGTCAAGGATTCGGACCGAGCTAAAAAAGCTGTACCGTGGATGCAGAGCTGGGGCAAAGCTAAAGGCAAAGAGGGACAACGGGAGGTGGGCATACAAGCCTTTTCTGCCCTCGGTGATAATAGGAAACGCTAACTCGCTACCATACAAGTGTGATGAGCTAGAGGCGCTTGTTCGGAACAAGGAGAGCTGAACGACAACACACTGAACGACATCACACCAGACAGGTGTGTGGACATACCCGGCTTCACAGCCGTACGAGCAGATCGTGACCGGAGTACGAGCGGTAAGCGGAAAGACGGGGATATTATCCTTGTTTTTTTTTTAATTCAGAGATGGGTTAACCCCGCAATGAGACCGTTAAGGAGAGGATATGTTGTCCAGACATTGAACTGCTGTTAGTTGGTTTCCGTGCGTTTCATGCGCCCAGAGAGTCGTCATCGTTGTTTACATTCCACCGAGGGCAGCACCTTCAACGGCATGTGACATCATCCTCCTGTCGCATTGGGATTTCACCATCACAAAGTCTCCACCTTCTTGTTTCACAACTGCATAACTTGCATGATTACCCAAATGATCTCTAAAACATGATCCATTCACAAAATAGGTAACGTCGAAGTTGTTTCTAAGTAAATTCAATTAAATTCAATTTTATTTATATAGCGCCAAATTACAACAATTGTCATCTCAAAGCACTTAAATAATTTAGTCCAAATCAAGCCAATTTGAATTGAATTCAATGTAATCATAATCCAATGAAATCCAATTAATTAATTTAAAAATAATTAAATTAATCAATCTAGAGCCAATTCAAAAACAATATCCTAACTAAAGAAACCAACAGATTGCACCGAAACTTGTCTTCAGTCCAATCTCCCTTCCTGAGCGTGCCTGAGGCGACTGTGGAAAGGAACGACTCCCTTTTAACAGGAAGAAACCTCTGGCAGAACCAGAACCAGGAAGGGTGGCCATCCGCCTCGACCAGCTGGGGTTTGAGAAGACAGAAAAGAGGGAAATGAGGGGGGAAAAACAACCATAACACCATTCAAAGGAGTGTTGGAACAGGGAAACACAAGTTAATAACCACAATAATGTCACATGTAAATAATATCATTTGACAAATTAAACAGGAGGAAAAAGAGAGCAAAGTGAGGAAAGGTGTGACAGATGAGGTTCCCCAGCAGTCTAAGCCTATAGCAGCTTAACTATGGGATGTTTCAGGATTACCTGAGCCATCCCTAACTATAAGCTTTATCAAAAAGGAATGTTTTAAGCCTAATCTTAAAAGTGGAAAGGGTGTCTGCTTCCCGGACATTTACTGGCAGCTTATTCCACAAGAGAGGGGCCTGATAACTGAAGGCTCTACCTCCCATTCTACTTTTAGAAACTCTGGGAACAACAAGTAAACCTGCAGTTTGGGAGCGAAGTGCTCTGTTAGGAAAATATCTTGCAATGAGATCTTTAAGATATGATGGAGCTTGGTCATTAAGAGCTTTATATGTGAGGAGAAGAATCTTAAATTCTATTCTGAATTTAACAGGGAGCCAATGAAGAGAAGCTAAAACTGGAGAAACATGATCTCTCCTGTTAGTTCTCATCAGAACTCTGGCTGCAGCATTCTGGATCAGCTGGAGGCTTTTCAGAGAATATGTGGGACAGCCCAATAATAAAGAATTACAGTAGTCCAATCTTGAAGTAACAAATGCATGAGCTAGTTTCTCTGCATCACCCTGAGACAGGATGTTCCTGATTTTAGCAATATTACAAAAATGAAAGAAGGCAGTCCTAGAAACCAGTTTTATATGTGCGACAAATGATAAATTCTGGTCAAAAATAACTCCAAGGTTCCTCACTGTAGAACTAGAAGCCAAGGAAATACCATCTAGAGTAACTATATAACTAGACAATTTCTCCCTGAAGTGCTCAGGTCCAAAGAGAACAACTTCAGTTTTGTCTGAATTTAAAAGCAGACAGTTCTGAGTCATCCAGGTCTTTATGTCTTTAAGACATGCTTGTAGTCTGACCAACCTATTGGGTTCATCTGTTTTCATAGATAAGTACAGCTGAGTATCATCAGCATAACAATGGAAATTTATGCCATGCTGTCTAACAATGCTTTCACACGATGACTGCTGGGATAGGCTCCAGCCCACCTGCTACCCGGCCGACGGATTGACGGTATAGAAAATGGATGGATGGATGTCTAACAATGTTACCTAATGGAAGCATGTATAAAGTAAAAATAATTGGTCCAAGCACAGAACCCTGAGGAACTCCATGACTTACAAACTGAAAACTGAACAAATTAGAATCTATCAGATGAATATGACTTAAACCAGCCTAATGCAGTTCCTTTAATCCTAATAACACGTTCAAGTCTCTGTAACAGAATGCTGTGATCGATCGTATCAAATGCAGCACTGAGATCCAACAGGACAAGCACAGAAACAAGTCCGCTATCAGAGGCTAAGAGGAGACCATTGGTAACTTTCACCAGTGCTGTTTCTGTGCTATGGTGCACTCTGAATCCTGACTGAAACTCTTCAAACAGATTATTTCGATGTAAATGATCACAAAGTTGAGCTGCATTTATTTTTTCAAGAACTTTAGACAAAAAAGGGAGATTGGATATAGGTCGATAATTAGCCAACACTTCTGAATCAAGAGTAGTTTTTTAAAAAGTCTGAGGAACATATCCTGTCAACAAAGACAGAATGATCAAATCCAATATGGAAGTGTTAATTAAGGGGAAAACCTCCTTGAACAGTCTGGTTGGGATTGGGTCTAACATACAAGTTGATGGTTTAGAAGAGATTATTGCTGTTGTTAGCTCAGAGAGATCAACTGTGTAGAGGCCGTCTAAATACAAATCAGGTTCTAAAGATACTTCTAAAGCTGCTCTACTTGATGATACATCAATGATAATAGTGGGAAGGATTCCATTCATCTTCTCTCTGATAGAAACAATTTTATTGATAAAGAATCTCATGAAATCATCACTGCTGAGAGTTAAAGGAATACATGGCTCAACAGAGCTCGGATTCTTTGTCAGCCTGGCAACAGTGCTGAAAAGAAACCTGGGATTGTTCTTATTCTCTTCTATCAATGATGAATAATAAGCAGTTCTAGCTTTACGAAGGGCTTTCTTATACGTTATTAAACTATCTTTCCAGACTAATTGAGACTCTTCTAAATTAGAGGAACGCTGTCTCTCCAGCTTTCTTGCAGTCTGCTTTAACACACGCAGCTGTGAATTATACCAAGGAGCCAACCTCTTCTGACTGATTACCTTCCTTTTCAGAGGGGCAACATTGTCCAGTGTTGTACGCATTGAAACTATAGTGCTGTCAACAAGAGAGTCAAGTTCTACTGGAGTAAAATTTAGGTAGCCATCCTCTGTCATATCTGCACATGGCAGTGAAGAAAAGGATGATGAAATCAACTCTTTAAATCTGGTTACAGCCGTCTCTGATAGACACCTTCTATATGTAAAATGTTCACTCTCAATGCCATAAGTCAGCACAAGGTCAAGGGTATGATTAAGGCAGTGAGCAGGTCTGTGAACACTTTGATAAATCCAATAGAGTCTAATATAGAATTAAATTTTATATCTAGGCTGTCATTTTCAACATCTACATGAATATTAAAGTCACCCACTACACTGACTTTATCTGTACTCAGCACTAACTGGAATAAAAACTCTGAGAATTCAGACAGAAACTCAGAATAAGGGCCAGGTGGATGATACACAACAACAAGCACAAGAGGTTTTTGTGA
The DNA here is from genome assembly GCF_036924035.1 of Leuresthes tenuis. Lineage (NCBI taxonomy): Eukaryota > Metazoa > Chordata > Actinopteri > Atheriniformes > Atherinopsidae > Leuresthes > Leuresthes tenuis. The sequence continues at coordinate 35,771,708 of NW_027325357.1, forward strand.
TTTCCACTTTGGGTGGGAAAAACTGAGAATCAGAGATTCAAAAGAGCTAAAACTAATCTTGGGTCTAGGACTGATTAGTAAACCTGATCTAAAGATAGCTGCCACTCCTCCTCCTATACCTGTGGTTGGAGGAACGTGAACATTTAAATAGTCAGAGGGAGTTGATTCATTAATGCTAACATGATCCTCCTGCTGCAGCCAGGTTTCTGTAAGACAAAATATATCAATATGATGATCACAGATCAAATCATTCACTAACAGAGACTTGGAAAGGAGAGATCTAATATTAAGCAAACCACATTTGCTTAATGTTAACATAGTTTGATGTTTCTGTTCAGTTAAAGTTTTTGTTTAAAAATTTTTTTGCACAAGAGGATTTGCTCCTTTTGTGTTTTTTGATTGGGGGGGGGGGGGGGGGGGCAGCAGCAGGTGGGAAGCCACAGAGAAGTGTGTAAGACTACAACTCTGCATCCTGGTCTCAACCCTGGGTTGTCATGTTTTTGGATGTCTAATAAATTCGTCCATATTTCTAGAAATGAGAGACGCTCCTTCTAAAGTCGGATGGATGCCGTCTCTCCTCATCAGACCAGGTTTTCTCCAGAAATATTGCCAATTATGTATGTAGCCCACGTTGTTTGCTGGACACCATCTAGACAACCAGCGATTGAATGAGGACATGCGGCTAAACATGTCATCACTGGCCAGATTTGGCAGGGGTCCAGAGAAAACTACGGTGTCCAACATTGTTTTTGGCAAAATTACACACCGATGCAACATTCATTTTAGTGACCTCCGATTGGCGTAACCGGGTGTCATTACCGCCGACGTGAATAACTATTTTACCGTATTTACGCTTATCCTTAGCCAGCAGTTTTAAATAGGATTCTATGTCGCCCGCTCTGGCACCTGGAATACATTTGACTATGGTCAGTGGTGTCTCTAATGCCACGTTTCTGACTATAGAGCTGCCAATTACCAGCGTTTTGTCCTCAGCGGGTGTGTCGCTGAGTGGGGAAAATCTATTTGAAACGTGGACAGGTTGATGGTGAACCACGGGCTTGACTTTAGGACTATGACTCCTCTTCCTCGTCACCCAGCCACTCTTAAGTCCCGGCTGTAGATGACTAATAGAGGAAGCTAGGCTAGTTGGCTCCGCACTGGCTAAAGGGGCTCGCTATCGGGTGGTTTTAACAGTGCAGAGCCGAGCTTCCAATTCAGACAACCTCGCCTCCAAAACTACAAAAAGACATTTGTTACATGTACCATTACCACTAAAGGAGGCAGAGGAGTAACTAAACATCTGACACATGGAGCAGGTGAAAGCAGGAGATGGAGGAAGAGATCTGGTAGCCATGCTAAGCTAGAGAACCCGACACACCGCTAAAAAGGGAAAAATGAAGACTAAAGATCTGTAAGAGTGAGTGTTAGAATATAACAAGTATGCGATAGAATTAACTATGCAAGATGTGTAAATTATAGGGAGAAATAAGGTGATTATTAGTTGTTCAAGAGGAGCAAGAAATGTCACAGGTCTTAGTTTAGTGTACCTCATATTTTCCGCAACACACTCATGTGGTTCTCCTTCAAACTCAAGTGGAATGACATCTGCAGGGTTTGATGTAGTACACTTCTATATTCTCACATCTGGATACGTCAAAAGATGCATAAACTGCAAACATCTTGCCTGAGTCACAACATACTTTCCCTGATTTATTAGTTCTGAGATCTTATGGTGAGTTAAGAAGGTATCCCCTTGTTATTTCTCATAAGTATACTGCACTGGGGCGGCTGTAGCTCAGGAGGAAGAGCAGTCGCCCACCAATCGGAAGGTCGGTGGTTCGACTGTATGAATGTGTGTGAATGGGGTGAATGCAGCATGTAGTGAAGCTCTTTGAGTGGTCAGTTAGACTAGAAAAGCGTTATACAAGTACAAGTCCATTTACCAATGCCACCAACCCTTGATAACGTGGTGGCCAGCCTTGTACAACATTATCCAATTTTGTACTGTAGTAAGCAATAGCTTGTTTTCTGCGACCATTACAGGTTTCCTGCATCACCACTGCAGAAGCATACATGTTGTGTCTATTGGAGACATACAAGAAAAATGACTTCTCATAGTCTGGTGTTGCCAGTGTTGGTGCTTTCTGCAAATCTTGTTTCAAACTATCAAAGGGTAACTTAGCCTCGTTTGTCCACTTCAGTGGTGCTTTCAACCTTTGGTCTTTGGAGTGTTTCATAATTTCTCTCAGAGGAGCACACTTGATTGCGCAATCCACTATCCAATCTGCACTGAATCCTGTCATCCCCAAAAAGGTCATCATTTCCTCAAGTGTTTTTTGGACAAGGTGCTTTACCCTCTAAGTGGGACGGAGCAATAGTTCTGTGAAACTAATCTCCCTAGGTACTCCACCTTAGGCTGACAATACTGAAGTTTAGATTTTGAAACTTTGTATCGTCTGGAGGATTTTTATGGAATCTCGGTGGCAATCCTCCAGATTTGGTGAGCACAGTAAAAGATAATCTACATAGTGTAGTAGTGTGTTGTTCAATGCGAGGCCCTCTCGGTCTTGTCCAAGGACCTGGTTAAACACATGAGGGCTATGTTTAAAACCTTGAGGAAGTCTGGTGTAAGTGTACTTCTTACCTCTATATGTGCATGCAAACAAATACTGAGATTCTTCTGCCAGAGGAACGCTGAAAAAAGCAGAACACAAATCAATCACTGTAAAAAAAAATTTGCATCAGGAGGCACATTGGCGAGGAGTATGTAAGGATTTGGAAACTCTGCTGGCCAGTCCTTGGACAATCACATTTATCATGCGCAAATCATGTGCTAACCTGTACTTGGATTTGTCTGCCTTCAAAAGTGGAAATATTGGAGTATTGCACATGCTATCTGTCTCAACCAGCACTCCTTTTCCTGCAAAGCCTTCTATTATCCCACTCACACTCTGCTCTGCCTCTGGTTTGAGTAGATATTGAGGACAATCAGGAAGTTTTACATTTAGTCTCAACTCTACTTTCATTGGATTAGCAGATTACAACAAAACAGCATCAGAATAATTTTTAGACCCCACTTGGTTTGAGACATGAGACATAATTTCTTTCAACAAATCACTTTCACTGGTTTTTGCCTTTTTTTGCTTTGCTGTTTTAACTGATTGGTTTGCCAATGCCATTATTGCTTGTGGTTTTGCCAATAATGATACACTGCACAGGATTTTGATCATTGTTACATCTTGTGATTGGAAGATTAATGGAGTCTCTGTTTGTTCCCACTTTACTCCAAAAGCAGTTTTCATCATGGGCCCCAAACCCTTTGCTTTGAAATTCTCATTCACCAACAAAGTAACATGTGGAACAGATTCTGGCACATTGTACCATTCAGAAATAAATGCATTTGGTTCCACATTCATGGCTGCCCCGTGTTTTCCAATGATGATGGATTGAGTTGTCAAATTTATCTGTTCGGTCTGTTTGTCCCATGGCTCTTCGAACTCTCCACTTTTTGAAACATCATAATACATAGTCGAGCGTAGGTTCTCTTGCTTTGGACACTGGACTCGAATGTATTTTTCCCCATTTGTTAAATGCAACCGTTACTGGCTCTGAAAAGTCCCAACCAATAGATTCTCTTTGTGTTAACTCTGGAAACTCCAGATCTTCTTACGAGGAACACCAAATCTTAATTTTTAGTTTACACAAAGCCTCTCTCCCCAGCAAGTTAAGGGGAGTCTGACAAGATATCACGATTGGTATTCTAATTTCACTTCCCTCAGTGGGCAGACACACTGGGGCGGTCTTTGTACGAGCTGCTTAATTCCCAAGAATCCTATGGTCTCAACAAATGAACAAAAAAAGGAGTTTCTTGAAGATGGACAGGGACGCCCCTGTTCTGGTAGCGCTCGGTAGGTCATTCCACCATCGTGGGACGACCCATGAAAAGAGTTTGAATTGTCTTAGGCATGGTGTACACACTGCTAGACGACAATCCTGGGACGAACGGAGGGACCGAGTTGTGACATAAGCCTTTGCTAGAGCATTCAAGTAGATGGGAGCCGTTCCATGAAGCACTTTGTGGCTAACATCAGTGACTTGAATTTGATGCGGGCGGCTAAGGGCAGCCAGTGGAGTTCAATGAACAGAGGGGTGACGTGTGTTCTTTTAGGCTGATCGAAGATCAGACGCGCCGCTGCATTCTGGACCATCTGCAGAGGTTTCACAGCACAGGCTGGGAGGCAAGTTAGGAGAGAATTGCAGTAGTCAAGGCGGGAGATGACCATGGCCTGCACCAGGAGTTGCGTGGCATGTTGGGTTAGGTATGGTCTGATCTTTCTTATGTTTAGTAATGGAAAGCGGCATGAACGAGCAACCGAGGTAACGTGATCTTTGAATGTTAGTTGGTCATCAATCAACTCATGTAAAATGAGTTTTTTCCAATTTTTTCGGAGTTTTTTTTTTTTTTCGCAATTTTGTTTCAGGGAAGTTCTTGGCATGCATCCACTGCTCCGCAAGGGGTGTTTACTTTTTTTTTACCAAGTGAAAGGCTGAATTACAAAAATGCCTGAAACAAAATCAAAATATTGGCCTAACAAAGTCAAAGCAAACTTTATTGTCAATCAAGCATTACAACATTACATTGCAAGCAGGCTGAAATTGCATTTATTCTGGAGTTGGCCAAGGCCGTTGCCAGGAGAGCGGGAATGCAGATTAGATTATGATAGTTGGTTAGGGCGAGTAGTCGTTTTCAATGGACACGACTCACTCTGTTTGTCCATTCTGGTCACAAAAACGATCCATATGACTTTGCAAAGCCACCAGCTTCACCAAGATGTTTTCCATATTGCGGTTAATGACCACAGTCTGAGTGCCAATAGCTCTGCCCACCGATTCAAACATGCCGGACAGCTTGGGGCCTATGACCGCTTTCTCCGACTTCCGAATTTTGCGATACACCAGGGCAATGCTTAATCCAATCAGCAGAAAGCCCGTTATCATGGTTCCGAATATGTAAAGTTCCTCGATGTCTTCAACGGAATGAATCGACAGGCACATGACTCTCCACTTCTCCCAGGAGTCCCTCGTTCACCCAGCGGCAAATGTTCCGTTGGGACAGGCGGGTACCCCTGGACCTGAGCTTCTTGTAGCAAAGATTTTGTCAATTGCGTTTAGAGACCAGCCGATCAATTCCATGATTTAGTTTGAGGGCAATGCAGAGAGAGGCACTGAAGTTGAGACAGGACCGGACAAGACAAGAGAAGCAGCAGAGATATGGGAGAGGGCAGAATCAGGAGAGAGTAGAAATGCAACTGCTTTTGTTGAGAGCCGGAAGAAGCACATTCCTACAAACAGGTTTTTTTTAAATTTCTTCGAACGTTTTTTTTTTTCCGCAAATTTTTTTCATAGATGTTCTTGGCACGCACCCCCTGTGTTTATTTTTTTTACCTACTTATAGGTATTTTTGAGGATTTTTTAAATATATATATATCAGAGCGGGGCCATGCTATACACCTGTTGCATGGCAGCGGGCTTTTTACAACTTTAGCTTGTTAGCAAAATGCTACGCAGGGGGTATTTACTTTTTTAAAAGTTAGTTAATGGGGAAGTGCAAAACGTCCCGAAGGGTGTGTTTATTTTTGTAGGTTTAGGTTTTCACAATTTTGTCGTATGTTTTTTTTTTTTTCAGGGAGATTCTAGGTAAATACCCCCTGCGGAGCAAGGAGCCTATGACAGAAATTCAGTAGGATCTTTATCGCCGCCTATCCCTTGACTGGTTATCCGACCTGGTGGCTAAGGAAATCAAAGAATTTAGATCAGTGGGTGCATCCCATAAATTAATCCTTTATAGGCTCAGATAGGGCTTTAAAAAATACCCCCTGTAAAGCCTCCTTGTTTAATCACGAGTCTGCAGCCAGTATCTGAAACTTCACAGAAAAATCTGCTCCACTCCAGGTTCCTTGACGTAGACTGAGTAATTGACATGAAGTCTCCTCATCCAGAGAGCTCAAACACTTTACGAATATATGAAACAAATTCCGAAACAGTGAAAAAAGACACAGGGTTGTGCGCATTAAAGGCCTCTGTCCAGGCCAGCACCCTACCCCGCAATAAGCCCATAATATAAAATAATTTAGATTGTTCAGAAGTGAAAGTTACCGGCCTCTGTTTGAAAATCATGGAACATTGAAGCAGCAATCCTCTGAACTTACTGAGATCACCGGAAAAGGGTTCTGAATGAGGCATGTATGACTGTGGGGCAGAGGCAGGTGGTGAAGTGATGTTTGCTACAGCAGGTAGAGGTGAGGTTAATCCTTTGGGAGAGAGGTGATTTCTAACTTTGCTACATGTTGTAGCAGAGATTTATTGGAATGCAAAAGGGACTGTAATACTTGCTCATGTTGATGGAGGAGTTGGCCTTGTTTAGCAAATGCATGTTGCAAGGACTTATTCTGTTCACTACTGGCTGGTTCCATGAGCCTTTTGGCCAGAATGTTCTTTTCAATTTTTTTTTCAAGGTAATTCAGGCAAGACCCAGACAAAGGCAGCAAAGAACAAGTAAGTGTATATGGTAAGTGGGTTTATTTATAATGAATAAGGCGATCAAAAAATCCCTGAGACTTGACTCCTCTTCATAGAACAAAATAATTCCTTCCTGTGGGCATCCACCACGCCCAGGGAAGAGCAGGAGCCACATGAAAAAGAAAGGACAAAACAAAACTAACAGAAATTTACAGATCCTGACAGTTGTAGATAACAACAGAAGAAAAAAAAGTATCACCATAAAGATACATGCAATATTTGTAAATTTTTTATTTTTTTTTAAAGAAAAAAAAATCTTGTTACTTGACTAATTTTGAATTCCCCCCACTGGGGGTAATTATATAGTATTTTCTATTCTATTCTATTCTATTCTATAAAGAAAATTATGTTGTGCAGGGCAAGAAACTAAAGTTATGAACTTTTTCAGTCCCCGGGCACTCAAGGGTTGTTTCAGGACCAGGAATGTGCATAGCAAAGATTGGTGTTCTTCAAAACAAGTCAGAAGCACATGGTTTTTGTCAGTACCAGAGGGACTCAGGACGCAGATGCAGGGTCTTATGGTTCATGATGGTTTTATTTAATAAACACAAGACAAGATCGCGGCACTGCAGGGCAGTGCGAACGAAACAGGCTATAAAACGCCTAAGCGCTCTCCTCTGTAACTAAAGTGGAGGAGGAGCACGGCTATGAAAATTAACAAACATAAAACCTCTCCACAACGGGAGGAAAACCAAAAGCTATGAACTCTTAACAAAACAAAGTCACGCTCTCAAAGTGAGGCGGAATAAAACAAAGGCGCACTCTTTCAAAACAGAGGCTCTATAAAACTTTAACTTTAACTTAAAGGCTCTCCTTTAACGGACGCGACTATGAATGGTTACAACGAAAAATCACTCCGTGAAAATGGAGGAAAACAAAGCTATGAAACTTACCGTTCAATAAATAACTAAGGCTATGGTACAAGGATAAATTACAAAACAAGACCGCACTGCAGGAGAGTCGCTCACTGTTTTTCATCAGGTTGTTCTCTATACAAGGATGAAATCAAAAAGAAAAAGGAAACGACAACTCAAGGATGAGACTAGATGACCTTGAGTAATTTGTATTTCTTAGACAGCCTCACTATATATCTTGAAATAATGTTGTAAAATTTATTTTTATATTAGTCTGTATACTAACTCCTCATGTGGTGACACTTTCTTAGAAAGTTTTTTGTGACTTTGGCATGAAACTAATTTGTCACAGGAGTTCTCTGCCAGATATCATGGTGTCATTTTCTGAATCTTCTTTGATCTGTAACACAGGAATCACTGGGCCTTTCATCCAGTATGTGCCCTGTTATCTACATTGTTGTATTCTCTTGTCTAACCTGTTGTGATGCACTTATACATCAAATGTGTCAGCATCACAGCCATCCATCTGTAGATGACATGTAACAAAGATAGACAAGTGCCACTCTAGCACTAAGGGTAAAGGTCAGGGAGAGCTGTCTGTCAGAGTACCTCATCTCCACCTCCTCCTCTTCCATCCAACTGACCCTTTCTTATATCTGTTTATTCATCCATCCCTTCTTCTGCCCTGCTAACAAACAGTGATAGAGGGCTGAGGCCTTTTCTAAACAGCACAAACAGAAAATGAGCTTGAATGAGTTTGCTTATCTTCTTTGATTAAAAAAAAAAAATATCCAGAAGAAGTATTAAAGTTTTTTTGATTGGTAGAGTGAAAAAATGAATAAATTCCTTCCATTTGAGAAATTGTCATATATTTGTTTTTCATCTACATATTCCAAATTATTATCTAATATGCAAATCCATATCAATATCTACTTTTCTATTTTTTTTTTTTTTACAAAGGATAAAATCCAAATATAATCCTAAAGTCCACATCCACATGCATCAAACAGAGACCTGCTATGCTAGTCAAGCCATCGTGCCTGGAAGTTATGACATGACAGGTTGACAGGTTGTCGTATGTGACGGGCCAATGTCTCTGCTGCCAACGCTGCTGCATGTGCCTCTGTGCACACACCTCATCCAAATCACCACCCCTACTCACCCATCCACCCAAACAAATTTCCACACATAAAAACACAAACTCTACAAGCCTGAATCCCGCTGGTCTGCCAGCTGGGAAGTGCTAGTGCATCAAGCTGGACTTACTGTCCAGTGGCCTACTACAGTGTCAGCATTTGATTTCAGTCCAGCTAAATATTGAATATTGTTGTTTACATCTGCAATGTGTTTTGAAATATTCTTGAAATAAATAAACAAAATAAAGTGGGTAGTTTTAATTAGAAAAATTTAAGTTTTGAATGAAATATGAAGTCTATTTTCATGTTTAGTCTTTCTAATTGAAATTAAAATAATTTAACCTGTGAGAGTCAAAACCATTTTCATTTTGAAAAACTGCATACACTCACCATTGTTGTAATGTATAATGTTGTTTTAGATTATCACTTTAATAATTTGTTTAGTGAAAGATGGTTTACTGGAGTATCAATATCTTATTAATTTCCAAAGAGAAATTGTGTTGATTTTGTAGAAACTGATGATAAATAAGAATAAAAGTATCAGTATCAGGTGAGTAACTGTAATCAGCGAGCTTGTGCATTATTTCTGAGAAAATAATTTAGACAATTTATTGTTTTCATTATTTCAGTTTCAGTTATTTCTGGAAAGTAAATTATATTTATAAATATATATATATATATATTTATTATAAACCAGTTTTTGGTTGTAGCTGAAAGACGGCAAAGGTTCACAATCTGGATGCCACAGCAGGAAAAAGCAAGAGCTATGTTCCTTCATGTGCAATTAGAAAGGTTGACATTTATCAGCCACAGTTCAGCTTACATCATGGAATCAAAAATGTTACTTTAGACCTTTCACTAGGCTATCCTTTAGATGGCAGACTGGCCTCTGTAAAATAATTTTGCATGTATAAATCAATGTAGTTTAAAAATTGCCAATTGAGGTACAATCCAACAATAAGCACTAAACATGACAATTGAAAATAAGAATAATGAGCAATATGTTTCCATTTTTGAAAAAAGGCCCACAGGTGATGAACTTAATGGAGAGGCAATTATCCACTGTAAAATTGATTTAAAGAGATGGTAAACAAAAGTTTTTTTGTTTTTTTTTCAATTGGTGCAAATAAAAAAAATAAAAACACTGCAAAGCATTACATGTAAGTAAAAAGGACTCGAGAAAGATAGAGAAGTGCTGAGCACAAATGTTACAGTTAAAGCTGCATATCTTGTCCTCGCTTAAACTGAAACTGAAGGACTTACTTATTGCAAAAACCTTACTTTATAATGCGGTTGTCCACTAGAAAGAAAAGCTCAAACGAAAGTGATGCTGGCTTGCCATTTGTATGTCAAGAAGAAGAAAAAACAACCCTGCAAGACTTAATGAGGATGAAAATTCTCTCTGATTTTCTGTCTCAGTGACTGATGATGAAATTGCTTTCACATATTTTTTTTCTTCTATGACAAACCCTCTTCAGCTTTTGTTTCTAGCTTGCACATACTGTAATGTTCCATGATCATATTACACAAATTAACTTTTTATTAACCAGCATATGGTAAGGTTTCAAGATACAATTTTAGTATTACATATTTGTACTTCTTTCTTTATATTTTTTGTTGCCTATTTTAATTGTTTAGTTGTAGTGTTTAACTGTTTAACCTCTTATTCTCACAATTTGGCAACTTGATACCATTTTGTTTGCTTTTTTGGGCTTAGATTTATCATCTGATATTCAATAAATCTTGCCACATGCTCCATGCTGTCATTACCTCCACAGTATTATGATCGCAAATAGCAGAGACCCAGAGGTGGCAGCAACACGCTGACAGTCCCCAAAAGCCGAGGGGAGTCTGGATGAGGTGATAATCAATGCTAAGCAAATTGTTATCTGTTTGAGTAAAACACAGCCCTCTTGCAGCAAACATGTGCTCTCCAAACTCAAACACAGTTTCTCATTGTCCACTGAAATGACATGTCAGGGGTGGGGGTGGGGGTCATGTCCTTTGCTTTACATCATGCTGTCATAGCCAACGCTTCTTCTGTCACATGCACTCTGCTCACAATTGACTCAGACTCAACCATGTCACAAATGATAAACACTTCATAAACACACACACACATGCTATTGTAATACTGTATAAAATTCTAATTACTGTATTTATTCAATTTACTAAAACATACATCACATAAACAGGCAATCTACCTACCATTAAATTGGAACTAATTCAGTTTCACTTTGTACATGTGCACTTGTGTACAAACACAAGTGCGAGTACGAGTGTGCAAGGATGTCACACCCTAACCCCTAACCCTAACCCTAACCCAATTTCAAACTAAAGAAAGCTAGCTATTTATTATATCTAAGTTGTGTGCTGTGGTCTCATATTCTTTCCAGCAATTTTGACTGATGTTAGCAAATAAGCCCTGCCCTTAAATACAAATTGACAAAAATGCATCATTGTTCACAAGAAACTAGAGAAAATGAGTGCTCTGCAACATCAGGTTAATGATAGTTTTGAGCGTGGTGGAATTGAGGGGCTTGGACATGTGGGGCGCTTGATGTGGTGAGTGTTGGATTCCAATATTGTCAATGTGTTGATCTTGTCAGTGAAACCCAGGAGTGAGGAGTCCAGGCTGAGTGGAGTGGGGGGCTAGATGGAACATTTATATATTTGGGGGGCAGGGTTGGAAATTTTGAGGCTGGGCAAGACCCCTCCACTGGGTTTGTTGGGGCTTGTGGAGACTCCTGTTGGCCTGCTGGTGGAGATTCCAACTGTGGGAGTGAGACAAAGATGTTCAAGCCTTTTTCTGATTCTGTTGTCCTCCATTACTTGTCTTTATCTCAGGCAGCCTTATCTGTTGTTTTGGATTGTCTTTTAGATGCACAACATAAAATATGTTCGAACTGTACTCCGTATTTATTAAAGCAGTAACCATTTGCTTTAAAGAGGTGCCTGCATTCCCAAAAAAATGTTTAAATTGTCTTGTAAGTTTATTGATAGGGCTGCATACATATCTTTTAGCCATCTGTTAAGTAGGATATACAACACTATTAAAATAAAACTAATAAAAAATTTAAATGAAAAAAAAAAAAAAATGTAACCCTCTCCTTTAAAAAGAAACTCATAGCTAATAGCTCAACGTCCTGGGTACAAATCTTCTCCTTCATAGTGACTTGTCATGACTTGTTAAGTTGTTGTGAGCAATCTCACAATCCTCATGATAACTGAGGGAAGAGAGATTTGGCACTTTCTCTACCTCTTTCTGCATCTTGCTCATATACTGTAAAAAACATCAAGGTAAATGTGAGCCAAACACATCTCATAATTGATCCTCTGGAGACTGGCTGCAGTATAGGTCACAACCCCATGCCCTCCGTGTTAATAGATGGTACATCAGACAAACCAAAAACTAAAAGTACACAGAAAAACTACTTTTTACAAACCATGGATTCTTTCTTGGTATTTATCATACTGATTTATACTCCAGAGTAATTTTTTCTTATTAACTGTGATTATCTGTTTAAACTTGACAAAAATCTGCTGTTCTGCTGTATGAACTGCATGAACTTGATTTACCATTGCAGTTATTCTCGTCTTTTTGGTAAGTTTTTATTTTCTTTATTTATTCAGTTACTTACAAACTCAGCAGAAAATCAATGCTATGAAATGCTATGAAAAGAATCTTCTCTGTGTGATATAGATAGATGATTTATACACCAATATATATATATATATATACACACACACACATCTCTACATTAATATAAAAATAAGAATAAAAATAAATACATTTTTATGTATTTATCATATTTTTGATACAATAACAAATAAAATATATATGGTCAGTTATGACCACTGGAATGTGGCGATCCAGTGAAACAGACAACATAGTGTTCACCTCTCACAGTGTTGAGCTGTTGTATAGTGTTATGGGAAATGGTAAGAATAATTTCCAAAACCATTCTTTGTGACAGCAGACCTGGATGAGTCTCTTAGAGAGGGTGTCTGCTTCCCGGACATTTACTGGCAGCTTATTCCACAAGAGAGGGGCCTGATAACTGAAGGCTCTACCTCCCATTCTACTTTTAGAAACTCTGGGAACAACAAGTAAACCTGCAGTTTGGGAGCAATGTGCTCTGTTAGGAAAATATCTTACAATGAGATCTTTAAGATATGATGGAGCTCGGTCATTAAGAGCTTTATATGTGAGGAGAAGAATTTTTAATTATATTCTCAATAAAACTGAAGAAATGTGATCTCTGGCTGCAGCAATTTGGATCAGCTGGAGGCTTTTCAGAGAATTTGCGACACAGCCCAACAGTAAAGAGTTATAGTTGTCCAATCTTGAAATAACAAATGCATGGACTAGTTTCTCTGCACCACTCAGAGACAGGATGTGTCTGATTTTGGCAATATTACGAAAGTGAAAGAAGACTGTTCTAGAAACCTGTTTTATATATGCGTCAAATGATAAGTTCTGGTCAGAAATAACTAAAGAAACAAAGGAACTAAGGAAATGCCATCTAGCATAACTATATAGAAAGATAATTTTTCCTGAAGCGCTCTGGTACAAAGTCAACAACTTCAGTTTTGTCTGAATTAATGTCTTCAAGACATGCTGGTAGTCTGACCAACCTATTGGTTTCATCTGGTTTCACTGATAAGTACAACTGAGTATTATCAGCATACCAATGGCAATTTAAGCCATGCTGTCTAATAATTTTACCTAATGGATGTTTAAAGTGAAAGAAACGGTCCAAGCACAGATCCCTGTGGAACTCGTGACTTACTCTAGTGTGCGATGAAGATTCTTCATTTACAAGAACAAATTGGAATCTATCAGATAAATATGACTGAAACCAGCCTGATGCAGCTCTTGTAATCCCACTAACATGTTCAAGTCTCTGTAATAGAATGCTGTGATCGACTGTATCAAATGCAGCACTGAGATCAGAAGCTAAAAGGAGATCATTGGTAACTTTCACCAGTGCTGTTTCCGTGCTATGATGCACTCTGAATCCTGATTGAAACTATTCGAGTCAAGTCAAATTTACTTGTAAAGCACATTTCATGTGCAAAACAATTCAAAGTGCTTTACATAAAATAAATGCATTGCAACGGGGAGTGGAAGAAGCATTAAAAATAAATAAAAGAATATAAAGATAAATAAATATTCTAATTAAAATTATTAAAAACCAGCAACAGTCTAGATAAGTTAAAAGATACCGTGCAGATTTCATGCATAGACACATGAGAAAAAAAATGTTTTTAACCTGGATTTAAAAATGTTTACATTTGGTGACAGTTTAATCTCCACTGGCAGTTCGTTTCACTTGTTTGCAGCATAACAGCTAAAGGCTGTTTCTCCATGTTTAGTCTGGACTCTGGACTGGACCAGCTGACCTGAGTCCTTGGATCTGTTAGGTTTATATTCTCTCAACATATCACAAATGTATTTCTGTGACTGACTGGAAGCCAGTGTAAAGATTTTAAAACTGGTGTGATGTGTTCAGATCTCTTAGTCCTGGTTAAAACTCTAGCGGCAGCATTCTGGATGAGCTGCAGATGTTTAATGCTCTTTTTGGGAAGTCCAGTTAAAAGACCATTACAGTAATTGAGTCTACTGGAGATGAATGGATGAATGAGTTTCTCCTGGTCTTTTTGGGAGAGAAAACCTTTAATTCTGTTGATGTTTCTGAGTTGGTAGAAAGCTGCCTAAGTGACAGCTTTGATGTGGCTGCTGAAAGTCAGATCTGAGTCTCCAATCAACACTCCAAGGTTACGAACTTGGTCAGTGATTGTAAGGGCCCAGGTCTCAAGGTATTTACCAATGCTGACCCTCTTTTTTTTGCTTCCAAACAAAATTATCTCAGTTTTGTCTTCATTTAATTGTAGAAAATTCTCTCTCATCCATGTTTATTTCCTCCAGACACTGACACATTACGTCTGCTGGGCTGCAGTCGTCAGGTGACAGAGACACATAAAGTTGTGTATCGTCATAACTGTGATAATTGATGTTAAAGTTCTGCAACATCTGGCTCAAAGGGAGCATATACAAGTTAAATAGAAGAGGTCCAAGAATTGACCCCTGGGGGACTCCATAAGTCATGGCCACTCGCTCAGATTCAAAGCTGCCAATTGTAACAAAATAAGCCTTTTAAGTAGGACCTGAACCAGTTATGGACCGCTCCAGAAAGTCCAACCCAGTTTTCCAGCCTGTGCAACAGGATTCTGTGATCTACAGTATCAAACGCAGCGCTAAGATCCAACAGAACCAGGACTGAAACATAACCAGAATCAATATTCAACCTAATGTCGTTTAACACTTTAACCAGAGCTGTTTCAGTGCTGTGATGATGTCGGAAGCCTGATTGAAAGTTATTGAGACTTTCATTCAGTTATTGCCACTTTCATTCAGAAAGTTGTTCAGCTGGTTAAATACAACTTTAACAATCTTGGATATAAAAGAAAGGCTAGAGACAGGTCTGTAGTTGTTCATCATAGAGGCGTCGAGAGTTCTCTTCTTTAGGAGTGGCTTAATGGCAACTGTCTTTAGTGACTTGGGAAAAATGCCTGATGCCAGTGAGCTGTTAACTATTTGTAGGAGATCACTTTCTACTGACGTAAAAACAGTTTTTAAAAAGTCAGGTGGTTTTATGTCCAGAGTGCAAGTTGTTGATTTCAGATGCCAAACTGTTTCCTCCAGGATTTTTTAATCAACAATATTAAATAGTGACAGAACGTCAGAGTTATTTCTAGGTTTTAGACACAGATTAGTTTTCTTGTTTGTCTGTGTGGCATGAATGTTTAGTCTAATTATTTAGATTTTTTGGCTAAAAAAGTTGGCAAATTCGTTGCATTTCTCAGTAGAGAGGAGGTCTGGGTTTAACTGTTTAGGAGGATTTTCAACCATAGCAAACAGAGTTGGAGAATTGTTGGCATTCTTATTAATCATTTCAGATAAATGCAGCTGTTTGGTCTTGCACAGCTCATTGATATAACTACGCAGGCTTTGCTTGTACAGCTCATAGTGAATCTGAAGCTTTGTTTTCCTCCACTTACGTTCAGCTTTCCTGCATTCTGTTTTCAGGTTTTTGACCGTTGTGGTCCTTCTCCATGGTGTTTTCTGTTTACTCAAGGTGCTCTTGATTCTTATTGGTGCAACAGCTTCCATTACATTCAAAATTTTCTGTGTGCTTCCGTAATCCTCACTTTGGTTGAGGGATTTGGGTTTTTCCGAATAATCTGGATAGCGCTTAATTGAGTTTTGGGGCCATTTCTCTTGTTTTTATTAATTTTTGCATTACATTCATTCACCAACACTGTTCCAGTAGGAGATGTCAGTCCGGTTTGGGAGCTTCAGATATTCCAGTGTCATTTGGACACAGGGAAGTGTGTCAGCCAGGTCTGCAGCGTGAGGCTCTACATCAGCCTCCACAGTCTGCACAGCAGCTATAATAGAGTCAATAAATACCTTGCACGAAGGCATTTCAATCCTCTTTTCGAGCTCGTATGAACACGCCACATCAGATTCAACAAACGCTCTTAACTTCGGAAAAAGTGTGAAAACGACCTGCGTAAATGATGAATGCCACCCGTGCGTATTTAAGTTCAGATGCACGAGTAAATTTGCATACTCCACGCCCAAAATAATACCATATAAGACTACACTTCTTTTCTCCTGCGCCAGGAAGTGTTGAATGTTGAGTTATGAGAATGGCATCAAGGCGCAAAAAGAACAACTTTACGGGCTCTGAGATGGAAGTTCTGCTTTCAGAGATCCAAAAAGGAAAATCTGTCATTTTTAGCAGGGTTAGCAGTGGAATTAAAGGACCTGCTAAAGCGAAGCAATGGGAAGGAATTACAAGTGCTGTTTCCGTGTCACCTGTATTTCATAATGTCACCGAAATAAAGAAGAAATGGTTTGATATGAAAATGGCTTAAGAAAAAAGTCTTGCCATGGGCAGGTGCTCGGTGACTGCAACTAAATCCGTGCAATTAGTTGTTGCCCCATCACACCTTCTGGTCTGCCTGGGCTGTTTCAGGTAGTAGGAGACCCTCGTTCATGGCAATTTTGTGCAAAATGCATCATGCCAGAATAATAGTTTGCCCCCCACTGTATCGAGACACACCCACCTGGCCTTCAGCACACCAATAGTTTCGAACAAGTGAGAGCTTTCTCTTTGGGGGAGGCATCTGGGGAAAGTGTCTTCTGATTGGTTGAATTCCCAAGGTTTGGGACTGGCTCCCCTGCAATTTGCCTACAGAGCCAACAGATCTGTAGATGATGCAGTCAACTTGGCCCTCCACTACATCCTCCAGCAACTGGATTCCGCAGGTACCTACGCCAGGATCCTATTTGTGGATTTCATCTCTTCTTTTAACACAATAATCCCGACTCTGCTTCAGGAAAAGCTCTCTTCTGCAGGTGGATTACAGACTTCCTGTCTGACAGGAAGCAGCATGGGAAGCTGGGAAAACGGATCTCCGACTCACAGCCCATCAGCACTGGTTCCTCCCAGGCCTGTGCTCTTCTCCCTGTATATCAAAAGCTGCACCTCCAGTCACCAGTCCATCAAGCTCCTGAAGTTTGCGGATGACACCACTCTCATCGGATTTATCGCTGATGGTGACGAGTCCACCTACAGGTGGGAGGCTGATCATCTGGCGACCTGGTGCAACCAAAACAACCTGGAGCTCACTGCTCTAAAGTCAGTGGAGATTGTTGGGGAATTCAGGAAGAACTCAGCCTCACCTACCCCCATCACCCTCTGTGAATCCACAATTGACACTGTGGAGTCTTTCCACTTCCTGGGCACTATCATCTCCCAGAATCATCAGGTCACTCATCAAAAAAGCCCAGCAGAGTGCTTCCTGTGGCAGCTGAAGAAATTCAACCTGCCAAGGACAATGATGGTGCACTTCTACTCCTTCATCATTGAGTCCACGCCTCCAGGACTCTGAGGCGTGCAGGGAAGATTGTGGCCTGTTCACAAACTCTTTGAGACACTCCCCTCTGGCAGGAGGCTGCGATCCATCAGGACCAAAACCTCACGCCACAAGAACAGTTTCTTCCGCTATTAGCCTTTTCAACAAGTCATGGAGCCCCCCTTGACACTGACTCTCTCCCTCTCCCCTTCTAGACCTACAAGCTAGATTAACGCAGCATCCTCAGACCTTCTGTGTTACATTAAGACATAGTCTCTATTTATTTGGGACCACTTCATCCTGTTGTATATCTACATAGTATTTGTAGCATTCAGCATGAACTACAGCTCCTTATTTTTTGACATTCTGTATATATATCTAGATTCTGTATATATATCTATATATATATAGATAGATATATATTGCTATACTTAATACTCTGCACCAATTACACCAAGTCAAATTCCTTGTAAGTGCAAACCTACTTGGCAATGAACTTGATTCTGATTCTAATTCTGATTATGGTGAGTTGTGCTACAACAGTTGCCAGCTGGGAAGCTATGACAACACATAAACAAGACAAAACTTTGAGAAACATGCTAGGTTTTCAGCCATGACAACACATGATATCTAGCATATGTGTTCAAGCCACAGTCGGATCCAGAACATCAAACTAAGCAGCCTGACAAACCCTCACAACAAAGGACATCTCTGTTTGATAAAAGTGCTCAGTGCCTACAGTTGTGCAGTTGCTTGTATGTAGCCTAAAATGTATATAGCCGACACATGTAGCGTGATGGGAGAAGATAAAAGGATTTATCCGAAAGTTTTCACTATCTGAATAAGCCTTATTTAACCTCGTTTTGGGCACCACCTTCAATCGAAGGAAAAAGACAGAATCTTACGATTCTGGTGTGTTCAATTAATAACCAATTAGTAATTAATAATTGATAAATTCCAGTCTCATTTTCGCTACTCGTGAATTCTCGTTTTGTTGGACTCAAATACCTGAAGAACACGTACACAAATACGGTTGATTTTATATATGTATATATATGAACCATTTATTAAAAAGACATGAACTTTAAGACAAATGTAGAAATGCTTTGAAAATGGATGATTATATAAGAAACACTTAGTGAATTGAAAATAACTAAGGGGAGGGGATGGATGGATACCGGAATAATTCAAATAGTCTAGGTTTGTTACTATTTGAATTTAAAGGCTAACAGCTTGGGTTAATTTATCATTTTAACTCAATACAGGGGTGGGTGTCAATTCTCTCGACACCCACCGTATACCATCTGAAATGTAAGAACAGGGTGGATTTTACTGTTAAATCAGCTCCGAACCACAGGTAAAGCCAACGGATCCAACTGGGTCTCTCCCGGTCCAAGGGTCCAGTTGGTTTTGGTTGGTGACCAACTCTGAGGTGAACTTAAATTCACAAAAGGTTGACAAAAAGGTTGACAAGCTTAACGCTGGCTCTCTTGGTGAGCAAAATAGGTGAGGATGCGGCAGCAGCAGAGTTTAAAACGTGCTATAGAAAGGAGACAGGATGACGGACGAACAAAAACGCAAAACGTATCTTTCTACTACATTCTTCTCTTTCTGTCTTTGTTCGGACCTTCTTCTTCCATCTCATCTTCCTCTCCTGTCATTTTCAAAGACTCTCCAACAGACTATCATTCCATCAATCTTAAAAGTCTCTGTTCTTTATGATTCAATCTCTCTACTCTCAACAATCTTCTCTTCTTCTCCAACTTTCCTCTGACTTTTCCTTGCGGTTTCCGGAGTTTGATTCGCGGAGGCGGGGCATGACGTAGGCCCACGCTACACTTTCAGCCAATGGTATGCCTGAAACTGTTGTGATGTCTGCCTGGGTGTATTTTGTAAGACAACCCATTCTGGCTTATGAGTCTGCAACAAGGGTGCAACAAAGGAACTTGTTTCTTCATTTCTCCGTCTCATAAACATTTGTTCAGAGGATTCTGAAAACACCATAACTTGTTAAGATATAAAGGTTAAAGATATAGCATAAACTTAGGATATAAGGACATCAAAAACAATGTAACATGATGATTATGAGTCTCAAAATTCAGATGGATATATGAAAAGTTATGACGTATGAATAACGAACCAAACAATGTTATCTTTCTGTGTTAAACATGGAATACAATACGAAACAGTCGGAAACATTGGTTAACAGCTGCATTATTTCATATAAATGTCACATATCATATGAAAGTTGTTCACTTCATTTTGGGTTTAACTGTTCAGTACTATGGACCACTAGGGAGCAATGTGGCTCCATAAGCTGATTAGTCATTTTCCAAAATAATGACTTTTTCGGTATTCTTCCATGTACGATCATGAAAAAGGTATTAAAATGCAGCTTGTGATATCACTGAGAACATGAAAGAACTTGCACAAAGATATAAAGCACATTTAATACAGTTTCAAGATTCAGCTGAAAAGTTATTCTGGGTGAGATCCTGTTGAGAGATCCATGCAGCTGACTGTCTCTGGCTTGAGTCAGAGTCAGGGCAAACTATCACGATTGTCTACTTTGACCCAGATAGGGTCAGAAGTGTCCTGTTCTGGTTTTCTCCAATACTCTCCTGAGAGGGTCTGTTGTTTGTTCAGCTTAGTTAGCACTAAGTAATTAATGCATTCACCTAAATTTATGGCACAAGTCTGTGGAAAGAGGGGTTGAGAAACTCCCCCAAAATGCTTTCATAGACCAAAGATTGGTGTAAATTTCTCTTCTTTGATGTAGAAATCCCCTATCTAGTATTTCCACACTGACCATCCCCACAAAAGAATGTTGGAGTCATTTAAAGTCTTACGTTTGTATTAAATTCCACATTTGAGTTCGCTACATGTATAAGTAACTCAGTCCTTCTGAGCAGTTGTAGAAGCAACAAAAGAAAACGTTCAATATAATAACTTTTGTGCAAACGTAGACACAAACACACTGATGCTTCTATGTCTGTTTTACATGCACAAATCTTCTGTTATTTCCATTACCAGAGAAGCCTACCTTGGCACATCTTCAGGCAGTGACAGACAGTACATGGCGTGAGTAAGATATAGTTACATAATAACTATATAATAACATAATAATTTGTGGGCTGGGGAATCTCCATGCCTCTGGAAGATGGGCAGGATAAGTGTGTGCTGTGTCTGAGTCAGTTTGCCATTTTATCCAAGAAGACTCCACAGTCATGCATGGACTATTTTTTTCAGGCCTGCACATACCAGAGAACCTGTTGTCATTTCTTTTGCATATAAATGCTGGTTTTCTTCCTTTTCAAGCACCCAAGGGTAAAGAGAAGAAGATAATGGTAACTACGATGGAAAAATGGGAGTGTTCAGTGCCTTACTATCTTTCAGTCCAAGACCCATGGAATCTCAGCCTCATGTTGGCCCTCTTCTTCCCTATACCTCAGGGTTGAAAGAAGGAGGGGAGGAGGAAAATGATGCAGATGAAGATGCAGACAGAGAAGCTGTCTTCTCATCTGAGGACTATGAGCTGTCTGTGAGCAGCAAGTGGCAGATAACGCTTCAAGAGGAGGTTCAGCCACTTGGTTTGATAAAGTGATGATCAGAGCAGCCAGAGCTCTGGATGTTGCCCCCCTAGGTCCCTTTACCTTTGTCACCTGTCCCAGCAGGTGCAAGAAGACTCTTGGGATTCCAGCACTGTGCATAAGCTTCAGTTAGCTTCTTCATGTCTTTCAGGGATTATAAAGGTGAAGGCAGATGCTGCAGACAGACCTTTAGCCACCTTGACTGCAACCTACAGGGCATCTAGGTTGGCTTTAAAGGTAGAGCTATAGATTGTTTTCACTATGACCCATGGTTACCATGCACATTTTTTCCAGAGACCACCAGTGACTAGCTTGGCTACTTTCACCTCTATAAAGGACCCCCAGCATATGCAGACATTGCACACAAACCTGTCCACCCTTCAGGAGAAAGGCCATAAAGCAGGTTGAGATTGGGGATCACATAGCTGGCTTTTTCTCCTGTTATTTCCTGTTTCCCAAGCGGGATGGGGGACCTCACCCCATTTTGGATATCTGGGTTCTCATCAAGTACCTCGCCCTTTGAGATGCAAAATGTTGATAGTTCCCAGAGTGAGATTAGCCATCACTGTAGGAGACTAGTTCACAGCAATCAACCTCAAGGATGCATATTTCTAGATCCCAACCTGGCGGGGGCATTGCTGTTTTCTTAGGTTCAGTTTCAAGGGCAGAGTATTCAAGGTCTGGGTTCAGCTTTTTGGCACATCTTTGGCTCCCTGGTTATTCACCTTCTACATGAAGTTCTTGGCCACCATGAGGGCTCAAGATCCTGAATTACCTCTATAACTGGCTGGTCTGCACTGACTGCAAGCAGTGCCACCATCAGTATCTTTGCTTTTGGAGCACATTCAGGGCCTTGGTCTTCACCTGAACCTCCGAAAAGGCAAGTTCAAGCCATGCATAAAGATAACATTTCTGGGTATGGTCCTGGACTCAAGTACAGCAACCGTCGTTACAACCTGTATCGCCCATTTTCAGTCAACCTCTTTTTTTTTGGCTGGAGGCTTTGCCTTCATCTCATGGGTCTCATTGCTGCCATGCTGCATAAAGTTTGTCTTTCTCACCTGCACAGACCTGTTTAGAGGTACCTACTGAGTTTCGGCCACATGCATCACCAGTATGTGGTGATGCATGACATACCGGACCAAAATGCTGGTTTCCTGGGGACTTCCGAGAGCCCTGCTTTGGTGGACGAATCCAACCAACCTGAAGAAGGGGGCATGCTATATGATAAATGGTCTTTTCCAACTGTTTTTACAGATGCATCCCTTATAGACTGGGTAACTGTCCATGCAGGCACTGGCATCAGTGGGTAATGGATAGGTCACTGGGTGACAAAACACATTAATGTCCCAGAGTTGAGAGCGATTATTCTCGCACCAAACTGTGGCTGTGGGCCCACACCTTTTCTGCTCACTCAGGGCATTACATGTTCTGAGTGAGCCACCTCTTGACATGGGACACCATGTTATACTGCCTCCATGGAAAACTATTTTCAGGCTAATCTGTGTAGCTTTTTCTGATAATGGGTTTTGTCAGGATCGGTGGAGGAGGTATGACCCAGATGCAGTTCTTTGAATTCAAAAGGTTTATTCCAAAAAAACAAACACAAAACAGTAGTGATGGGATGATGCTACCTCCTGGAGTGTATTGACACACTACACAAACTGTGTCGGCACTGTATTGAAACTGTGTTGGTCACTCAATAGTGACCCCTTCAGGTGTTCTGAAATCATTGCAGGTAAATGAAATGAGAAGATGGACCAGGTAAAATGCTGCAAATCCAACATGAGCCTGCGAAACATTTAATCACGTCCTTTATTTAAGATATAATCTCATTATTGTATAACTTCATTCGCTCAATTTGTGAGTCAAGTTGTCCATGAGAAGAGTTCAAAATAGGCTTCAAACCTTGTTGATGTAAATGCTAAACTGAGTTGGTTTGTAAAATATAGCAAATTTGTATTAAAATTCAGAGTTCAACTTTTTATCTTATGTGTGGAAGTTTGTTAACGTAAGTGTTAAAGCATAAAAAATAAAACAAATTACATATAGATTCATTTATGCATTTTTATTGAGGAACAACCGTTTTTGTAGGGTGTTTGCTCCATGGCGATTTCTCCTCTTACACACCAGTTCCCCTGCCTTGGAAAAAACTCTTTCACAGGGTACAGATGAAGAGGGTGAACACAACATTTTCAGTGCAAGTTGATGAAGGTTTGGATATATTTGATATATTTTCTGGTTCTTCTTCCAGTATTGTAATGGGTCTTCTGTTCTCGGTATGTTTTTTTCAGCCAGGTAGCGTTGCACTTCAATGATAGAGTCAGCGGTGCTATTAGAGGTCCTCTCGCTCTCCTCAACCTCCATATCAAGAGGTTTCCAGAGATTGTGCCCTAAAAAATATTTTAGAAAAAAGTCTTTGGGTTATTACCTCATGACAAAATGCCACGGAAATATGCAAAAAAGCACAAAGAAACGTGTTTTCATACCTGAACTGGGTTCTGATGCATGTGAAGAGCTCGGCTCTTCTCCTGCTGGGTCAGACTCATGGATCCTCATTTCAGTAGCACACTCCAACTTCAGTCTTTTTACAGCGTCACCTGCTTTTTGTGGACTAACAAAGGCAACTGTTTTAAACCTTGGATCCAACAGCTTTGCCAGTGTCATCACACTGAGCGATTCCATGTTGCAGATCACTTCAAGTAGCCGCTTTCTCAAATTTTCAGCCAGCTGTTGAGCAGCTGTTTTTGTAACTGTTGTTGCTTGATGCTGGAGGTCAATGTGGATTATTCTCATCAATGGAATGACCTTTGACCCCGAGACTCTTTTTTCCTCAGAGAGTTCTTTTGTGGCCAGGTAAAAAGGAACCTGAGCATCTCTTCAATCACTTTAAATTCTTCAGGAGTCAGTGGAGTAATATCAGGTTTTAAAGAGGCCAGTGACACCCAGACTGCCTCCTTCTGCTCAGTCATTCTTTCAAGCATTTGGTAGGTGCTGTTCCATCGTGTCGGCACTTCATTTATTAATTTATGGAATGGTATTCCAAGCTATTGCTGCATTTCACTGAGCTTCTCTTTCGCCGTGGTGCTTGATCGAAAATATGTCACAATGTGTCGTGTTTTGCTGCGAATTTCTGTCAATGTTGGGATTTGATCACATGCCTTTCTCACAATTAAATTCATGGAATGGGCAATACAAATGGTTTGCCGTATTTGCAGCATTCCAGCACATGAAATCATGTTTGGTGCTGCATCAGTGACAAGACACCTGACCTTGTCTGCAATGCCCCACTCCTCCATGAGGGTCCTTTTAACAGTGGCCATGTTTTCTGCAGTGTGTTTTTGAGGAAAATACTGCACTCCCAAGACTGATGAACAGAGTTCATGGCTGTCTTTGTCCACATAATGGCAAGTAACAGCCAGATATGCCTCCATGTTGATGGACGTCCACATATCAGCTGTCAAACTAACAGCAACGGCGCTCTGGAGGTCCTTTTTTGTTTTCTCCTTTTCCTCCTCATATTTCTTGCTCACCAAGTCCTTGATGGCCTACAAATAACCATAAAAATACTGTAATACAAATATCACAAATGTATATCATGATCATGAATTGTATATCACTCAATAGTTAATTTAATCATACATTTCTTAAGCATACCTTCCTGCTTGGTAGAACATATGAGGGTGCAACAAGCTTCATTAGCTCCCTGAAGCCCTCATTTTCAACAAGACTGAGTGGCTGACAGTCCTTAATGATCATGTTGACCACAGCCACATCCAATGCTTCCTTGTCAGGAACTGCAAGCCAAAACGAAAAATTTTGTTAAAAGCTTATTAAAGGACTGTTTTGTTTTTACAAACTATATGACAGTCACACAAAATATTTTGTGTGTAATAAACTTTAAGAATGTATAATAAGAATGTGTAATAAGAATTTTAACATACCTGGGTTACTCACACGAGTATCTGCCAATTAATCGTTGCCATGCCGAGCTCTATAATGCCTCAGCATTGATGAGGTGCTCTTGTTGATGTAAGACAGCTCTGTGGAGCAGAGCCGACACTTCACCTATAATACTATAAAAAGTTAATTTATCATTATTTAACATTCAAACCTCTGACCAGAAAAGACTACAAATATATATTGATTAAGAAAATAACAGTAAACAATGTCAAAGAGAAAAAGCTTACCTTATTAGGTGTCACAAGATCAAAATTATTCCAGACAGGGGAAAATTTCTTGGAACGATCCATGAAGTGTAACAAGGTGCGATCAAGCAAAAATCCAAACTCCAACTCCAACAACAAAACTCCATCCAACAAACCCACAACATGTTGACACAGTTTGCTTCCTTATAAACACAATTTGGCGCCGTCATATTCGAGCGATACCGTTCCTGTATCGGTCACGTGATTTTTTTCTTAAAGTGATACACGCACCAATACGGGGTTTCACTCTTGGGTTCTCGACACAGAGCTGACGCAGCAGTGTCGTTCGTCCCATCACTACAAAACAGGGAGCAAGGCAAAAACATAAAGCACAGCAGAGCCAGATTCAAAAATACCTAAACTGTGAATTAACGATAAACAAGACTATGAAAACGAGACCAGACTATGAATAAATAACTTTGAAACAAGACTATTAGGCTGGAAACCAGACTTAGCTTCTGTGAACAAGACATGAAGGGTTGGTGAGGAATCTGCGATGAGTGAAAGGAAACCAGGAGACTAAATGCTGTGGAGGGAGTGATTAGACGTGCAGCTAATGACCATGAAACAGGTGATGTGAGTGAAGCTGATGGCAGGGGAGAAACATGACAAGAACTGAATCTAAAAACATAACAAAAACCTGAAAACATAACAAATAACCTGAAAACAAAATTTAACAAAACATGAGCTGTGACAGGTTTGTCCTTAGCGTCTTGCAGGACCTTGGTTTGGATGGTATGTATATAGTGTAGATTTTCAAATAGTTTCTTTCCTGTATCAGGTTGTGGACTGTATCATCTCCTCACGGGGTGTCATAAAGAGTTACCCTGTACATATCAGTGGTGGGTCAGCTAGGCGTTCTCTGCTGGCCTAAACATTATTAGAATCAATTTATATCTACGACCTAAATTATAACATGTGTTCAATTAAATTGTATTGATTTACTTCAAATAGTCTATTATCTCTTTTTTTGTAACGTTTCTCTTGGCTGTGCTGCTTCCCGTACATGTCTGTGGATTATTGATGTTTAGTCCAATCGGATTTCAGTCACTTTGTGTTGCCAGGGTTAATCTAATCTTCCCAGGGCCTTCAGAATCGTAGTGCTGGCCTACCTTAATTAAACTATATAGCAATGGAACTGTTTTTTTAACCAATCAGATTTCAAATTCCCCTTACTGGGCCAGCTAGCTGGCCCACATGATGTCAGAAGTTTTCCATCCTCTGATTGGATGGTCAGAGCAAAGCTATAACAGGGAAGTTTTGCCCGCAAAACAAATCCTAAGGGTCTGGGTGACAGTAATACATTGGATTTTACTTTTTTTTTTTTTTGTTTGCTCAAAATGGATGACGGAGAAACTAATTTGGTATCAAAACGTATTAAAATTGGCTGCGCGGTTTGGTTACGATGTGGAGTAGACGAGTGTAAGGGGAGCTCCATCCCGAATTCATCATTTGCCTCACACATAATTATCATAAACATTTAATCATCGTAAAAAAAGTGGTAAAGTAAAGAAGCAAGACAAATATCCCAGGGAGGACGACTTTGGTGACCACTGTACCATGCCAACAGACGTGTGAAGCTAACGCTAATGTAGCTAGCTCCCCAGCTCCTACTACCATTGAAGACATCCTGACAGCCATAAACACGCTGGAAAGCAGGGTCGACATGAGGTTCACTGAGCTCAATGGAGTTGTCTCTGACTTTAAAGGGGCCCGAGCTGAAGTCAGCAAGCGAGTTACACGAGGGACGACTAGAGGGGCTGGAGAAGCGATACGATTCATTGGCTTCCCAGTACAAGCAGCAACAAGCTAAGCTCGACAACCTTGAGGCCTGCTCCAGCAGACAGAATATTTTCTATTGTCGTGATTAAGAAGAAAACGGATAATGGCCGGCCTACAGTTTGTATCTGAGCTGTTTCCTAAACTGCTTGGAGAGGAGCATTTCAGCCTCCCAGTAGAAGTGGATCAGGCCCCCCGGAGCTTGGCTCCAGCTACAGACGGCAAAGGAGGATACACTACTACCAGGTGAAAGAGCTTGTGGTACGGCTCGCAAGAGAGAGAGCTCCCCTACAATACGATAGGTGCCCCGTGTACATCTTTCTAGATTTCACTTTGGACACGATGAAGAAACGTCAGGCTTTTCAAGCCACCAGGGAGCAGTGCAGGACCAAGACGATCCGGTGTAAACACCCAGCGCAGTTCATGGTCACGGTCAACAACAACAGTGGCACGTTTATCACCCTGGCTGAAGCCGAGAAGTACCCGAGCCGTGAAGCTGAGGGATGGGACGCAACCACCAGCGCTGCTGCAAGCCGGGGAACGAACTAGTATCCCAGACACGTTAAGTGATAAAAGCTGCCACACTGAAGGATGATATAAGCTATCGTTGTTTAACAAAGACTGCCAGTTCATAAGGTATGTTCATGTTTAGTTTGTCTGAGGACTAAGTATTTTTTTCTTTTCAATGTTTGTTTGTGAAGCAGGCTGTCTCATCTCCCCTGTTTGGAGAGAGATGGATAGTTATATCGCTAGTCTGGGCCACTTGCTGTTTTTTTTCAGCACATCTGTCAGTTTAGATGCCTTGCCGAACACATGTTTTCTTTTTATATATACGATAGATATTTTCAATGTTAGCTGATTTACATATACACAACAATGGTAAAGTTAAGATAACTAGTTGGAATGTAAGAGGGATGAATAGCCCACTGAACAGAGGGAAAGTGTATGTACATTTACGGGCACTTAAATCTGACATATTTTCTCCAGGCGACACACATTAAAAAAACAACAGCAGAAATACTTCCCTCGTGGGCTTCTCAGGTCTATCAGTCAAACTTCAGTACAAAATCAAGGGGCGATGCAATTATAAAAGATATACCATTTATCCACTCCCAAACTATTTCAGATGAGAGGGGCAGGTATGTGATAGTTAGTGGGACTCTGAACTCCATGCTGTTAATATTAGTAAATGTATACAGGCCCAATTTTGATCACCCGCTTTTTTTTCCAGAAACTTTATAATGCTTTGCCAAATTTGGTGGATTCAAATGTAATCATGGGCAGTGATTTTAACTACGTTTCAGATTTTGTTCTTGATCGACTAGTACATTTAGAAACGGTGGCAAGCTGAACAATCTTATGCAGTCTTATAATTTGGTAGATGTGTGGAGGCCTCTCCACCCCACCACAAAGGTTTTTCTTATTTTTCCACAGTACATAAATCCTACTCCAGGATTGATTTTTTATTTTTTTTGATGGATTCTAAGTTGCTACAGTCAGTAGTTGACTGCACGTACCACAATATACTAATATCAGATCATGCTCCTGTCTCCTTAAGTCTTAACTTGAACCACAAAAAAGGAGAACATATCTGGCGTTTTAATAATACACTGTTAAAAGATGAAGAATTCCGTGCCTAACTTTCTGGTAAAATAGAACTATATTTAAGCACCAATAAGAATTTTGAGAATCTGGATTTACCCAAATTATCATTGGACTAGGCTGATATGCTAGATAAAGACTCAAGATCAATCTGGATGAGATCATGCAGGTTATCTCTTCCCTCCCCAATAATAAGACGCCGGGTCCAGATGGTTTTAACATAGAATTTTTTAAAAAATTTGGCTCTCAGTCGTAAGCTCTACTCTTACGCATGTTCAGCCATACGATGCTAACCTCGGCTCTGCCGCCTACCTTATACAAATCAATTATTTGGTAATCCCAAAGCCAGGCTGTGACCCCCAGATGGTGTCATCATATCGCCTGATTTCATTATTATCCATCAAAACCAAAATTCTGGGAAAAATTCTGGCCAATAGACTTAGAGAATCAATTATACATCCAGATCAAACCCGCTTTATGCCTGGTAGAAATGTTTTTCAATCTACGCCGCCTCTTGAACATCTTACGTGCCAAGCATTCAGAAGAGACAGTTCCATTTAACTGGATTTGATCAAGTAGAGTGGCCCTACGTGATGTCTGTGCTCAAAAAATTTGGATTTGGACCCTTCTTCATGAAATGGATTGAAACATTTTTTCACGTCCGACTGCATCAGTTATCACTAATCAAAATATCTCCCCTCTATTTGCAGTTCAATGTAGGACTCGTCATGGTTGCCCCCTCTCCTCCTTTTAATTCACGATTATCATCGAACCACTTGCTGCTAGTATCAGACAGAGCCCTTTAATCTCTCCCATCAACATGTTTGGTCTTAAAATTATCTTTCGCTATATACGGACGATATTGTCTTGTACATTTCCACAAGTATCAATACCTAGTCTCCTGACTCTCATTGAGAAGTTTGGCAGTCTCTCAGGATTTTCTATTAACTGGAAGAAAAGCGAACTTATGCGAGTTTCCGCAGCATTTAACAAGGCATATTTGCAATCCATTCCGTTTAAAAAATCCTACAAAGCTTTTACATATTTAGGAGTGACTGTCACCAATAACCCAAATGATCTCCTCCAAGTGAACTGACAAAGCAAAATTGAGCAAGCTAAAAAATATAGAGTTTTGGAAAACCCTCCCAATATCCATGAGTGGGAAGATGAATGCAATCAAGATGATATTACCCCGCTTTCTCCATCTTTTTCAATCCATTCCATGTTTTATTACGCAAGTCATATTTCAAGCAATCAGACTCAATTATAATACCTTTCATCTGGAGTTATAAAAAAAGTCTCTAAAAAACACCTATCAAAACCAAAGGATATAGGAAGTTTTGCTTTGATGAATTTTGAGTTTTATCATTGGGCTGCGCACTTATCCATTCTCGCATGGTGGAAGAAAGGTCCTGCTTCTGAGGTAGACTCCTGCCCTGCATGGTTGTGTATGGAACGAATGTGTGTCGGAACTGTGTACATTTATATTTACAGGCTACATGTAAACGTGTATTATTTACCTTGTGGTAATTTATCTTTTTGTATTTATTTAATTTTCACAATGGCAATAAAGCGATCCAGTCACAACTCCAGCTTGTTCCTTGGATGAATTGTCAGAAAGAGTTTAGCTGGCTGTGAATCTCAGTGCACAACACTAGTCACACTGAGTGAAACAGTACAGAATGCTTTGCAAAAAAACGTAATTGTTCGCTCTTCTTAACAGTCCCACTGCTGTTAAAAAGGCATGCTTTAATAACATCTTTGTAATTGGCAACACCATAAGAACCTGGAAGCAGCTAAAACATTACATTGAGGCTCTAAAAACCTACTTAGATACCCCAGTATGTGAAAACCATTATTTTTCCAGGTATGTCTGATAGTGTTTTCCTCTGGATGCGGAAAGGCATTTGCAACATAGGTGATTTGTACATTAACAGTATTTTTGCTTCATACCCACAATTTGTATCTAAATATGACATTCCTAAATCTGGCTTTTTTTCGATTCTTTCAAATTTGAAATTATGTCAGGATGCATCTACCCGACTTTGAAATTATGGTAGAGCATGAGGCCCTTGAGGCAATAAACTAATTTGACCCTACTGCTAAAGGGGCAGTTTTGTTCTCAAAGTCAAAGAACATGATTCTCACATATGAACCAGGCACATCCAGATAAGCATATGCCCGATGCAGCATGTACAGAATCGTGTCTTCCACTCCTATGTGTTTCTGGTAGGCAAATTGTAAGGGGTCAAGATCCTCAGCAACCTGCAATCTCATGCGATGAACAAGGAGTCTCTCCAAGGTCTTCATGATATGAGATGTCAAAGCTACCGGTCTGTAGTCATTCAGTTCCACCGGTTGCCCTAATTTGAAAACAAAAATGTTTTCCACAGCACCGGGACTTTTTCCATCTGAAGGCTCATATTAAAAAGCTTTTGAATAGGGACTGCTAGTTGACCAGCACAGTCCCTCAGAAGCCTTGGACAGACTTCATCTGGGCCTGCAGTCCTCCCTGGCTGAAGTCTTCTGAGCTCAACTCCAACCTCCTCTATAGCTAGAGAAAGAGGTTGTAGCAGAGGGATGATGACAGGAGTGATGTTACTATCAATTTTAGAGATGGCGGTGGGGGTGCAGCTGGACAGAGGAGGGTAAGTGGTGGGAGTTGCTGCAGAGGTGGAGGTGCAGCTGGGCTCAGGAGGTCCAGTGGTGGAAGCTGCCGCAAAGGTGGAGGTGTAGCTTGACTCAGGAGACAGACCTGGTGGTAGAAGCTACCGAAGAGGTGGAGGTACAGCTGGACAGAAGAAGCCTGTTGGTGAGAGTTGCTGCAGAGGGGGAAGTGCAGTCAGGTGGAGGAGGAGGCTTGACGATGCGAGTTGCCATTGAGGTGGAAGTGGAAGCAGTGGAAAAACCCATACTATCAAAGCTGTTGTAATATTGGTTAAAAGTATTGGCTCTGTCCATGTCACCTTCCACAGACAGAGTTTTTTTGCTGTGATCAGATCTACCCAGTGGTGAAAGAGACACTGCCCTGTAAGCCTCCTTCACATTAGTGTCAGATCTAATGTATTTTCTCCATGTGTTGGACAGTCCACATACTGTACAAAGCTAGTCAGGCAGGAGGATAGAGAGATGTGGTTGAAATCCCCTGTGATTGCAATGAATGCCTCAGGATGCTGGGTCTTTATCCTGGCAATGGCGTCATGGATGACGTCACACGCTCTTGTCAGTGCTGCCCTCGGTGGAACCAGAAGAAGAGGTTGTTCCAAGACAAGGATAAAGTAAAGCGATGGAATGTACAATGGGAACTTGAAAAGATTCTGAGTCGAGCTAATGCAGAGTACAAGAGAAAGGTGGAAAGACAGCTGGAGAACAATAACACCAGGGAGGTGTGTAGGAGGATGAGGACCATCACTGGCTACAAACTGAAGAATTCTCAGTCTGTGGAAGGTGATGTGGTCAGAGCCAACACCTTCAACCAATATTACAACAGGTTTGACCGTGTGGCTTTTTCCACCTCTGCTGCTCCCTACACCTCTCCTGCTGGTCCCTCCACCTAGCCTCTTTTTCCTAGCTGCACCTTATCCACTGCGGCTGCTCCCTCCATCAAGCCCGCTATGCTTAGCTGCAACTCCACTTCTGTGGCTGCCACCTACCCTCTGTTTCCGCTGTTCAACTACATCTCCACCCCTCTGCTGCCATCCTGCCACTACAACCTGAGCAGCACCCCTGTCTCTAACAACAGAAGAGGTGGGAGCTGAGCTCAGGAGACTTCAGTGAGGGAAGGCTGCTGGCCCAAATAGAATCCAAGACCTCTTAATGACTGTGCAGGGAAACTGGCAGTCCCTCTGCAAAGGCTCTTCAATGTGGGCCCTTCAGATGAAAAAAGTCCCGTTGCTGTGGAAGACTTCCTGCTTCATATTGGTGCCAAAATTGGGGCGACCGCTGGAGCTGAATGACTAGTGGCTTTGACATCTCACATAATGAAGACCATGGAGCTCTTTGTCCATCACATGAGACTGCAGGTTGTTGAGGATCTTAACCCCCTTCAGTTTGCCTATCAGTAACACGTAGGGGTGACTATTCTTTACATGCTGAACCAGGCATGTGCCTTTCTGGATGTGCCTGGTTTATATGTATTATGTTCTTCAACTTCTCCAGCGCATTTAACACCATACGGCCTCCCATATTGAGAGACAAGCTTCTAGGTATGGGGGTGGCCCCACTCTGATGTCCTGGATTATGGACTATTTGATTGCCAGTACGTCAGGGTGGGGAGATATGTTTCTGGGACATTGGAATGAAGTTCTGGTGGTCCACAGGGGACTGTTTTAGATCCTTTTCTTTTCACACTCTACACATCGGACTTTAGGTACCTACTCAGAGTCTTGCCACATACAGACGTATTCTGATGATGCAGCTCTTGTGGGATGTATGCGTGGTGGACAGGAGAGGGGTGTGCAGGGACCTTGTGGAGGCCTTCGCTGACTGGAGTAGAGAACCGAACTGTCTTCTCCTGAACACCACAGAGACCAAGGAACTGGTGGTGGACAGGATATCTAAAAACACCATGCCAGCCAGTCTAGGCTAGCTGCTATATCTGTGGAAACCAAACAAACAAACAAACAAAAAAAAACATCCAATGGCGTCTGTGGGGAAACCAGGCAGGAGCACCTGCAAATAGACGAACAGAGAGAAGAAAAAAAAAACACAAGCAGCAACAACACCAGCAGCAAGTACATATAACATAACTGTGCATACGGATGGTTTGAAACCACAGGATGACACAGCAACTGTATTATAAGCACGTGACTGGGTGAATGTGTGTTCTTCTGTTGGCCCAATCCCAGCCTCCCTCCACAACTTCCTGCTTCCTTTTGTGCTTGGGCACACATCTACCATGAATTTGTTATGGGTTTGCCACCGTCTGAGGATAACATGACCCATACTCACCACTGCGGATAGATTTGTTCCCTACTCTGGGCCGCAGCCTATCATTAGGGTACCATTCACAGTCCAACGGGCAAAGGAGAGGCTCAACCAGAGTTTGGACACAAGGTTGTGGTGTCTCACAGTCCATAGGTCACCCAGTCTTTCAGCAGTCTTATGGCTTTCAAAGCCCGTTGTTTCCAATGTTAATACATAAGGTCAACATGCCCTTTGCTCTGGCCCTCAGTTGTCAATGCCACTGCACATTAAACCAAAGAAGTGTGGCCTAATAAAAATTACTGATCGACCAGCATAGATATATGGCTCCTTAATATCAGCCAGGCTACAGGCTGTGGCTTTGGGTTTGTGACCTTCTCCTGTGGACTGAGTCTTGTAAATTAATACCCTATTTTGTTGGTATCGTTCCATATTTCCAAACTGATTAACTGTCTTGATGTCTGACTAAAGTTCATAAGAGTAAGAGTTAATCTCACCTATCATATCAGTTATCTCAAACCCAATTGGGAAAGATCACCTCCCTGTCCCCCACAACTTCTCAGCGACTTGCAGTTGCTCATTGTGCAACTGCAAGGTTGGAGTCAAGAATTTCTTGTTGATTGAAAGGATAGTACTCAAGTCTTTTCTACAACAACATATTTGGTGCTGGACTTTCTTAGTTGACACTCACACCTAGCAGGGTTGTCCAGTCCATACCTAGGAGCTTTTTTGACATATCTGCACCAAGTATTTGTGTTCTCATCCCGACAGAAGTAGAAGTGAGAGGAGTAGTTTTATATGTTTTTCTGTTGTTTGTTTTTAAATATTGTTTTACTCTTTTTGTAAATACTGTTGCTAGTGTGGGCTGCATGGTTGTGTGGTGTTTAGCACCACCGCTTCGAATCCAGGCTGGGGCCTTTCTGTGTTTGCATGTTCTCCCTGTGTATGCGTGGGTCCTCTCTGAGTACTCCGGCTTCTTCCCACCAC
The DNA here is from genome assembly GCF_036924035.1 of Leuresthes tenuis. Lineage (NCBI taxonomy): Eukaryota > Metazoa > Chordata > Actinopteri > Atheriniformes > Atherinopsidae > Leuresthes > Leuresthes tenuis. Next base: position 35,806,297 of record NW_027325357.1, read on the forward strand.
CCTAAATCATGCATGGGAGGTTAATTGGTGACGCTAAATTGTCCCTAGGAGTGAGTGTGAATGTGGTTCGTTGTGTGTCTCATTTGTGTCTATGTGGCCCTGTGATGGAGGCAAGATGTAGTATCTTGCCTCTCACCCAATGTCAGCTTGGATAGGCCCCCAACCCCTAACTCTATGGCCAGACTCCTATTTGCAGATTTCTCCTCAGAATTCAACACCATGCAGCTGCACAGCCTCGCCGTGACTTTTTATCACTCTTTTATTGAGTGTATTACAGTTTCTGTGATGTATAGGTTTCACTCAATCAGCATGCAGAATAGTTCTAGACTGATCAATGTAATAAAGACTTGCTCAAAAATGATTGGACACCCTGTTCGGGCTTTATCTGCACTGTGTGACTAACAGACTGTTAAAAAATGCTGACAAGATTATATTGGACCCAAAACGTGTTCTTTTTGGATCCTAACTTTGCTCTGCAGGCTGCAGGGCACAGACCACCTTTGTCCCTCTGCAGTCCAGAACTGTCAAACCTCCATGCACCACCAATTCACCACCTCCAGACTACTTACCCTCTCATAGACTATATGAAACTGCAACTATACTTTTCACACTACAAAACACTTTATAATAGCTTATTATGATTATTTTAACTCTTTGTTTAATGGGAAACTTCCAAACTTTTTAAACACTGTCTGTTTAGTATTTTTACCTATCTAAAATATGCCTTTGTGCCTTTTAATTATTCCTTTGGGGATAAATAAGGGAGATCTAAATTTGAATTCTCTGTTACTCTCTGTAATATTCTGTACCAACCCCTTTTTGGAATAAACCACTGGTGATTGCATCTTCTGGCCAGAATGGTGCTGTTGAGTCCAAATTTCTACATTAATTGTTATAAATCGGAATTTCACTATATTTGCTCTTCTGGGTGTGTCTTCTCATTGTAGCTCAAATAAAAATTTTCTCTGGTAAGATGCCAGATTTTCCATTAGTGATTGATAATTATATATAGTCATTTAATAGATGCTTTTGTCCATGGTGATCTCCAAAAGAGGCAATAATACACTATACATAGATAATAAGATAATTAAATGTTAGATACTGTTGAATGTATTTTAATGACAGTCTCATAAATGAGAATAGTCTCAACTGAGACTGTCTTGTATGTGGAGGTGACAGTACCAAACGTGTTTCTGAGAGGTACACAGTGGTTGAGATGAAGTGTGCTGCCCTCGTTATATGTTCCGAATATAACTTGGCAGTAGGATAAACACCTTTCGTTCATCAAAACTCTGATGACAGTGATCAGTTTGTCCATAGGTTTATTGACTAAAAAAGGGTGAAACTGAGAACAGACAACAAAGAAACATGCTTATAAAATGTACTTCTTGTACAGTATATATTCTTGGCAATGCACTGTACCATACTTTTATCAGAAATCTAATTACTCCTTTAACTTTTTAACTCTTTCATGCTTACATAAGAATTGCTTATTTATTGTTTAAATCTATCAACAAAGCCTGTTGTAACCTGTTGAGTTTAAATGTGTTCTCACTCATACTGTTTACTGTCTTATAAACATATAAACGTAAATTAATTTGTGAATTAGCTAAGTTGCCTTTTTATGTTCCAACATTCACAGAAATAATATTGTCCTCACATCCAGAAACAACTCTTAAAACAATAAATAATTCACCATAATTCAACGAAAGAACATATGATAAGATTACAAACTGACAATGCTTCATAAGGCATGAGATGTAGGCAGATGTCTGTAGATAGAAACAGGCAGCTGGACTAGCTGTTTTACTGCCATGTGCCTCCACTTCCTGTTTCTCTTAAAGGACCATTGCCAACAAATGAATTGAACACACAAAAACATGCTTACTAAAATACAATAACAGAAGAAGAAGCATAACCCTTTATGATTGAGTTTAGTTAGCTGGGTGCACCCTTGCAGTTTTTCTGTATGCAGCATTACTGACTTGAATTTGGATTCTTTACATTGAATTAGATAAAGCCTCTTTTTTTCTCATGTTGTCGAACTCAAAGCATCGTGACAGAAGCAACGTGTAAAGCACATGGTCATCAATCATGACTCAGGTTTTTTGGAACCTTTGTTGGAGAGCATAGTCAGAGCAGATTTTTATATTCATATTGTGTTGGATGAAATGATTGGTTGGAATGACCTACAGCTCGGTCTTGTAGAGGTTAAGTTGAAGTTGGCGATCTTACATCCATTTAGATAAGACTTAGTAGATTTGACTTATGCAGAACCACAAGGGCATATGATGGGAGTAATGAGAATAACTGAATACTATCAGCATAGTGTTGATATGAGAAGCAATGTAAGTGGATAACTGAGCTCACAAAGGTGGTTTATATTGCAAAGAGAATGTGTCCCAATACTGAGCCTTGGGGCACTCCAGAAGAGAGGTGATGTTAAACAAATGCCAATTTAAAAAAAAAGTTGTCTAAGTAAACCAACAGCTTGCTTCAGAAATTCTCCTCCATTCAAGCGCCGATTTTGTGCAAGCAGAAGAAACCTCCAACAGAACTGGATTCAGGAAGGAGGGCCATCTACCTTGGACAGTTTGGCGTTAAGATAAGATAAGAAGAAATTACATTTTTTTTGTGCATTTGCATTGGAAAAAAAAAATTACATCATAAATTTGAGGCCTCAATCGTAAAAATTCAGCAGCAATGTAAAATCTATACGAACACATTTAAAAGTGCTTAAAAAAGACCATCAGAGCTTGCAAATAAACAATGTTGCTGGTTGAGCAGTGGAATTAATGGATTATTACAACAGAAGGGAAACCTGAAGCATCTTCCTGATACACCTCATGAAGGACATGAGGGGGCTCTGTAATGACCTTTTTGGCCAGTCTAAGGGTGTGTGTCGATCAACTGTTAACGAGGGTCTCCCAAAGGTTGGCCCACTACCTTGGAGCAGATGCTCAACTGTTTCAATATCCTGAACTTCAACTGGACAGAGAGGCTAAGAGCCAGACTAGGCCTCTGTACTGTGGGATAATTTGCATGGTGTTGCAGAAGACTCTATGGAGGATCTTGCTACTAACTCAAAAATATATGAGTCTCCGCAGAAAAGAGATCCTCTGCTGGACATTGTTGCACGCTGGACGCTGGATATAGTACACTTAATGTGGCCATGAGATGGCGCTGTCTACATACACTCCCAAATGTCCGAAAGCCACAGATTGCTTCATGGATTTACTATCTATTATGACAGGAGCTGGTCTATGTCATGTGGTCCCAAGGTTGACATCCTTTCTTTAGATGGGATTCAGTATAAGAGCATTCTTCACACCACTGCAGGACTCCACTCACACTGTCATGGAAAATATCTGGTGTGTCTCTCCCTCAGTCAGCAGTGCCACCAGATTTGGATTAATATCCAACTGGTCCATTTTGGAGAGAAGTAGGTCTGCTTTGACTCTACTAAATAGAAAAACTAGAATAGAATAGAAAAATACTTTATTCATCCCCCAGTGGGGAAAATTCAAAATGCAGAAGAAAAGTCAATAAACAGCAATCTGACACAAATTACGTGTGATTTTACTCATGTCCAAATGCATAGAGATGAGGCAGATGAGTGTAGCACCCGCATCCACAATTTTGTGCGCACACCTGCAGTAGTTTGTCCTGAAATGACGGAGACCTCAAGGGTGTGAGGATTTTTTTCAAATGACTTAATCAGCACAGAGGTTTGAGCTATAGGACGATAATGTCATGACTTATGCTTTGATTCATGTCGTGTTTCGTCATTTATTGTTTTATTTTGAAATATTAACTTCCCTCTCATTCTAGGTATCTTGCCCTTCCTCCCGTTTCAAGTGTCTCATTGTCTTCCCTGATTCCCAAGTGTTTCCACCTGTTCCCCTTGGCTCCTCATGTATTCAAATAGTCTGCGTTTCCCTTGTCTTGTGCCAGCATGTTGTCTCTTCCCATGAGCTTCATGACTCGCCTCTTGTTCCATAGTTTTCACGAGCCTGCAGTGAGCGATCCTCCTGCAGAGCTAAAGTTAACGTTTCATAGTGCCCCGGTTTTTTTAAGAGAGCGTCCTTGTTTAAATCCCCCTCAATAGGAGAGCATGACCTTGTTGTGTTATCATTCATAGCTTTTCTGTTTTCCTCCTAGAGCGGAGAGGTTTTTTTGTTCATGTTAACTTTCATAGCTGCACTCGTCCTCCGCCATAGTTACTGAGGAGAGCGCTCAGGAGTTTTACAGCCTTTGCTTTGCTCTGCTTGGAAATCCTCAACCTGCCTTATTGCTGCTGTGTTAAGAATAAACACTCTTGCTTTTGAACTGACCCTGCATCTGTGTCCTGAGTCCTGAGGTCCGTGACAGATAATCATTGCACTCCCTTGGGCATGTTTTGTTTGGTAAAGGGACTGTGTGTGACATTTTCCAGACTGACGTGACAGTGTGTGTCTAACAACTGCTGGAATATTGGTTTCTAGCTCCTCACTGTAGGACTTCAGAATGGATGGAGGGATTCTGTCAGGGCCAGTAGATGTGCGTACATTAAGATGTCGAAAGGCCTCAGCCAGCTGACTTACTGTAGTATCTACCCTGTCCTCAGGCCGTGTAGACCTTCTGAAATAGGTGTTTAGCCCAGCAGCAGAAACCAGCTCGTCATTAGTTGTAAGCAGCCTGCCCTGCCATATTTTTTATGGTGTCCCACATTTTCCTGTGGTGGCTAATGTTAAACAGCTTCTCTGTGTATGTCCTTTGTCTCCCTAATGTTCCCCTTTAACTCCTTGTCTCTCTTTTCCCACTCTAGCACGTTCTTGTTATTGAAAGCCTAATTCCTTTTATTTAGTATTTGACAAGATTGTCGGAGCCGGTACGCCTAACTCCAGCAGAGCAGTACTACAGGAAGACAAAAGATTGATATATTTAATGGTGGAGAATATTTTCTGACTGTAGGGCTGCTGAACAAAATCATTGTAAAAAACCAGTTGCGTCATTTGAGCAGCTACTTATGAGCTGAAGGCAGGTTATGGAATCAAACAGACTTGATTGCATTCCATACATCAACCCTTTTAAAGAACAAATAAGGAGCTATCTTGCTTTCTGACAGTTATCTTCTTGCTGGAGCAGCATTTAGTAGCCCTGAGTCTTTGTCTCAACTTCAGAAGACTTTTCAAATACTCTTAGGAACCTATACTTTGTGGTTTTCTTAATTTATTATGAAAATGTTCTTACAGCAATATAAAAATCCAGCGAAAAAGATCTTGAAATGATCTTGAAATGAGAAAGACTTTTTGCTATGGATACAGACTAGCTTATCACCCTTTGATTATAACATAAAGACTTATACTCTAAAAAAGAATACAATGGCTCAACTTAAAAAAAAAATTGAGGCAACAATTTGCATGGATCTTTTTAAGAATTTCCAACTCAATTACTGTTGAGTAGATGTTGGACAAGTTGGACAAACTAATTTTACCTCTGCAAGTTTAATCACATTGAACTAACTTCTTTTTAATTATAGAGTTTTGGTCAAATAAAATAAATGAAATTCTTTATTTAAGCTATTCTCACTGCTTTTTTTTTTTAATTCCACAAAAAACGTCCATGTTACTTCAATTTATGTGAGTTCTATGAACATATTTTACTTAAGTTAGAACATTACAAACAATTCTAGTTTCAGTATTAAACTTTTTATAATAAAAATCAGTGAATCAGAATCCCAAAAAAAGTTATATTTAAAATATTCAATATTCAAAATATTTATATTATTTTCATGCAAAATTAAATAAAATCGTCAAAATCATTTAAAAATGAAGGGAATAAAACTAATTTTCAAAAATATATTTTCAAGTCCATTTAAAAATAAACTCAAATTTAATGTTGGTCTTGCCAATAAAACAAATGCATCCTCAAGAAAATGGAGGCAAACTTTCCAAGTCACAATGGTATTACACATTTTACTCTGCCAAACAGAGAACATGAGGTATTGATTACCTTGACAACATGCAGATAATTGTGCTATAGTGCAGTGTAACATTACATCTTTATGATGGCGGAGTCATGAAGACTTCCTTCATGCCATCTATAATCATGCTAATATTGTTTTCAATGTTTCTTTTTCTTGAATGCTCAAAAACAACTTTAGTGCAACTACCAACAGCATAATAATACATCTATTGAATTCAATTCAGTTGAATTCAGTTTTATTTATATAGCGCCAAATTACAACAACTGTCATCTCAAGGCACTTAAATAATATAGTCCAATTCAAGCCAATTGGAATTCAATTCATTGTAATCATAATCCAATGAAGTCTAAGTAATTAATTTCAAAATAATCCAATTAATTCATATAGAGCCAATTCAAAAAACAATATCCTATCTAAGGAAACCAACAGATTGCACCGAAACTTGTCTTCAGTCCAATCTCCTGTCCTGAGTGTGCCTGTGGCGACTGTGGAAAGGAACAACTCCCTTTAACAGGAAGAAACCTCTGGCAGAACCAGAACCAGGAAGGGTGGCCATCCGCCTCGACCAGCTGGGGTTTGAGAAGACAGAAAAGAGGGAAAAGAGGGGGAAAAACACCATAACACCATTCAAAGGATACCTGTTGGAACAGGGAAACACAAGTTAATAACCACAATAATGTCACATGTACATAATATCATTTGAGAAATTAAACGGGGGGAAAAGAGAGCAAAGTGAGGAAAGGTGTGACAGATGAGGTCCCCCAGCAGTCTAAGCCTATAGCAGCTTAACTATGGGATGTTTCAGGGTCAGTAGACCCTTGACATTTGTTTCATATGTTAGTCAAATGATAAATTCTGGTCAAAAATAACTCCAATGTTCCTTACTGCAGTACTCGAAGCCAAGGAAATGCCATCTACATTAACTATATAGCTAGACAATTTCTCCCTAAAGGGCTCAGGTCCAAAGAGAACGACTTCAGTTTTGTCTGAATTTAGAAAGCAGGCAGTTCTGAATCATCCAGGTCTTTGTGTCTTTAAGACATGCTTGTAATCTGACCAACCTATTGGTTTCATGGATAAGAACAACTGAGTTTCGTCAGCATCACAATGGAAATGTATGCCATGCAGTCTAATAATGTTACCTAATGCATGTAGCAAGTGAAAAAAATTGGTGCAACCCTGAGGAACTCCATGACTTACTCTGGTGTGCAAGGAAGATTCTTAATTTACAAGAATGTATCTTTTTACAGGTTTTTTTTCTGACACTGAACAGAAACTGCTCCAGTTTGTGTGTCAAAACAAGCTTTTCAAACATGACAATTATCATATATGAGGTTGAGGGTAAGGATCTGTTGAATATTAATTGATATGAAAAAATGTGAAGTACTGATGTTTGTGCTGTTTGTAATGTTTCCATGTGTAAAATAATTCCATACACCCTCAAATTGCTTGTTATTTGTGTTTTAATTTTAACACATTTGTACACAAGTTCCTCACAAATTGTTGTATACATTTATAGCGATGATCAAAATAATTTCACTGCATAATTTGGTGCTCAATTCATTGCCCATCACTGAAACACTGCCTAGATAGACTACAAATACTTTTATTTCTAAGAAATGCTTCCATCTTTCAGGCCCGACGGTATTGGTACAGTGACTGTAGAAGAGAAGGAGCGCTTTCAGGAAATCAAGGAGAGGCTACGGGTGCTGTTAGAAAATCAGATTACACACTTCAGGTAGGAACCAGGTGCAAACTCTGTGTTAAAATCCCTTAAAATCGGACTGCCTTGCATTAAAGAGAAAATGAACCTTTGTTTGCTTTATTAGGTACTGCTTCCCATTTGGACGACCAGAGGGAGCACTTAAAGCAACGCTGTCCTTGCTTGAAAGAGTAAGTTATGTTGTGACACTGGAAAAACATCCTGTACAACATGCATACTATTTTTCTTTTGCAGTCTAAAACTACTAAATGTACTTACATGATTACATTTTTTCCTCAAAAAAATAAAACATAAAACAAACAAATCAAAAGAAAAAACATCAGTAACCATCCTGCTTTGTTTTACTGGGAAGGTTCTGATGAAGGATATTGTCACCCCAATCCTACAAGAGGAAGTCAAAGCTGTGATAAGAAAGTGTCTGGAACAAGCAGCTCTGGTCAACTATCAGCGCCTATCAGAGTATGCAAAACTGGAAGGTAGGTTACAGCTGTATCAGTGATTCTTCCGTAGAACTACAGTTAAAACAATGCATGCCGTTAAAAATAATGAAAATAGAAAATCCTTTCTTTTCCTTTAATTATCATAGATTGAAAAATAAATATCTACACAAAATGAAGCAAAAACAAATGATGCTTTGAAACTATAAAAGTATTTTTTTAATTATTGCATTCACTATTATTATTTTTTTAATTCGACCTTCTCCAATTTTCCCCACTTAAAATAGTCAGTTTTAAATTTTTTAATGTAAGTACATTTATACGAAGTCTAGGAGATAATGCAAAAAAAGTTACAGTATATGTTAGTTTCTTTAGACAGGATAATGATACTCAATATACGTACATATTAATATTTTTCAACAAATAGTTATAATTATTATACTAATGATAAAATTATACATAGCTGAGTATTTGCATTGCATTCAGCCTACTGTAAACCTGTTGCAGCCTGTTAAAATGTATTTTAGTACAATGTTGTACTATACATATTGTTCTATGTTATCGGACAACACAGCAAGTCTATACAGTTTACTAAAATGTAGTCTATTACAACTTTGCATACATCAGGAGTCAACAGGCACAGGGACAGGCACAGGGAAAGGTGGGGATGGGACTCACCTGTGAGTGAAAAGAATAATACAAACACTGGTACAACAAGTTATATAATGCTGCATCAGACTATGGCAAAATAAATGTAATATTTTATCGTAAATCCCATTTGAAAAATATGAAAGTTCATTAAAAAGTCAATCAACCACTTAGGCTTTTTTTGCCTTTGAAAACAATCAAAGGGTTAACCTAGGACCCAACTGAATCCACAAGCCACCAACTGAATTGGCCTGGCTTAATAGTTGTTTGGTGTGCAAAACCTGCCAAACATAAACGATTGGCAGTAAAATGTCAAACATGAACATCTTGAGTTTGCAGGAAAAAAAGTTACTTATTCTTTACAAATGCTATATGCACATGCTGTTTAGGTAGCTAATGAATAATACGTAAAAATACATTCAGTTAAGTTTAATCCACATCTTAGTCTCTTTTCACCAGAGTCCTTCATTACCTCTTTGGGGCTCTTATACACCTAACCAAAGTCAAGAACAAGTAATGTCTCATGCATTGAACACTAACTGTTAAAGTTACATTAACAGAGAGTTGATTCGCTGGGCTGAACAGCCTATCACAGTGTTATTTCTCACTGACAGTGGCAATTTAACATGAAGAATTGTCTGACAAAAGCCTTGTGTAGAGACCCAAGTCTGACAGAGATAACAGTGCATTACACATTGAAAAGACATGAGAAACCGATGTTCACCGACGTTCCAGATGTTACCGACAGCCAGTTGTCGGTTTGGTGTATAAGACTTTTAGCTTGCCTGGTAGCTGAAGTGACGTTCCATCATTCCCTTTATTCCTCCTTCCTCTTCCTTGTTCTTCCTGACTCCCATATTCACTGGTCTTGTCTCCCTGTCAATAGGCTTTTGTTGCGTCATGTAACTGCTCTCTGAAATATGAAGGTTTGACTGTTGTTTTCGTTAATTAACATGTTAAACATTCCTCAGAACTTTACCTAATAGGGCAGGACTTGTAGTTAGAAATCTAGGTGATTTATTTTTTCTGATAAGTATTTTTTATTGAGCACCAACAATTAACAAATACAGAACAGAGAGAAGCTCCCTGGAACAATGCTCACATATTTTCATTTATATGTCACACAAACACATACTCACACATACACTCAACCCCGACTCCCCCATCCCACCCCGCAAACAACAAACATAAGGGATACTCACCCAAAGAAGCAAGGGAGGCATGTACTGTTAATAAAGTTATACACTATTTACAATGTTTTACATGGAGGAGCATATCTGAGAGAAAAGACTCCTCAGTGAGATCAAGTAGGGATAGTTTTAAGTCTACCTAAATACATCAACACTGGGTTCCAGATGGAGAAGAAGTTTCCCTAGACCCTCTGAGTGTATGTTTAATATTTTCTAGTTGTAAGAATTGCATCAGATCACGTAACCATAATGATACTTTAGGTGGATTCTTCAATTTCCAATGTAATAATATTCTCCTGCATGTGACTAAGGTGGTAAAAGTCATGATATGTTTATGTCTTTTCCTAATTGTAATGCAGTTCCTATCTATTACGCCAAATATAGCGATAACAACACTGAGTTGTAGATTAATATTCATGCTCTCTGACAGTGTTTTAAAGACCAATAGGCTGTCAGGGAGGGACATGCCCAAAACATGTGAGTTAGGTTGGCAGGAGTGCTATGACACCACATCATGCATTTGCGTTAGGGTAAATTTTTGCGAGTTTTGCACAAGAAATACTGTCATTTACTCTTTGTAGAGCGCTGTTCCAAATATCCCCAATTCATTCTCCCATTCAGCCCCGATCTTTGCAAGGGATATGTTTTTAATAGAAGTTATAAAGACATTTACTCTTCAAATGAGTCTTGAGTCTAAAGGAATTTCTAACAGATCATCCAAGGTAGACATTGATATGGAAGTTCAGGTCATGAAAATGACGGACTTGGAAATAGTGGTGTAAGTTAGACTGAGGAAGGCTAAATTTTACTGATACGTTGTCAAAACTTGCAAATATACCATTCATGTACATATCCTTAAATGCATAAATCCCTTGTCTTTGCCAAGCAACGAATTCAGAGTCTAACTTACCTGGGAGGACAAGGTGATTATTAAGAGGGGCCGATTTAAAGAAAGTTACTGAATGCAAAAGTCTGTCTAAACTGGGACCATATCTCGATTATAACGAGCATTCGTAAAATTAGAAGTAGAAATGGGGAGGCTGGAAGAAACCAAAGCCCCAAGAGATTTTGAGATGCAAGACGTGAGCTCCAAGTGGCACCATTTTGTATCAGGAAAGTGAAGCCAGTAAATAATTTTTTGAGTGTTAGCGGCCCAGTAGTAGTGATGAAAATTTGGAAGGCCACCCTGATAATTGAGGTCTTTGTAGTAATTCCAATTTGGTTCTGGGTTTCTTATGGTCCCATATAAATTATATAAAAGCTTTATTGATTTAAACAAAGATTTCGGAAGATAAAATGGAATACACTGAAATAAATAAATCTGGGGAGCACATTCATTTTGATACAGTTCACTTTTCCTGCCAAAGATAGGTGAAGTGAACTCCATCTCTTCTAATCTAGCTTGACTTTTTCAAATAGTGGACAGAAGTTTTCCTGATAAAGTTTCTGCATGTCCCTTGTTATATTAATACCCAGATATTTAAAGCCCTCTAGACATTTGAAATGGCAAGTCGTTGTCTTGTTTTGTTTTCAAAGAGCCAAGGCATTTACAGGGTAGCATTCACTTTTGTTAAGTTTACCAAATCTTAATGCATGAACAATGTAGGGCACACTTAAGACAGGGTCAGATATATACATTAATAAATCATCTGCATATAAAAATACTCTGAGCTCCTCTCCCCCTAAGGTAATAGATAAGCACTCTATGGCCAAGGCGAACAGTAGCGTGCATCCCTGATGGGATACCCTTAATAACTGAAAATATTGTGATTGCTCATCATTTGTAATAACAGAAGCTCTGGGTGAGGCGTAGAAGAGTCTGATCCATGAGATAAAATTCGGGCCTTATCCAAATTTCCTCAAACATGCAAATGAATATCTCCATCAAAACGTTTCTCTGCATCCAGTGCGACGACCACCTCAGGTACCGCAGTGGATGCAGGAGAGTGAATAATATTTAGGAGTTGACGGATGTTTGTTAAAGAGTGACGTCCTCGAGTAAAACCAGTTTGGTCTACAGAGACCACATCATACATAATAGTTTCTAGACACAAGGCGAGAGCTTTAGCTAAAGTTTTCACATCACTATTTAGAAGGGAGATAGGTCGGTAAGCCGCATTCCATGCCATCTTTTCCCAGTTTCAACAGGAAAATTATTGATGCTTCAGTCATCGTACGTGGCCCAGGGGATAGAGAATCATTAAACATATCAAGTAAGATTTTGGATAGTTTATCTGCAAACTTCTTGAATAACTCTATTGGGTACCCGTCGGGGCCGGGTGTTTTATCATTTTGCAATACCATTATTGCATTGTTGATTTCAGTATGTTTTAATGGCAATTCAGTCTCAGTCCTATGCATTGTGCTTATTAAAGGGGTCTGGAGATTATGAAAACAGTGTTCCATGTCAGTACTGCCATGCGTTGTTTCTGACTTATATAAACTTGAGTAGAATGAAGTAAACATTTCATTAATTTCTTGTGAGTTGATAGTTAATTCTCCATTACTGTTTTTTATTTGTGTGATTTGTGGAGCAACTGAGCGGCCCTTAAGCTGCTGTGCTAAGAGACGGCCTGCCAGATTCAAAGATTCAAAGTTTTCCATTGTCATATCTACAGTAGAAACACATTTCCTTGTGCAATGAAAAACTTACTTTGCTGTCTGCAAGAATGGCAGTCAAAGGAGTAAAAAAAACTACGCAGTAAAAAATAAATTCTACCTACAAAATACGAATAACAGAAACAAACAAAAAAAATAAATATATATATATTTTGAGCCTGGTGGTCCTCGATTTCACACTTCTGTACTGCCTGAAGGGAGACGCGTGAACAGTCCATGTTGGGGTGGGTGGGGTCTTTGATGATGGAAGCAGCTCTCCTATGGTCTCTGCGGTTTTGGATGCTCTGCAGAGAGGGGAGTGGAGTCCTGATGATCCTCTCAGCTGTCTTTTACCACTCTCTGCAAGCATTTGCGGTCCATGACAGTGGCACTATTGTACCACACAGTGATGCAACTGGTCAAGATGCTCTCAACAACGCAGCTGCATAAATTCCTTAGGATCTCAGCCAACATGCCATACATCCTGAGCCTCCTTTAGAAAATACAGCCGCTGTTGAGCCTTCTTCACCAGCTGTGTGGTGTTCACTGTCCAGCTGAGGTCCTCACTGATGTGCACCCTCAGGGATTTGAAGATACTCACCCTCTCCACTGCAAGCGCTCGGATGAATAGTGACTGATGAGGTCTACTCTCCTTCCACATGTCCACTATCATCTCCTTTGTCTTGTCCGTGTTGAGGGTGAAGTTGTTGTCTTCACAGCATGACACCAGATTTAACACCTCCCTCCTGTAGGCCGCTTCATCCCTGCCGGTAATACATCCTATCACTGCGGTGTCATCCGCGAACTTCAGGATGATGTTGTCCTTCTGGGAGGCGACACAGTCGTGGGTGAAGAGGGTGTAGAGGATAGGGCTGAGCATGCACGCCTGTGGGGTGCCCATGTTTGTGATGATACTGGCTGAAGTCTTGTTGCCGATCCTGACAGACTGGGGCCTGCCAGTCAGAAAGTCCAGGAGCCAGTCACAGAGGGTGGGGTTCAGGCCAAGAGCAGACAGTTTATGGGTGAGCTTGTGGGGGCTGACCGTGTTGAAGGCAGAGCTGTAATCAGCAAGGAGCATCCTGATGTCGGAGTCTTTGTTTTCTAGGTGAGAGAGGGAGCAGCAATGGCATCTAAAGTGGATCTGTTGGAACGGTAGTGTGAACGGAGGCTGTTGGTCCAAAACACAACATACTTGTACCACTCCTGACTGAACCTCCGGTCGAAACACTTCATCAGTTGAGTCAAAGGTAGACACCTCGTTTCAGTGTCATGTGTAGCCGGACCAGGTACGACATGTGAAACCTGACGTTTTTCTGGTACAGAGCTTGCTTCATGCTGTTGAACGCAGCTCTCTTTTTAGTGAGTGTTGTGCTAATGTCGTGGTTGATCCTCAGAGCGGCTCCTTGGTTCTGAAGATCATGGTTCCTGGCCCAGGGCAGTGCAACCTCCTTCTGTTGGAATCTGGAGAAACAAACAGAAACGTGCATGGGGATGTTTTTTGGCCAGATCTGGAACTCGGGGTCTGGTGAGCTCTCTCCAGATTGGGTGGCTTTGGAAAAACATTCGGGGTCATCATTTGCTTCAGTACCTCCAAAATGAACTTCAGCATATCTTTAACATCCTCACTGCCTTTGGGGACACATATGGAGGTTATTCCTCAGAGACCTTGGTTCGAGAGGTCTTCAAGCCGGTCCAGAAGCAGCTGGTTTTGATTTTGAACCACTTTGACATTTGACACTGTTGCCGTCAACCGTTCAAAGTTATCACAGGCGACCGACTCCACCGAGGTAAGACGACTCTTGAAAGAGTTCACAGTTGACTGAAGTGTGTCCAGTGAGTCTTGCAGTGGTTTAATGGCTTCTCTAATAAGGCGAGACACATCATCCCTAAGTGAGGTCCTCTGTTTTGCAAATTCTGCCGAAACAGTTAATCCATAGCAAGGGAATCTAGATTTTCAAAGAGCCACTGATTTTATACAATTTTCAAAGAAAATAATCAACATTAGTGTGAGGGCAACGGGGCGGTAATCATTTAGGCCATTTGTTAGTAACTTTTTTGGTACCGGGATTATTGTGGCCGATTTCAGGCTGGTGGGGATGACTGCTTGGGCCAGGGAGAGATTGAAAATCCTGCAGAAGACATGTGACAGCTGGTGGGCACATGCTCTGAGCACCTTACCTGGTACTCTGTCTGGGCCAGCAGCCTTCCTGGGATTCACTGCCAGGAGCACACGCCTCACATTGTGCTCCTCTACAGTGAGTGAGGGGGGTGGTAGATCCTGACAGGGGTGGGTCTGGAGCAGAGGAGTGTCACTGCAGTGTTTCAAAGCAAGCAAAGAAACTGTTGAGCTCCTCTGCTATCGACTCACTCAGGTCTCCTGGTGTCATATCACAGTCTCTGTAGTTGGTGATGCTCTATAGTCCCTGCCACACCTGGTGAAGTGGGATTCTATCCTCTTGTTGTAGTCTGCTTTTGACACCTTTTTTTCAGGTCAGCTTGAGCCGCGCTGTAGAGAGCTCTGTCACCTGACCTGAAGGCAGTGTCACGGGCCTTGAGGAGTGAGCGGATGTGGCTGGTCATCCAGGGTTTCTGGTTTGGAAAAACCCGGATGCAGACACAGCACCCATACAGAAGTTGATGTAGTCCAGTACTGTCCCTGTATATGTTTCCAGGTCCTGGTGTTTAAATAGATCTAGTATGTTTTGGAAACAGTCCTGCAGTGCACTGAGGGCGTTCTCAGGCCAAGTTGTTACAGAGTTTGTGGTGGATCTGGATCTTCGTCTGAGGAGGGTGTATGCCAGAATGAGCAGCAGGGAGAGATGGTCTGACTCACCAAGGTGGGGGAGGGGCATGGTTCTGTAGCCGTGTTTGATGTTCGAATACACATGGTCTAGTGTGTTTTTTCCTCTTGTCGGGCACTTGACATGTTAGCGGAGCTTTGGCAGTACAGTCTAAATTGGACTTATTAAAGTCTCCAGCTATAATACGAATGCCCCGCTGCTGTGCATTTATGGCATCCAGAAGGAGAAAGAGCGCAGCACTAGCGTTAGCATCCGGTCGGATGTAAACGGCAGTAACGATGACTACTGTTAGCTTTCTCGGGAGAAAATAAGGCTGGCATCTAACAGACATGTACTCAATGTTGGGTGAACAGTGCCTCTCTATGACCATGCTATTGTTACACCAATCTTCATGCACGTATATACAGAGCCCCCCACCTCTGCTTTTACCGGAGTTCTCAGTCCGAGCCCAGTGGTGCAGAGAGCGGCCCACTAGCTGGATGCTAGCATTGGGGATCTTCGGGTTAAGCCAGGTCTCCATAATGATGAGGACACGGCAGTCTCGAACAGAGCAATTTCTCGCAAGCTGTAGTTTCAAGATAGATCTGGCGTTGGTGAGGTACAGGCTCGGCAGAGGTGGTTTATGTGGATTGTTCTTCAGCCCTTAGCAGGAGTCCGGATCTATGGCCCCGCTTCTGCATCCTCTCCCTTCTCCACCTACACCGCTTACCAGACCCGATAACAATCCACGGAGCGTCCGGCAGTCTCGGTTGTATTGAAAGTCCCTTGAAACTGTTATTTTGTGTTGGTAGCCATTATCCATGAGTTCCTGGCGGGTGTAGCAGTAGAGTGCCGAGGCATGCGTACTAAAAGCGCACCAACAAACAAATTATAAAATACAAAAACAAGCACTGGGAAGGAGAGCCGTGAGCCGCTTTGTCCGTGGGTGTCGCTATCTTGGACTGGTTGGACAGGTTGTGCTATGGCAAACCAATGACAGCATGGGTCTGGCACAAACCGTTTTAGAGTTTAAAAAGTTGTTGTCAAGATTTACTAACAAGGCTCAGTGGTGAGCTACAATATATTTGAGCTGTATTGAATAATACTTTATTAATCTCCAAAGGGAAACACCATTATTACAGTACACACAATGAATGAATGTATAAATAAATGAAAGATAAGCATGGACACTGATTTTAACAACTTGGAGTATAATATACACTATATTGGCAAAAGTATTCATTCATACAAAATAGTTAAATTCAGGTGTTCCAATCACTTCCATGGCCATAGGTGTATAAATTCAGGCACCTGGGCATGCAGACTGCTTCTACAAACATTACCGTGCATTACTGTGATAGGATGCCACCTGTGCAAGTCCAATCATGAAATTTCCTCACTACTAAATGTTCCACAGTCAACTGTCAGTGGTATTATATCAAAGTGGAAGCAATAAGGAATGACAGCAACACAGCCACAAAGTGGTAGGCCACATAAAATGACTGAGCGGGGTCAGCGGATGTTGAAGCGCATAGTGTGCAGAGATCACCAACTTTCTGCTGAGCAATCACCACAGACCTCCAAACATCATGTGGCCTTCAGATTAGCTCAACAACAGTGAGTAGAGAGCTCCATGGAATGGGTTTCCATGGCCGAGCAGCTGCATCCAAGCCATACATCACCAAGTGCCAAGCAAAGCATTGGATGCAATGGTGTAAAGCATGCTGCCACTGGACTCTACAGCCGTGGAGACGCGTTCTCTGGAGTGACCCAATCACACTTCTCCATCTGGCAATCTGATGGGCGAGTCTGGGTTTGGCGGTTGCCGGGAAAACGGTACTTGTCTGACTGCATTGTGCCAAGTGTAAAGTTTGGTGGAGGGGGGGGGGGGGGTTATGGTGTGGGGTTGTTTTTCAGGACCTGGGGCCTCATGTACAAAGGGTGCGTACGCACAAAAAAGTGGCATACACACTTTTTCACGTCAATGATCAGATGTATCAAGAGCGAAATTACCGTGGAAATGTGCGCTGCCTCACGCCAACTTCAGGGCTGTCCTACGCACTTTTCTACAGCTGTTGAGTCTTTGGCGACACTTAGAGGTGATGTTGGGAAACTGTTATAATAAATAAATGTGAACACAATTTGTCCTCAGAATGAGTGATGTGAACATTTGAGACACATGAACAATTAACACATCCATGTGTCTGCAATTACACGAGTGGATATAAAAGCATGCGCAAAGTGTTGCAATGCATACCATTAAAAACAATGGCTGCTTTAGTGGTGTTGGAAGACATTGTAAATGATGACAACTGGCTCATCAGCCGTTTTGAGGGCAATCCTCCTGGAACTGTGCGCAGAGCTGCGGCCGGCGCTGGAGCACAACACAGCGAGGAGCCATGCATTGCTTGTGACGTGCACACTGGGGTTTAAGCAACCGGGGCATTCCAGAGGGAGCTGGCCAACCGATTGGGACTGTGGCAGTCGACCCTGAGCTGAGCCATGCCACCCGAGTGGGACGGAATTATCTGCATCTCAGCAGGTATATCAAATTTCCACAATGTAGTTGAACAGGCCAACATTGGAGCACAATTTGAAGCGAGAACTGGTTTTCCTAATGTAATCGGAGTTATCGACTGCACACACAGTGCTATAAAAGCGCCATCACATAATGAATTTGTATATCAACAGGAAACATTTTCATTCCATCAATGTACAGATTGTATGTGATGCGCAAATGCTTTGCGGGGGTGGCCTGGTTCAACGCATGATTCATACATTCAGTAACAGATTTGTAGGGAAACAGACTACAAGCTGGCACTGTGCATGATGGGTGGCTTCTTGGTGAATAACTTTATGCATGTAATTGTCCTAATATTATTCCCTGTGACGTGCATTGAGCATGTGCCCTCCCAATTTCTATCCCGTCTTCACGGCATCATAGTTGGTGGTTAAAGTTAGTAGCTTGCTGTTTTTTGCTGGTTAAACTACAGCTTAAGAGCTTTCTAACAAGCCCCTGGTCATCTCTGTGTGAAATGTCTTAATCAGCCTCACCTTTTCCGCGGAGCACTTCTTCACTATAGGTTACTGTATGAACAGTTTGTTGTGAGTTACATAAATACAGATATTTACCTTTTAATTAGAGTCACCCACACTTGCACACACACCACCCCTGAGTGAGCAGTGTCACCCATAGTTGTGCCGACTCTCTGTTCAAACAGCCTCCCCCGCCTGTTTTGGCCACACTTCGGCGGTGGGCAGCCAGTCTCAGCTTCACATCCACCGTAATATCACCTTAACCACTTCTTTTTCACCTCTGCTTGTGTGCGCTTCTCAGACCCCACAGCATTAAAGGCCTCACCCACACTCTCCCACCCACTCCTCTTACGTTTGCTCTTACGTTTGCTGCTTATATCGTAGGACAGCGTGCCAAAGACCACATTTTTGCGGGCCTCCACTTCAGAAAGTAGCACCTCCATCTCACTTTCCGTTAAGTTATTCTTTTTCCCGTCTTACTCATTCTTTTTTCTTTATTTTCTGATCGTGCAGAGAATCGCAGTTACAGGGCTCATTTAAATATGATTTGCATGTTTAAGTAGGGGCTGGACACCATACCCCCCTCCCTTTTGGCTCCTGTACACAGCACACACTCACACATGAAGGGTTTTGGGGGCGTGTGTGTTCTGTGGGGTGTAGTGGATGGGGTCACGTAGGTGGTCCCCTTGGCTGCACTCTGCAGTTCCCCGCCCCTGTTTTAATTACACCTTAGACATCACTACTTATCAAACACACACACACACACACACATTAGGTCTTGGGGGGTGGTTGCACTGAGTGGCATCTGGTGGGCGGGGCTCTTCGGGTATGTAGGCTGCCCAGAGGGCTGCGCTTCCAGTTCTACAAGGTTGGCTGCCTCTCAATTTTAATCGCTCACTATTAGAAAATATTGAAGAGTCAGAAGGGTGAGGGGAGGGATCTTCTCACACCCCTGCTTCCTGGTTGCTGCTCGGGGCGGGAGGGGCATGGACAGGGAGGAGTCAGGTACTCCGACATGTGCGCTCATTTCCACGTTAATTGGGATGTACAAACAAAATGTGCTTGGATTCATGCGTGCGCACACATTGATACATCCGGATATTTTTGTACATTGGAGGCCATTTTGGTTTCAGCGTACGCCATGTAGGAAATCCACGAAAGTCTTTGTACATGAGGCCCCTGGACTTTGCCCCTTGGTTCCAGTGAAAGGAACCCATGCTTCAGTATACCAAGAGATTTTGAACAATTACATGCTCCCAACTTTGTAGAAACAGTTTTGGGACGGCCCCTTCCTGTTCCAACAGGACTGTGCACCAGTGCACAAGGCAAGGTTCATAACGATATGGATTAACAAGTTTGGTGTGGAAGAACTTCACTGGCCTGCAGAGTCCTGACCTCAACCCGATAGAACACCTTTGGGATGAATTAGAGCGGAAACTGCGAGCCAGGCCTTTTGTCCAGCATCAGTGTCTGACCTCACGAATGCGCTTCTGGAAGAATGGTCAAAAATTCCCATAAACACACTCCTAAACCTTGTTGAAACTTTTCCTGGAAGAGTTGAAGCTGTTATAGCTCCTAAGGGTGGGCTGATGTCATATTAAACCCAATGGATTAAGAAGGGATGTCACTTACGTTCATAAGCATGTAAAGGCAGATGAGAGAATACTTTTGGCAATCTAGTGTATGTATGTATAGCTGCTCCATTTTTGTAGAGTAAATTTGAAGTAAACACAAAAAATTGTGCTAGAAAAATTAACCGGACTATAATCCCTATATAGACCAGTGAGCAGCTCTGATCAACATGTCATTGGGGTTATCAGGTGGGAACCTCCTTTCATCAATGTTTTGTCTTGTCGGGCCCATGACACCTCCAGGAGGCTAGACAGTGATCACTGGTGTCCCAGAGTCACTCCCCTAATGCCATCCAGTGCTCCTCACACCACAAAAAACATATTTTCCTCCACAACCACAAGCTACCCCAGCCTCTCACCAACTGCACACCAGTCATAGCGGGGTGGGGATACAAACCCTGGTTAGGGTAGGGGATAGAAATAGAAGAGATACAGTTAAGTAGGAATGGGATTAAAACCATGGTTCGGGTAGGAGGTAATTAAAGTATAGAGAGACCAGAGGTGGAGGCAGAACAAGACACACAAGCAGATTCAGCAGATAAACTCACCTAAACAGTCCTATAATCACTAAAAATGCCAGCAAAAACAAGGCCATACAGGACAACTCACCTAAAATGGCCACCTGGTTTCAAAAGGCTCACTTGGGCCACACCCACCACTTAAATATATCCTAGATTTCTTCCTTGCTTCTTCCAAGAGTCTGTTTACCCTAAGTGCTCCCCCTGCGGGGCCCCCAGCTACTATTGCTTCTTCTAATCCAAATCCACTGACTGGACTTTACTGCCTCATCTGACATTTACTTCACTATTTTCTTCACACTCTGTCCACTTATACCCAACTCCCTCAACAATGAGACAACAGACTTTGCAACAAATCCTCTACATTCTACTTCCACTGGACATATCCTAACTTTCCTTCCTTGCTACTCTGCGTCTGCCCCCAACTGCACATACCTAAGCTTTTTCCTTTCATATGCTTCTGCTACTAATTCCTCCCAAGGAACAGTCAGCTCTATGAAATAGACTCTCATTCTACTCCTAGACCACAAGACTATATCAGGCCTGAGATTTGTAGAGGCTGGTAGAGGTCAAGTTTAAGTAAAGTATTTCGCTCATGATATCATTTTTAAATATGTATCTTTGACATACTGTTTCTGGAGCAGTTTTTGGAGATGTTTTTGTTGCCTAAATGATGTAATTTTTTAATGAGAAGTAGGGAAGTGTCATACAGGTGAGTGGAATCGGTTGATTCTTGCCATGAGATTATTTGTTAAAATGATGCAGTGGTAAATAACACTCCAAGCAGTGACACAGAGGTTACAACCATTAACAGGTCATATTCACATTCAGTCAGAAACTCTGTGGTTGACAACAGGCTCAGGTGATAGCTGACCTGCATCAAAATTGTTCTGTAATTATAGAGATTTATTTCTTTTTTCTTTTTTTTTTCAAACAAATAATGCAACGATATATCCACTAACCATCAGTATTGCCCAATGTTAAGCTTGTTGACTACAATCAGCATATGGACATAACATCAATCAATAGCAGGGGATGAGCAGGCTACTTTCTGAGGAAGCTCAGATCCTGTGGTGTATGTAGTTAGATTTTGAAGATCTTTTACCAGTCCACTGTGGTGAGTGCCATCTACTGTGCCGTGCTGTGATGGGGGAGGAAATTCAGTGCCAGGGATGCGAGGCTCATTAAGGCTATTCATGAAGCTGGCAAGATAACTGGACAGGGCATAGCCTCCCCTCCATAACACACTCCAGGGTCAACAGGGCTCATTCTCCAATACTCATTTAGCTCTGTTGTCATAAAGAATATGATGCAAAATCATTGCTCCCATTCACTATTACTCTACACTAGGTTACTTTTGTGTAACAGGTGAGCATATTGTTGCATTAGCTTGTTGAAATAATTGTTAAATGGACTGTACATGTATAGCGCTTTTTCAAGTCTAGCTTACAACTCAAAGTGCTTTTACGCTACATGCTATCTTCACCCATTCATTCACACACTTAGTCCATATCATTTTTTTTAAACAACAATACAACAATAAACACATCAGTAGGTAACTGGGATTCAGTGTCTTGGCCAAGTGTGCTTGGACATGAGGCCTGGGGAAGCTGGGAGTTGAACCACCAACCTTTTGTCTGGCAGGCCTTTTGTCCTATCCTAGAGCTGCCCTTAGATCTGTGCATAGTGTTCTTATCATAAATATATTGTCATCTTCATTTCCTGAACCTCATTCTGTACTCTTTTTGCTGCTCTACTGTCTGCACATTGTTTTTACATTGCACAACAATCTAACCACACCATTTTGATCTCATAAATACATTCTCTAGTATGTAGTTCTTATTATTCATTTATGTTTAATTTACTTTGTCTTAATTGTACTGTATAAAACAACATTTCTTTTTTCAAATGTGGGGTTCCATGAAGTGCTCGTCAGTAAACAGTGTCTTCCCTATTGTAGACAGCACTCAGTGTGCTTTCACTTTGAAGAATCAGTCAGGGGTTCTTACAGGCATGTCAAGCCAACTACTGCTCAGACAAGGGACATCAGACAATTTTTTTGCCAACTAAAGCATCTTATGGGCCTTGTCCTCTTGGACATGCACAGATTGTACATCAAGAGCGGCATTTAGAAGACATGACTGCCTTGTGTTCAAGTGCTCTTTTGTTTATTCAGACACTGGAGACTAAAGGAAACCCATTAGGGGGCCTCGCATTACTGCTTGTTGGTTGGTTTGGTGTATTAGAGCCTTTTAAGAAGATATCTTATGCCCTTTTTTTAACAAGTTGTTTAACAAGCCAAATTTGCTGAGGTCTTATTGAAATGTATATCAGAGTCTTTGGTCAAAATTTCTTTCTTTGAAGCATTGTAACGCTTCTCTCACCCCAATTGAAAGACCTCTCTTTAGATCAGGCTATTTTGAGGGGCAGAGACCGAGAAGCATGGTTTGGGCAAAGGAGCAACTAATCACCGCTCAAATAGAAAGCATTCAATAAACAAGAAATGTTTACAAACAATTATGATGATCTTTCAAAAAGTAACAGCAATAACTCATCTTCATTACCCAAGCTGTTACCATTAGCTACTGCTAAATAAATAAATGATAACTTGCTGGAATATTTACCTTAAATATAGTTTATCCATGAGGCTCTTATATCCTCTCAGGCTGGATGTAAGATGCATGCTCTTCAGTACAGCTGATAACAGAACATTTCCAATCAAAGCTGTCTTCATCATTCTCGCAAATTGGATTTTTGCACGTGGGGCCGAGAGGTCAAGGCTTAGCAGAAGAGGCCAATATTAAGAGTGACCTAAGTTTACACTGCAAATCTGAATAGCTTCTTAAATGAGATACCAAAAAAACAAAATGACAGGGTTTATTTTATTGAATTTTTTTTTAACCCTGTCCTATTGAGAAATCATGGCAAGCAGAATGATGGTCTGAATGTTGAGGAAGTTTGAGGAAGGAGACATTGTCTCAATATTGATGTGATCTGACAGAAGACATCTAAACTGTTTAATACACAGATAATTTTTTGTTTTCCAATTCATGACAATAGTTTTCTTTATGATATATAAGGCAGTGAGGATCATCCATGTTGTGTTGAGTTAATTTCCATGTTGATGTCTTCTAAGTCACCCTCTATGCACATGTGTGCAATGTAATGCAGGAACATTACACTTGAGACATGTTGATAAGTCCTAACATACCTCAAGTCAGAACTTCTACACTGATGGATAAGCCTGTCTCCCATTTTAAGGTCGGTAGAGTCATCTATTTTGAACAGTAATCTATATATTTGTGATAGTTTTTTTTGGGTACAGAGGTTTAGAAATTCTGATTCTAATAGGAAGTTGTAAGTCTAGTTGGTTGAGGATCATCTCTTGTGCAGGGTGTTAGGGTTGTACCAGATGGGTGTAAGCTTACACAGGATAAGTGAACACGTGGTTATTTTAAGAAATTCCTACCAGGCTTGGAACAGCCCAAGAACAGACTTTGGAACAGCCTTCTTCAGGCAGTTCCAAACTTATCATTGTAAGTTGTAAGTTTAAACTTATGTTGTTTAGCTGGAGCTTCTTCTACAGCTTGCTCCTGTACAGCTCCTCCGCCTCCCTCAGCATGTGACAGCGCTCCCTCTGGGTGTTTCTCATCTCTCCCTGTCCTTGTTCATGAAGGCCCTCTTCCTCTTGTTCAGAACAGCCTTCACCTCGCTGGTGATCCAGGGTTTATTGTTAGCGAAGCAACGCATTGTTGTGACAGGAACCACTGTCTCCATACAAAAGTTTATGTAGTCTGTCACACACTCAGTTATGCCACCTATGTCATCACCCTCATGCAAGCTCAGCAGTACACTCCAGTCAGTGGTTTCAAAGCAGCTGCTGAGGGCCTCTTTACTTTCAGGGGACCACATCCTGAAGGCTCTGATGTTGAGGGGCTGCTTTTTCACCAAAGGTGTGTATTGAGGCTGCAGGCAAACTAAGTTGTGATCAGACTTCCCAAGTAGGGGGTAGGGGGGTGACTAATTTGCCTTGGGAGATCCTACTGAGGGCAATTTGCAAGCTGCCCCTAATGACATAGCTCTTGGGATCCCTCGGGCACTCAAAACAGTCCACCATGATAAGGTTACGATTCATGGTAGGGTCCCGTGGAAGCAGGTGTACTTAGTTTTTTTTTCTTTTTACAAATATCTTGTGCATTTTGGTATTGCTTTTATTTAAATAAATTATGACAAAGTGCAATATGGCATGTGTTGTTGTTCATTGTTAACACTTACATCATTTTAAGACCAAAGGATTTTTTTTGAATAACCTTAAACACAAAATTCTAAATTGACAGAAAACATCATTTCTTTTTCACATGACTGGAAGGAATTTCTCCCTTTTCTTTCTTTATCCGAGTTGCCACAGAGAAATTTATGAGGAACAGTGACTTCCTCATAAACATTTGGTTGCAGAGTCATGGCATCAGTTTCACATTTTGTGAAATTTCTATTGAATGAAATTGGAATACCCTGCACATTACAGTATGACAGTGATGGGCTGCGATGTGCACCCAGAAGTAACACCGAAGGGTCTTGAAAATGAGGGACGTGTTGGGAATAAACTTTGTTTATACTGCTGTACTGCTGTTTTTGTCAATGGGTATCAAAGCTAACAAGATTAATGAATCGATGTACTTGGCCAACTTCTTTTTGGTTCTTGACAACCTTTTGACATCTTCTCTGCAATTCTGACTGGTGGGATACAAATTCAATGAAAAAAAAATTTTTATAAAACAATAAATGAAATATGAGAGAAATAGAGATGACATTATAATCTACAGACAGTATGACTGTATGACCAGGCAGCACATTGTGGCAGCAGCACAATCTTGTTAGGACAATTTTTTCATTGTCTATGATTGTTACTGTTGTTACTTTTTTCTTTTTTTTTTCTTACTAAAAACTTGAACAAATCTGAAAATACATGATTTTAGAAGTTACTCATGAAGTGTGTTTATAAAAACACATACTTGAAGGATATGCATGTCCATGCATAAAAAAGACTGCCTCAGTGCAAGTGGTATTCTTCATTGTGGCAAGTAATGCCACGAGCAATGCCTCAATGTACTACCTCTTTCTCTGCAGGGAAAAAGAGAGAGATGTATGAACATCCCGTCTTCTGTTTGGCGTCACAAGTGATGGATTTAACCATTCGTGAGTATCTTCCTCATGTCCCTACATCACTCCACCCTTAACAATGTACTGTATTATTTTTCTCTTACAGCCAGTACGCATGCCAACCATCACATGTAATCTTATTTTTTTTTACATCTGACATCCTTTTTTTTAGTTGTATGTTGTTGTAGACTGTTATTACAAGTTATTACAGATCCTTGATAATGCGTTAAGTCAAGTATCTAAGATCACACTAAAACACATTTAAAGATATATCTTACATTTATTCCATATTGTATCCAAATTCCTCCCACATCCGAGTTTTAGCTTCAGCAACCACTAATGCTGCAGAACTTCTAGCCACTCGGAATTTGTCAGCAGTTTTAGGTGACCCTTGTGACAATCAAGCCCGAAAGATCTCCTCCTTCAGTTGGATGGTTTCCCTCCACCAGCGGGTCCTCCACTTACCGCCATGACAGGCATAGACAACCTTCAGACCTCAAATCTATAAAGCTGGGAAGAGGTCAACCGGAAGTAGCTCTATAAACAAACTGCTGCCACTGACCCCCTGGACCAACAGCATCTCTGTAGAGTAAAATTAATAATAAGAACAAGTTAAAAAAAAAAGAACAGTGTCTTCAGCACTTGGATACAGCAGGAGCAGAAAGGTTGCAGCTTTGGGACATGATCAATGAAAATAGAAATACAATGCAAAAATTTTTTCAATCTTTTAGAAATTTCACAAAGCATGTTTTGAGAAAAGGCAAGCTCAGTTTAGTGTGATTTGTGGCACTGTGATGAAAGGCTGGTCTTTTGCTCTTATGTGGTGTATTGGGGATGGTCGCCTACAAATAACCTGTGTGCAGATGATGCAGGAAGAACTCTGCTGACACAGATTTGGTCGAACACAGAAACCTTTATTGTCAACGAGGTCCATATCAGATTTACAGAATGATGCATCAAGTCTGGAGAGATGTGTCCAGCCCAGATTCCCCAAAATATCTGACTTACTGTGGGTGCATCTCTTTGTTAAGTAGAATCTGCCTGTTCTTAGTGACAGATGTTGTATGTTCCCATCACAAAGCATAAAGCCCAGATATGGTGTGTGCATATCTATTGAGCCTCTTCTTGGACAAACTAACTGGGGAGTGTGTTATTCTCAAAATGTCCTGATTTAGCCTGAGACTCCCCTACACAGCTGGTAGACTTCTTTTCACTTCCCAAAACAACTTTGCACAGGTGGGAAATATCAGACACTACACTTACTGAATGAGTCTACAGTTATCTGATGTGTATCAACTAACCGGATATCAGAATAATTAATGAAAAAAACACATACAGCAGGAATATTGCCAGCAAAAACATATGAAAACTTAACTATGGTCACTGAATATTATTAAAACTACAAAGTGACATGGCATCTGTAGTGAGCATGTGAATGCGTGGGTGTGCATGCATGCATGTATGTGTGCCTGTGTGTATGTAAATGCAAAATATATGGCAAAGGCTTTACGTGAATTGTGGTTGATAATGGGGGAAGGGGGCCACAACCACCCCCCACTCCAGAGATCAGGAGCAGACAGGAAGGTCCCCCAGACCCAGGCAACCAGCAGCGTCCATGGACCACGGCCATAAGCCAGAGCCCCGCCAGGCATCGGCCACTCAGCGTGAGCCGAGTGCATGACCAAGAGCCCAGAGTGCCAGAGGACTACACCTCCATCTGGCAGAAGGCCTGTACAAGAGGATCAGGCCATCCGAGACAGCTGCCCCCAGAGGGCCAGCACTCACCCCGATGCCCAAGGCAAACTGCTCCAGAATTAAAGACATGCCAATCCGCAAGAGTAGCAGGAAGGGGCGAGCGCCACCTGGCAAGGAGCAGCACAGACGAGCCAGATGACAACAAGCCCTGAACTCAGGTCCAACAGTGGACAACCCTGCATACAACACAAAGACGCATACTCACACACAAATACACATGCTGACAGATACACAAATATACACTCACTGAGGCACAAAGACACAAACTTTGATAGATACAAAGACACAGACATCCAGCCACACACTCACTCGCTCAGAGGCCCCCAGGAGCAATGGAACAGTTGACTCACCCCCAGTGACGCAGTAAGCCTACACTCAGAGCTAGACGATCAGTTCCTCCTGCTGGTCCCCCTGCCCCAGGCCCAGGAAAAAGGGTTGGAGGAAGACCTTCCCCTCATCACTCCTGCTTCCTGATGGTGGGTGTGTTGTTGTGTTGAGTGTGGTGGAGCTTAATTGTAAGTGAATCTAAAATGCAATTAAAATGGGGGTGGGGCAAATGTGGAGGAGCCATCATCACTGCTTGTAGACAGTGGGCCCACCCCACATGTCCCCTCACCCCCACTCGTGATCATCTTTGAACATATAATAGTTAAGCAAGGACTCCGGTCCACGGGGGACACTGTCCTGCAGTTTTTAAATGTTTCCCTGCTCATTTAAGCTAAGAAAATTGAAATTGATGAGTTGATGTGGTTGTGGCATTGAGGGTAACATGAGCTTTAACTTGCAGAACTTCCTTGATGATCCCAGTTTTGGAAAACTTGACTCATGTCGCAAAGATGCCTTGTTATGTATTGCAAAGCACTTTAGTATTAATGTACAAAAAAAAATGGTGTTAAAGGGGAAATAAAAAATAAAGTTCTGGAAAAACTAATGGAGCTACAGATCCTTGCAGACCCTGTTGACACTGTCCCGCCAGGGGCTGAGGTTCCTATAGAGGGAGTTTCTCTGACTGGACCAAGCGCTTCGTCTGACGAAGGGGGACAGCAGATTGCACAGACCACACCTCAGGTCGCTCAGGCTGTCCGTGAGGCTCCTCCTGCAACTTTGCCTCGTTTTGAGCCTTTCACCCCAGATGGTCTTGGGTCTAGTGGCGATGCCAAATTAAAGATTCGTTCACTCTGGAAAATAACGGCTGCAGTTGTCACCAAGGCTTTGGTAAAGTCTGTCACCGTGTTTGGCCTGCCAAGAGTAGTTCAATCAGATCAGGGCACGAATTTTAAGTCCAAAATGTTTGCCCAGGTGCTTAAAACTTTAGGCATTGACCATGTAACATCTAACCCTTACCATCCTGAAAGCCAGGGGGCACTGGAACGATTTCACCAAACCATGAAATCGATGTTGCGCAAACATTGCCATGAGTCTCAGAGGGATTGGGATGATGGTGTACCATTTGTTTTGTTTGCTGCCCGTGATGCGGTACAGGAGTCACTAGGTTTCAGTCCTGCTGAGCTAGTATTTGGACATGAGGTGCGGGGTCCTTTAAAGGTCCTTACAGAGCAACTGGTTGTGCCACAGAAAGGAGTCACAAGTATTCCAGAGTATGTTTCCAAGCTCAAGGATCGACTCCAGCTAGCCTGCACTATGGCTAAAGAAGCCCTGACCTTTTCTCAGGTGAAGATGAAGAGACATTATGATCAAAAGGCGACTGTCCACTCATTTCAACCAGGTGACAAAGTTCTGATTCTCTTGCCCGTTTCTGGATCTACCCTCTCTACTAAATTTTCTGGTCCTTATGTTGTAGAGAAAAAACTCAGTGACACAAACTATGTCATCAAAACCCCAGACCGTAGGCGGCGGTCCCGAATGTGTCATGTCAAGATGATGAAACAGTACTGCTCCAAGGAGAAGCAAAATGGGTCACCCATAGCTCAAGATGTGCGGATCACCATCTCACCTATAGCTTCCATCTCCAAGGTGAGCTCTCTTAACGATGACGATGAGTTGGTCATGCGTAGTGCTACACCACAGGGGGCTAGGCTCAGTAATAGTGAGATCTTATCTGATTTGTCCCACTACTTGTCTCATCTCTCCGAGGACCAGCGTTGCGATGTTGAGAAACTTATCCGTGATTTCCCAGGTCTGTTCAAAGATATTCCCTCTCAAACTTCTGTCATTACTCATGACATTGTTCTAACCAAGCCAGTACCAATCAAACAGCATGCATACCGGGTTAATCCCACTAAGAGGGAGATTATGAAAAAAGAGGTTGTCTATCTCCTACAGAATGGATTTGCAGTACCCAGTTCTAGTCCATGGAGCTCCCCTTGTCTTCTGGATACAAAGTCTGATGGAAGTCCGAGATTCTGTACCGACTTTCGCAAGGTAAATGCTGTGACTGTACCAGATGCACATCCCTTACCTCTTATTGATGACTGCATTGATGAAATCGGTCCAGCAAACTTTGTCAGTAAACTTGACATGTTAAAGGGATATTGGCAAGTTCCTTTAACCCTGGGCGCTTCGGAGATTTCGGCTTTTGTAACCCCTGATGGCTTCTTCCAGTATACTGTGATGCCCTTTGGTCTGTGCAATGCACCCGCTACTTTTCAGAGGCTAGTAAGTAAGGTACTAGGAGGTGTGCCAAACTGCAGAGCATATCTGGAAGACATTGTCGTGTATTCAAATGACTGGCTTAGTCACATGACTACACTGAGGGAAGTTTTCACCCGTCTGTCCAGTGCGTCGCTTACACTCAACCTCACTAAGTGTGAATTTGGAAAAGGCACTGTGCTTTATCTTGGTCAGCTGGTTGGTCGAGGACAGGTGCGTCCTATGGATGCAAAGATCTCCGCCATTATTAACTTTCCCACGCCAACCACCAGGAGAGAGTTGCGACGTTTTCTTGGGATGGCCGGCTATTATCGCCGGTTCTGCAAAAACTTCTCCTCTGTCGCTGCTCCGCTGACCACCTTAACCAGTCCCACTAAATCATTCAGTTGGTCCAATGAGTGTCAACAGTTTGAAAGTCTAAAAAGTCTATTGTGTTGCACTCCTGTTTTGTCTGCACCAGATTTCTCACTGCCCTTCAAGCTTGAAGTTGACGCCAGTGCAGTTGGCACTGGAGCTGTTCTTCTAATAGAGGACCACCAGGGCATCGCTCATCCTGTGAGTTACTTTTCACGAAAATTCAACAAACATCAAGTTAAGTATTCCACCATCGAAAAGGAAACTCTTGCACTACTTTTTGCCCTGCAACATTTTGAGGTTTATCTCGGATCCAGTGTAAAGCCTATTCAGGTTTTCACAGATCATAATCCTCTTGTGTTTCTCTCCAGGATGCATAATCACAACCAACGTCTCATGCGTTGGTCTTTAATCATTCAAAACTACCACCTTGAAATTTGTCATAAAAAGGGATCTGAGAATATCCTGGCTGATGCCTTGTCACGTGCTTTGTAGTTGCATTACATTATGTAGTTCCAAACATTATGCTTGGACTTATATGGGTGGGGGTGTTACGTGCCAGGCGGCCAGGTATTCTGTGGTTTTGTGTCTCCTCCCCCCCTTCCCTGTGTGTTGTGTTGTCTTTAAGTAATTGCTGCAGGGATGCTGCTCACCTGTATGAGCAGGCGGTGTGGCTGGTTGGATAATTACCTTGACCACTGACCTATCACACTTTAAAATGGAGGAAGTCTCTGGCCTTGAGGAGCTTCTTAACTTGTGATTTTGCTACACATGATTGCTACCTACCTTGACTCTGTTTGGTGCTCTTTCAGAGACATATTTGTTCAGGTAGGTGTGGGAGGTTTTGGGACTAGATAAGTTGGGGTACCCTTTACATTTCTTTTGCACTCACGTAGCATTTAATTGTTATTCCACTAGGTTTATTGGTTGTGCCACCACTGTACTGTTTTGAAGGGTCTTTTGTTAGACAAGCTAGTTAGGTATTTTGTTTAATTTCTTTCTTGAGAGATAACTCAGACAGGCCTTCTTTTGTTATTTAATTTAATTTTATTTGGCACAATCACTTTGTCCCATCCTCCCCCCACCTTGGAGTGTCTCTGTTTTTTGTTACAATAAAGCTCATTTGTTCACTTCAACTGAGACTCATTTGATTTACTGGTTGTCGTGTTACTGTCTGCTAACTGGTTTCACCAAGTGGACGTGACACTCCCCTTGATGCCCATTTATTTATTTCTGTTTAC
Source organism: Leuresthes tenuis (assembly GCF_036924035.1). NCBI lineage: Eukaryota > Metazoa > Chordata > Actinopteri > Atheriniformes > Atherinopsidae > Leuresthes > Leuresthes tenuis. The sequence goes on from NW_027325357.1 coordinate 35,837,946, forward strand.
AATATATAACATGTAATAGAACTGAACCGGACAGGGGGACAAGGAAAGAAGAAGAGGAAACAGAACAAAAATAGAAACAAAAACCAGACAACCAGCTGCTACACCTGTAAAAAACAAAACAGACAACAATCCATGGCCTCTGTTCGGAATCCAGCCTTAGCGCTACCAAGAGCACCTGAAAGCAGACAAGCAGAGAAAAAACAAACACACAAACAAACACCCAGCAAAGACCCAGGCCACCAGCAGCCCCCACGGAGCACAGAACCCAGGAAGCCCATCGCAGGGACAACCACGCATCCACCCAGAAGATTGCAGAGGAAGCCCCCGGACAGCGCCCCCATAAGCATAGGGCAGAGGCCCCCCGGGAGCCATGGGCAACAGCCCACCGACCCCGCCAGGCCCCAGTCGCCCAGACATGGGCCGTGCACCCGACCCGGGCCCCAGGGGCTCGAGCGCCCCCAAACCCCCCGGCAGAGGCCCCACCCAATACCCGGGAGGGCCAAGCGCCCGAGACAGCCACACAGTGGGTCAGTGCCTGCCCCAGCGCCCCTGGCTAAGTGCCCCGGGAGTCAAAATGTGCCCACAGGTGGGTGAAGTCGCGAGCAGCGGGGTGAGGCAACGGCAGGCCAGGCGACAGCAAGTCCCAGACCCAGGCCCAATCATCACCACAAACACTTTCACATCCCATACATCCACACATCCTCCCTCCCTAGACTCCGCTGGGGTGTAGCGCAGCGGGCACACCAGGGGGCCAGCAGCCCCCCAGCAACCACAGACCCCGAACCAGCAGAATAATTAATTAATCCTACTGGCCCGTCCCGCCCCGAGCAGCAACCAGGAAGCAGGGGTGTGAGAAGATCCCTCCCCTCACCCTTCTGGCTCTTCAATATTTTCTAAAAGTGAGCGATTAAAATTGAGGTGCAGCCAACCTTGTAGAACTGGGAGCGTGGCCCTCTGGGCAGCCTACATACCCAAAGAGCCACGCCCACCAGATGCCACTCAGTGTAACCACCCCCCAAGACCTAATGTGTGTGTGTGTGTGTGTGTGTTTGATAAGTAGTGATGTCTAAGGTGTAATTAAAACAGGGGCGGGGAACTGCAGAGTGCAGCCAAGGGGACCACCTACATGGCCCCATCCACTACACCCCACAGAACACACACGTCCCCAAAACCCTTCATGTGTGAGTGTGTGCTGTGTACAGGAGCCAAAAGGGAGAGGGGTATGGTGTCCAGCCCCTACTTAAACATGCAAATCATATTTAAATAAGCCCTGCAACTGCACGATCTCTGCACGATCAGAAAATAAAGAAAAAAGAATGAGTAAGATGGGAAAAAATAATAACTTAACAGAAAGTGAGATTGAGGTGCTACTTTCTGAAGTGGAGGCCCGAAAAAATGTGGCACGCTGTCCTACGATATAAGCAGCAAACATAAGAGCAAACGTAAGAGGAGTGGGTGGGAGAGCGTGTGCGAGGCCTTTAATGCTGTGGGGTCTGAGAAGCGCACACAAGCAGAGGTAAAAAAGAAGTGGACCGATATTAAGGTGGATGTGAAGCGGAGGCTGGCTGCCCACCGCCGAAGTGTGGCCAAAACAGGCGGGGGAGGCTGTTTGAACAGAGAGTCGGCACAGCTATGGGTGACACTGCTCTCTCAGGGGTGGTGGGTGTGGGAGTGTGGGTGACTCTGATTAAAAGGTAAATATCTGTATTTGTGTAAGTCACAACAAACGTGTTCATACCGTAACCTATAATGAAGAAGTGCACCGGGGAAAAGGTGAGGCTGATTAAGACATTTCACACTTTATGAATGGGGTTATTAACTATTTGCACACAGAGATGATCAGGGGCTTGTTAGAAAGGTCTTAAACTGTTCTTTACCCGGCAAAAAACAGCAAGTTACTAACTTTAACCACCAACTATGATGCTGTGAAGATGGAATAGAAATTGGGGGTGCACATGCTCAATGTACGTCACAGGGAATAATATGAGAACAAATAAACAAAGTTACTTACCAAGAAGCCACCCATCGCGCACAGTGCCAGCTTTTAGTCTGTTCCCAACAATTCTGTTACTAAATGTATGAATCCTGCATTGTACCAGGCCACCCCCACAAAACATTTGCACATCACATACGATCTGTACATTGCTCCGATTACATTAGGAAAACCAGCTCTCGCTTCAAATTGTGCTTCAATGTTGGCCTGTTCAACTACATTGTGGGAATTTGATATACCTGCTGATATGCAGATGATTCTGTCCCACTAGGCTGGCAAGGCTCGGCTCAGGGTCGACTGCCACAGTCCCAATCGGTTGGCCAGCTCCCTCTGGAATGCTCCGGTTGCTTAAACCCCAGTGTGCACGTCACCTGTGGCACAAGCAGCGCATGGTTCCTCGCTGTGTTGCGCTTCAGCGCCGGCCGCAGCTCTGCTGCACTCGTATAATTGCAGACACTTGTGTTAATTGTTCATCAGTATTAATTGTCCATGTGTCTCAAATGTGCACATCACTCATTCTGAGGACAAATTGTGTTCACATTTATTTATTATAACAGTTTCTCAGCATCATGTCTGTGTCGCCAAAAAAATCTATCGCTGTAGAAAAGTAAGTAGGACAGCCCTGAAGTTGGCGTGAGTCACCGTACATTTCCACGGTCATTTCGCTCTTGATACAACTGATCGTTGACGTGAAAAAGTGTGTACGCCACTTTTTTGTGCAGGTCATTTTAAAAGCCAGTCCCACCGTATTTATGTCAAGGCCTATAACCATGTTCAATGGGTCAGATAAATAATAAATATACTAATTGTTTTTAAGTTGTTTATTACTATCTTAATTTTATGATGTGGTCTATCAGTCATTTTGGAGTGAAAACTTTACCACCAATGGCCAGTCGGCCATTGGACCATTAAACACCAGTGTTGCAGTTTCACAAAAAGTCTCCAGAAATTGGACTATCACAACAATTTTCATACTTATTTCCATTTTTTTCTAATTGTGTAAGCAGCTTATAATATTTTCAAAACATTTCCGTTTTCTTGTTAATTCATGACATCCGAGTAATAATCGTTACTGCATGATGGCACAGTTCATTTTAATTAATACATTTTTTTTTAGGGAAGAGGGATGGTTTAAAATGTACCAAGCATTGCTTTACACAGTCCCAGAGCTTTTTTACTTAACCTTCGACTCATGTTTCCTTTCTCGTCTACATTAATATATCCTGCAAATGGTTGGCTGTGGGTTTGCATTTTCTCAAAAATCTGGGCATGTGGAGATTAAAGGTGGTCCCTCCGACTGGAAATCTGGCCAAAACTCTGGGTATATATTACCTGTTGGCTTTACTTAGTTTTGATCTGCTAATGGTTGTCAATTCAACTCAATTAAGTTTTATTAATATTGCGCCAACCAAATTACAACAAATGTCATGTTCAAGGCCAGTTGGAGTTCAATTAATTGTAATCATAATCTAATCAAATCCAATTAATTAAATTCAAAATTAGTCCAATTCACACATATGGAGCAAATTCAAAAACAATTTCCGAGCTAAGAAAACCAACAGATTGCATTAAAACTTCAAAACAAATCTTCGGTCCAATCTCCCGTCCTGAGCATACATGAGGCAACTGTGTAGAGAAATAACTCACTTTCAACAGGAAGAAACCTGACTCAGGAAGTGTGGTCAGCCGCCTTGACCAGCTGGGGTTTGAGAAGACAGAAAAGAGGGGACAACAAACACCATAACACCATTCAAAGGATACCTGTTGAGACAGGCAAACACAAGTTAATGACAACAATAATGCCATCACTGCTCCTCACACCACAACAACTATCTTTTCTTCGCCAAGCATCATTATTATCGGCTACTCCAGCCTCTCACCAACTGCACACCAGTCATAGGGGGGTGGGGATACAAACCCTGGTTCAGGTGGAGGGTAATGAAAGTATAGAGGGTGCCAGAGGTGGAGGCAGGACAAGACTCATGAGCAGATTCAGCAGACAGTCACTAAGAATGCCAGCAAATACAAGGCCATACAGGCCAACTCACCTAAAATGGCCACCGGGTTTCAAAAGGCTCACATGGGCCACACCTTCCACTTAAATACATCCTGGATTTCTTCCTTGCTTCTCCCAAGAGTCTGTTTACCCTGAGTGCTCCCCCTGCTGGGCCCCCAGCTACTATTGCTTCTTCTAATCCATATTCACAAAGACAAAGACAGATCCTAACTTTCCATCCTCGCTGCTCTGCTTCTACCCTTAACTCTACATACCTAAGTTTTTTCCTTTCATATGCTTCTACTACCAAGTCCTCCCAAGGAACAGTTAGCTCTATGAAATAGACTCTCATTCTACTCCTAGACCACAAGAATATATCAGGTCTTAGATTTGTAGAGGTTATCTCCTGGGGAACAAAAGGCTTTCCTCATAAATCTACCTGAATCTCCCAGTCACAAGCATCCTCTAAGCTGCCTTGCCTCCTTATGGTCTTATTAACTCCCCCCCCCCTCTTGAACAAACTGAATTGCCACTCTCTTTGCCTTAGACCCTCCAAAATTCACATGCCTTCGTTTATCTTCAATATCTGCAGCTAAGCTTCTTAATAATTGTCGCCACGTATACCTGCCTTGTGACAGACTAACCTTACAGCCTGACAAAATATATCTTAGAGTTGCAGTACCTGAACATAACGAACATAGTGAGTCTCCGTTTACCCAGAGTTTTAGGTTCTGGAGAGTTGGCAATACATCATATATTGCCCCTATCAAAAATCTGATACTCCTCCATACTCCACAGCTCTTTCCAACTAAGCTTTTTCTTCTCTACACCTTCTCAATTCAACCACTGTCCCTGCTTAGCCTGAGCCACTGCCTTTGTACCCCTTAACATTTCCTCCCGTCTACGAGCCTGCTGAACAACTTGCTTTCTCTTCTCTTTGGGACCTGCTCTACTCAACACCGATTTACCTGGCCCAAGCCCCAAGCCTCCCCGGGCTATTTGAACACTACCCACAATCTCTGTATGTCAAAGACTTGCTCTGCCTCTTGAGCAGCCATTCTTGGTTTCCATTTCCTCTTCTTGGTTGGGTTTGGAACCACCTTACTAATTACCACATCTTTACTCCCAGCTAACAGGAGCTCTGTCCTAACTTTAGTACATTTAAACTCCTCTACTAGACTAGAAACTGGGAGGTGGAATATGCCTTTCCCACAGAGTGCCACAGTACTTAAACATCTAGGAACACCTAGCCACTTCCTAATGTAAAAGTTACCTAATCTTTTAATTTCTTCTGCAACAGATAATGGAATCTTATACACAGACAGTGGCCACATCAATCTAGGAAACAATCCAAACTGCAGACACCACAGCTTCAACTTTCCTGGAAGCCCTAATTTATCTATTCAATCCAGTCCCTCAGCAACATCTTTCCAAAACTGCACTTCTTGGTCTCTATTATTCAAGTCTGCCTGGTACCACTTACTCTTTACTGCCTTTTCCCTAATTATTGTAATTATTTCTATCTATTACACACTTTCTATCACTTAATTCCCATCTACTTATTGAGATACTTCTAAACTTACTAGGTTTGATTTTCATTCTAGCCCACTTTAGATTCTTAGTAAGTCTCTCAAGTATTCTCTTCATACATGGCACTGTTGTAGTCATCAACATCATATCATCCATGTAGGCCCTAATTGGTGTAAGGCGTATGCCATCCTGACGTCTCTCTCCACCTACAACCCACTTAGAAGCTCTAATAATTATCTCCATCACCATTGTAAATGCTATTGAAATTGTACACCCTGCCATAATGCCTATTTCTAGCCTCTGCCAACCTGTTGTTAAACCTGCTGTACTTAGGCACAGTCTAATATCCTGAAAACATATTCTTACTAAGTTAACAATTACTACCGGCACTCTAAGATAATCAAATGCTTTCCAAATAAGGCTGTGTGGCACTGAACCAAATGCATTTGCTAAATTCAGAAATATAACATGCAAATCTTTATTCTCAATCTTGGCTGTCTAAATCTGATGCCAAATCATGCAAGTGTGCTCTAAACACCCTGCAAAACATAGTATTCCTGTCTTCTTTACAGTAGTATCTATTAACCTATTCCTTTCTAAATAACTAGCTAATCTCTGTGCAACTACTCTAAAGAAAATCTTCCCCTCTACATTTAGGAGAGAGATCATCTGGAACTGATTCAGTTCTGAGGACTCTTTCTCCTTTGGAATAAGAACGCCTCCTGCCCTATGCCATGCACTAGGAATAAACTGTTTCTCCCAAACTATTTGTGCACTTTTATAAACCCGGTAGGGGACTCCATTTGGCCCTGGAGCTGACGAAGCCTTTGCACGCCTGAGTACCTCCTCAACCTCCTTCCACCTTGGTGGTCTAACATCCATCTTATGAGCTATCTCTCCTAATGGTGGCATGTCAGGTTGAAGGCCTACTACTCTACACGGCTCAAATCTGAATATGTATTTCTTAGACACTCTTCCACCTCTGCCATTGTTGCTTTAAGCTGCCCTTACTTTTCCTGGTTAAACAACCCTTTAACAAACTTAAACGGGTCCCTGTAAAACACAGTCCCTACATATTCTTTCTTCTTTCTCTTTTTCCTAAGATATTCAGCCCTTCTAAGTATTGCTAGCCTGCTTCTTTTAGATTTAAATTTAAGATATGATGGAGCTTGGTCATTAAGAGTTTTATTTTCGAGGAGAAGATTTTTAATTCTATTTTGAATTTAACTGGAAGCCAATGAAGAGTAGCTAAAACTGGAGAAATATGATCTCTCCTGTTAGTTCTCATCAGAACTCTGGCTGCAGCATTTTGGATCAGCTGGAGGCTTTTGTCACGTTGGGTGTGTGGAGGACCCGGATGTAGAACAAAAACCACTTTTCAGCAAAAAGCTCGGTTTAGCCGGTACACCAAAAAAACTTTGACTGTGACAAAACTAAATTTGAAAACACTTGGCAAAACAAAACCTAACTATGACTGTGAAAAAAATTGAAGAAACGTAACTTGGACAAACATAACATTGCATGAGTGACTTGGCTTGGCATCCATGACGGTGAGGATCTGGCTATGTGCATGAGAAAACCTTGAAACTAAATACTGGGGAGGGTGATTGGTGATGGAGTGCAGCTGAAGTGCAGCCAAGAAATTAACATAACAAAATTAACATATGTGACCGCTTTTCAGAGAATTTGCGGAACATCCCAGTGATAAAGAATTACAGTAGTTCAATCTTGAAGTAACAAATGCGTGAACTAGTCTACATCAGTCTGAGACAGGATGCTCCTGATTTTGGCAATATTACGAAGGTTAAAGAGGGCAGACCTAGAAACCTTTTTTATATGTACATCAAATAATAAATTCTGGTAAAAAATAACTCCAAGGTACTGTAATACCAGAAGCCAAGGAAATACCGTCTAGAGTAACTATATAACTAGACAATTTCTCCCTGAAGCACTCAGGTCCAAAGATAATGACTTCCGTTTTGTCTGAATTTAGAAGCAGACAGTTCTGAGTCATCCAGGTCTTTATGTCTTGAAGACATGCTTGTAGTCTGACCAACCTATTGGTTTCATCTGGTTTCATAGATACGTACAGCTGAGTATCATCAGCATAGCAATGGAAATTTATACCATGCTGTCTGATAATGTTACCTAATGGAAGCATGTACAGAGTAAAGACAAATGGTCCAAGCACAGAACCCTGAGGAACTCCATGACTTACTCTGGTGTGTGAGGAAGATTATTAATTTACAAGAACAAATTGGGATCTATCAGACATACGACTTAAACCAGCCTGATGCAGTTCCTTTAATCCCAATTACATGTTCAAGTCTCTGTAACAGATTTATGTGATCTATTGTATGAAATACAGCACTGAGATCCAACAGGACAAGTACAGACACAAGTCCGCTATCAGAGGCTAAGAGGAGATCATTGGTAACTTTCAGCAGTGCTGTTTCTGTGCGATGATGCACTCTGAATCCTGAGTGAAACTATTGTAACAGATTATTTCTGTGTAAATGATGAAGTTGAGCTGCAACAATTTTTTTAAGAATTATAAGGAAAAAAGGGAGATTGGGCCAGCTAACACTTCTGAATGAAGAGTAGGTTTTTTAAGTAAACGTTTAATTACAGCAATCTTAAAAGTCTGAGGTACATATCCCGTCAACAAAGACAGATTGATCAACTCCAATATGGAAGTTTTGATAGAGGAGAAAACCTCATTGAACAGTCTGGTTGTTATTGGGGATCAAATACAAGGCAAGGCAAGGAGAGTTTATTTGTATAGCACAATTCAACAACAATGTGATTCAAAGTGCTGAGACATTAAAACAGAAATAAAAAGCATGATTTAGAATTTAAACAAAAAAAGAAAGAAGAACAATAGATAAAATCAGAACAATAAAGATAAGATTGAATAAAAATGTAATGAAATGATAAATATGAAATATAAGACAAAATAAACTAATAAAAATGATAAAAATGTAAATGATGATAAAATCAGTAGTTAAAATATGATTACGTTTTGAAACTCAAGGTTATTTGGAGCTCTATTCAAATGCATAGAGCGTCAACCTGGACTTAAATACTCTGAGTGTTTCAGCTGATCTGAGGCTTTCTGGGAGTTTGTTCCAGACATGTGGAGCATAGAAGCTGAATGTAGCTTCTCCATGTCTGGTTCTGACTCTGAGAACTGATAAAAAACCGGATCCAGATGACCTGAGGGGTCTGGAAGGTTCATAGTGGGTCAGGAGGTCACTGATGTATTTTGGTCCTAGACCATTCAGAGCTTTATAGACATAGGATCAGAACTATAAAGTCTGTCCTCTGATGGACAGGCAGCTAGTGTAAAGACCTCAGAGCTGGACTGATGTGGTCCACTTTTTTGGTATTAGTGAGGAATTGAGCAGCTGAGTTCTGAATGAGATGAAGTTGTCTAACTGACTTGTTAGGTAGACCTGTAAAGATGCTATTACAATAATCAAGCCTACTAAAGATGAACGCATGGACTAGTTTTTCCAGGTCCTGCTGGGACAGCAGATCTTTTAACCTTGATATATTCTTAAGGTGATTGTTGGCTGACTTTGTTATTGCCTTAATGTGTTTTTCCAAATTTAGGTCTGAGTCCATCACTACACCCAGATTTCTGGCCTGGTTGGTAGTTTTTAGGTGTATAGATTGAAGCTCTGTGGTGACCTGCAATCATTTCTCTTTAGCTCTAAGGAAAATTACATCAGTTTTGTTTTTGTTTAGCTGGAGAAGTTGTGGCACATCCAGTCATTAATCTCCTCAATGCATTTACCAAGGACCTGTACAGGGCCTCGGTCTCCTGGTGACATTGTAATATATGTCTGTGTGTCCTCTGCACAGCTATGGTAGTTTATTTATTTATTTATTTTTAATCTGTGCCAGTGGGAACATGTAGATGTTAAAAGAAGAGGTCCCAGGATTGAACCTTGGAGAACGCCACATGTGCTTCTTGTCTGCTGAGATGTAAAGTTACCTATTGACACAAAGTACTTCCTTTTCTCCAAGTATGTTTTAAACGAGTTTAATACAGTTACGGAAAGACCCGTCCAGTTCTCCAGTCGTTTGAATAATATATTGTGGTCAGCTGTATCAAAAGCAGCACTGAGATCCAGTAAAGTTAAGATTGACATTTTTCCACCGTCTGTATTCAGACATATGTCATTAAACACTTTGGTCAGAGCAGTCTCAGTGCTGCAATGCTGTCTAAAACCTGACTGGAAGGTATCATAGCAGTTATTTTGTGTTAAAAAGAAATTAAGCTGTTGAAAAAACGCTTTTTCAATGATCTTACTTAAAAATGGGAGAATTGAGATGGGCCTGTAGTTGTTCATTTGTGTCTTGTCAAGATTGTCCTTTTACAGCAGAGGTTTAATTACAGCTGTTTTTAGTGGCTCTGGAAACACACCTGACGTTAAGGACAAGTTCACGATCAGTAACAGGTCTGACAACAAAATCTTTGAGAACCCTTTGAAAAAACCTGTTAGCAGGATGTCTAAACAGCAAGAGGAGGAGTTCAGGTGACGTAAGATGTCCTCCAGGTTTTTACTGTTTATGGGTTGAGACAGTGTCATGGTGTTTAAATGCGGTACATATGCTGAACCTGCTGCTGATGTACCAACAACTTGTATAATATTTTGGACTTTGTCTGTGATGAATTTGGCAAAGTCATTGCAGGCCATGGTGGAATGAAGTTCAGTTGCTGCTGACAAAGGAGGATTTGTTAGCCTGTCAACTGTAGCAAATAAGGCCCGAGCATTATGACTGTTTTTGGTGATGATGTCAGAGAAGTAGGATTTCCTTGCATTCCTCAGTTGTAAATTATAAGAATGAAGTTTCTCTTTATATGTCATAATGAACCTGGAGATTTGTTTTTCTCCATCTGCGCTCAGCTTTCCGACACTCTCTTTTCCCATTTTTCACCAGTGTGGAATTTCGCCATGGAGACTTCTTCCTTCCAGAGATAAGCTTCACCTTGATGGGAGCAATAGTATCCATACCATTTAACATTGTAGCATTGAAGCTACTGACGAGCTCACTGACTGAACCCCCGGACAGGGCAGGTGTTAAAGAGAAGACCTGGTTAAAGGTCTCACTACTGTTTTCAGTTACACACTATTTTGAGATCACTGCTGTTGAGACATTTGTGTGCACTGAAATCGTACTCTCAAAGAAAACACAGGAATGGTCTGACAGGCCCACATCAGACACAGTAATCTTTGAAATGCTCAGACCCTTAGAGATCAGTAAGTCTAGAGTGTGCCCCCTATTGTGCATGGCCTCTGTTACATGCTGAGTCAGCCCAAAGTTGTCCAGAGTGTTACTCAGGTCTTTAGTTCCTCTGTCCTGAGGGTTGTCCATATGGATGTTAAAATCACCAACAATAATTATACAGTCAAAATCAACACATATCATAGACAGCAGTTCACTGAGGTCATCAGAAAAGTCTGCACAGTATTTGGGGGGCCTGTAAACATTCAGAAACGGGACTCTGGGTGAGGCCTTCAGCTGTATAGCCATATATTCAAAGGACTGAAAACTTCCAGGAGATAACTGCTTACATTGAAATGATTAATTGAAGATAGGACTGCGACCCATCCTCCTCTCCTGCTCACTCTGGCCTCACTGATAAAACTGTAACCAGGAGGGGTCGACTCAATGAGAACAGCAGCACTATTATTTTGTTCCAACCAAGTTTCAGTTAAAAACATAAAATCCAGGGTGTGCTCAGTGATAAAACCATTAATTAAGAATGTTTTCCCAGCTAAAGACCTAACATTTAATGAAGCCAACTTAAGTGTTTTAGAGTTATTATTTGCCCCCTTGTGTTTGGGAGCAGTCTGTGGCACACAAGGTATGATCAGTGGCAGATTTAGCAATTTGGGGGCCCAAGGCGAACTTAGCTAGGGGGCCCTTCAAAACCGTTCTTTTAACACTTGCACTTGCATTTAATAAAGAGAAGAATGTGAGAAATAAGTTTAAAATATAACACCAGTATATGTAAAAATACACAATTTTTATTTTTTTTTTAAAAAGAAAACTCACCAGACAGTTGTGTGAGTGAGAAAGAGAGAGAACTTAGTTGGAGTAGTAGAGAGTGGGTGTATGGGAGTGAGGTTGATGTAAAGGTGACATTGCTCTACTAATGCATCAGTGGTACACTGTGCAACAAGGCATGCTCATTCATTTTGAATATGCTTACTGAGGTATGTATCTGTGAGCTGTTTTTCTTGAATTCTCCACAGATGCTCCTTCATGACGGGGTCAAATTGAGCCATTAATTACACTTGTCCCAGGAAATTGCCATTGCCATATTCATACAGCTTCTCTCTGTGTCCTCTAAATGCCAGATTATGCTCAGTGAGATGGCTACCAATGGCAAGCAATCTTTTTAAAATTTCTTTCCATCTAGTAGCTTCAGCATTTATGAGATCCTGTCTCACATGATCAATAACTGTGCCACTTCGAAGGTGAGTGCTCAGTGTGTGCCAGGCATCCATGTGTGAGATGTGTTGGGCAGACCTCTCATGTTGCTTAAGGTGAGCTTGGAGGTTTTCCCAGTTGCTAAAGCCGGTGTTGGAGCTCAGCTGTGTATGTCCATCACCAAAAAGCCGGCAACAGAAGCACATGACAGAATCCTTGGACTTGCTGTAGACTAGCCAGGACCTGTTGATTTTCTCCCCGTTCCTCATTAACATGAAATAATAGACTTTTGTGAATCGAATTCTTCGTTTCGGGGTAACTCTAGCTCAAGTTGAACAGGTCCTTTCATCACAATGTTGCATTGTTCCCTCTCGTTAACAACCGCTAGCCACAGCGCCGGGTCATCTCCCAATACTACATCACTTTCGCGGTGTTCAGAAGACTCTGGGCTACTCACCAACTCATCAACTATTTCTTCCAAATTGGTCGGCTTGTCATCCATCAGCTCGTCTGATAGCTCATCACATACTGGTAGCTCCCCTGAATCTTCAACGACTGGCTCGACATTAACGTTGTTAGAGTCAACAGGCGTTGTTGGCACATTAAAAAAAACTTGTAAGTTTGGGGTGCATAGCGTTCTTTTGTTTTGTTTCCTCCCGCTTTCTCCTTTTATTATTAGCCCCACTTGGATATTGTCGCTTCATTTTAAGTTAACTGTCAACAAACCGTACTTGTCACTTCCACTTCATTTCCGACTTTCGCGCTGACGTTTGGGCTTCACGCGTTCAGGCAGGGAATAGTCCATTATAACAGGAAGGGGGGGGGGGGGGGGGGGATATAATACGATTGGGGCATTTTCATGTTTTTTGTTTGTTTGTTTTTTGTCTTTGTTTTCCATTTAAACATACACAATTACAATTTATAAACACAATGGTTTGGGGCTACTGTCCAGAGGCCCCAATCCCTGCTTAACGGGGAGGGGGCAGCTGGTCGGGGGCCCCCTCAGGTTGGGGGCCCCAGGCAATTGCCTACCTTTGCCTTCATGGTAAGACCGCGTATAGGTATGATTAGTGTCTTTAAAGATCTTTTAGAGTTCAACTCTCTGTGTTTTGACTGGGTCACATTTCTCCTTCTGTCACCTAAAAGTACAGAAATTTAAAACCTTCTGATAAACAGGGTTCCAGCTTGTCCTGGGAAAAGTCAAGACTGTCATAATCTTTGCAGCCCGGACAGGAGGGGGAGGGGCTGAGCTCCGTCGCTTTGGCTGCTCTGGTGGGGGAGAGGCTTGGTGGTGAACCTTTGGCCGCTCTGTTGGGGGGGTTTATGGGGGACAAAAAGGGATTGGGCTGGGGGGTAGATCTGAGCCCAGAGTTGACCCCCTCCATCATCTGCTCAGTGAATTTCAGGTGAGAGGAGGAGTGAGAAAAGGAGGGTGAGAAGCGCGATGACCTGTCAGGGGTTTGGGGGGCAGGGGAAGGTCCTGGTCCTGGTCCTTAGTGCTGTTGAGAGGGTTTGGGGCAAATAAAGACCCCTCTTCTTGCCTCTGATGTCTCTCCTTTTCAAAGCTCTTCTCAGGTGGGGGGGGCAGATGGAGTTACTCCTCAAGGTTTCTGCTGGGATTTGTTTGTTCCTCTCTATGAGATAACTCCTCGTTTATCTCAGGCTTGGCACAGAGCACAGATAGATGACATAGGAAATAAAACATGTTGGAGGTGAATAGTTTCAACCCTGACTTGTTAAAATTAAATCCATTTGCCTTAAAAAGATGCCTGCGTTCCCAAAAATTTTTTAAATTATTAATAAAATGCACTGAGTGTTCAGCACATGCCAATAAAAGCCATTTAGTCAGTGCCAACAACCTGCTGAATCTTTCCTCTCCACCTCTGACGGGTGGTACAGGTCCACTAATGAATACAGTTACATTCAGCGGGCTCACTGGGTTTAATAATCCAATACAGTCCCGCTTCAGAACCTCAGATTGTTGCTTGGACACATCGTTTGCAGAGGCGGGTCCAGAGAATTTTTTTGTGGTGGGCACAAGGGGTAACAACACTTAAACTGGGGGGACCACCCAAAAGTAACAAAAAATTGCTTTTCTTGACTACATTAAACCTGCTGGATATTCTTACCAAGTGGTAACACACAGAACATGAAGATGTTTGTTGTACAAAGTTAGTCAGAAGTTAGTGCTTCTAGCTCTGTACAGTGAACATAGCAGTTAAACAAACAATTATGCATTCCGTATCACAATCAGATCAAGTTCCACTTAACGTTGAGCTCAACTCAATTACAATGAATTGAATTCCAATTGGCTTGAATTGGACTATATTATTTAAGTACCTTGAGATGACAATTGTTGTAATTTGGCGCTATGTAAATAAAACTGAACTGAATTAAATTCCACTAATTTGGAGGTGCTGACACCTGCCGTGTTTGCTGCTGAACTACCTCACAAACTCGTCCTTATCCAAGGCCTTGGCTCTCTTGGACTCCTCACTTGGCACCCCAAGATCACTCAGTCTTTCATTGTTCGTGGTGGTGCGCAAGTGATTTTTGATCAGTTTCAATGCAGAAAAACTGCGTTCACAGTACCTGTGCTTACAGGTAGGGCCAGAGCAGTTTTGCACAACCTGAACAGTTCATAGAAGACTTCTTTAAATGGTTCCAGGAACTCTGTAAATCAAGCAAACTGGTGAGATTCTTCATTCCAGCTGTCTCCTTTCTCTCCCAGATCCGCTTCCAGATCCAAAAAGCTGTTGCTTTTAGGATTGAGTTCCTGAATCCCTCTCATGATGAAAACCAACTGTGATTGGTTTTTGAAAACCATCTCTATAGCTGAGCATTTATACGGTCTAGGATTGGATAGTAAGCAGTCTTACAAAAATAATCCTTGCCGATGTTACTGTAACGCTGACCAAGTGTGGACATGACAACACTGTCGTTAAGAGTAGAGCTTCTTTTAGGTTGCCTTTTTAGACATCCTCTCTGTGCTGAAGTTGCACTGCTGAGCCATGCTTAGCACTTCTGTCCACAGCTGGTCTAAAAATGATTCATCTCTGTATTTTACTATTGAGTCCTGCAGTGCCTCAATGAGGTCAATTGCTCGGGCGAGGTCCACTGATGAGGACTGCAGCATATCACTCAAAACCTTTGTATCTCCAAGTATTCTTCTAAAGGTTGCTAGAAGGCCAATGGAATCTAGGTTTAGCTGCCCTCGCAGTCCACATGCCTCTACACTTCTGTCTCCATTATTCTCCTCATCAATGTCATGAAGGACTTGTAGCACAGCTGGAAGTCGGTCCATTAGGTTTCGACAGGCATAATACCTGCAAGCCCACGTAATATCACTGAGTCTGGGCAACTCTCGAGGCAGATCCTCCTGATACATTGAGTGCTGTATGTCCTGCCACTTCCGGTGGACAGAGGAACGTGTCAGAAACACATAGAGGAAAAAAAAGCATGATGCATCTGGAACTGCTCTGACTGTGTCCACAATAACCAAATTTAGGCAATGTGCATTGCAGTGCACATGAAAGGCATGCTTGGCCAAGGACTGTATCCTTGCAGACACACCACTATGCTTGCCACTCATCACTGAAGCCGCATCATAGCCCTGCCCCACCAGCTGTTCTCTATATTCTAAACTGTACTTTGGCAGGCTATTTTTTCAGTTAGCCCAGCAGCATCAAGTTTGTCTGCATGCTCGATATGCATGAAGGTTTCATGCACTGTACCTCTGTAGTAGTAGGCTACCTGAGTACTAATGAAATCTGTTCCTGTTTTTTTAAGTCTGCAGCAAGAATACTGAACACCCCACTTTCTTTTACCTCTTCAATAATGTCCTTTCTCTGCTCAAACCTCTAAAATCTCATTCTGAATATGGTTGCTGGAGTACTTGGTATTGCTATGACTCATTTTCTGTTTTATTAAGGGGATTATTCTATGAGCTCCAAAATGGCCAAAACGTTGCCCTTGTTTCCTGAGTCCTCAGACTCCCGAAGGCCATGCTGTGCTATGTTCTGAGTGACTGTGCAGAGCAAAACATCAGCAACTGTTTTGATGTACTTCCTCTACCTTTTCTTGGTACTGTTTGTCCACTGCCTGGAGTAAAGATGTATTGTTCTCAACACCCCTCTGATACTCCGTCCATGCCACCATGGCATTAAGATGGTGCTCTGCTCTAGCATGTAAGCGGAAACCTCCATCTTTGTACATGGCCTTTTTCCACTTTGAAAAGCCAGTAGCTGAGTTAAACGTTGTCTCCTGAACAGAGGGCAGCAAAAAATGTCTGCATGCAAAACAAAAAGCACTATCCTGGCACTGACAGTATTCAAGCCAGGTATAGTCTTTATGCCAGGAAGCGCTGAAGGCCCTGGTCCTACCCTGTCCGTGCTGAGCACGAGGGAAGGTCTTCAGGATAGGTTTTGCAGGACCTGCAGCTCTGGTTTGAGAAATGTCTGGAAATATTCAAAATAAATCCAAAATGAGTCTGTTAATAGTCATGATCAACACTGACATTTAAAGACAAAAATATGCTTTTGTTCTTGTTCCCACAGCCAATGTCTGAAAAATATAGGAATAGAGGAATTAAGAAGAAGAAGAAAAAGAATTAAGTTAATTTTTAAAGATGTTTAACATTTTATTTAACTTTTTAAAAGTTGAGTTGGATCATTAAGCAATGATAACTCCAAAGTAACATTTAGATTGTCAAGATTTAGCTTTTTAAATATATTAAGGGGGGACAACAACTGCATTTCAGCAGCCAAGTAATACAAATAAGTAATTCACATGTTGCTGGTGAAGGTTAATAGCATTTTTAATAAATATTCTACCTTGTGGACCTTTTGGTGTAGCAAAAGTAGCCTGAACTGGGAGGTTCCTGTTGCTGGTGCAGCTGCTGCAACTGCTGGAGCTACTGGAGCTCTCATCTGAGTCAGCATGGTCGCCAGGTTCAGTCCTCTCCCTTTGTACATCTGAAACTTTTGAGTGACACAGTCAAAATTTCATTAATTCTATTTTTAATTGAACATACATGATTCAATTTTATTTTTAATTAAGCGTACATGATTATGTTTTTATAACATATAGCATAAATTGCAGATATTTAACAAATACATACAATACAAATACAACATTTATGTGCATAGTGCCCGTTTTATACCGTGATTAAAAAGGAGGTATTAAAAGAAACATTTAAATTGCTCCATTCACTGAATAACTTAAAATTGCGCAGAACACGACATTACACATTTGAAAGCTTTTCCCTCATACCTGCATTTTCACCTGGAGGTCCAAGAATGCTGGTCTGGCCCTGGATATTTTGCTCTGTACTAGCAGCCAGGCCAGGCTGCATTCACTCTGACACTCATATTCCTCCTGGTCACTTGCATTCTCCCTGCTAATTTTCTTCTTATTGAAGAAACTAAAGATATCTCCCTACCTTCATTTCATACTGTTGTAATTGAAAATGTGTCCACCAACGCAATGAAAAGCAACATGTTATTTGTACTGTACCAACACCACAGTAGCAACAGTGATATAATACTGTTGTTGACTGTTAATTAAATTCAGTGTTGCCACGTGTACGATAATTATTGTATTTGTACGATAATTTCGTCCTGTGTACGATCACTAATCCCAAAAAAGGCCAAATATATGATAATTTGACCATTCTGTGAATGTGTGGTTGTAATCGGTTGTAATCAGCCTGTCGCAACTGTGTGTCTGACTTTTTTGTGAACCCTGAAGGCATTTCCATTTCCATGTGACAAGTTTCAAGCCAATCGTGCTTTTCTATGTGAGCTACGAATGACGTGCATGCGTTTGCCTCAGAAGTTCCTAACAGTAGTTGGCCTCCAGGCCTCATGATATGGCTCATTAGTTCCCACTCGTCATTGTTTACGGGGACATTTAGCCTAACGCAACTGTGGGGCTGCTGATGAATCCATTCCGTACTGACGCAAAGCCGTGAGTGCCTGTTATACGTAGTTTATGCTCCCATGTGATGTCAACGACGTCGGTACTTAGCTATGTCGCCGATTACCACTCCGCCGTAACCTGACGTGCGCCTCCCAAAAATTCTAACTACTCGTCGCCTCGACGCGGGCCGTAAGGGCTGTGATTGGTCCCCTCAGAATGTAATTTCCAGCAGTTACTTTTTCCAGATTTTATGTCTGTATACGGCAAAGAATCACTTCTTTCCACTTCTTCTTTGAAGACATTGGAAATGATCTAAAGTGGATTTGCACACAATGAATTGAAACACTGGTTGTTCAGCCTCATTCAGCCACGTTCATCCTCGGCTGGTCGTGCAGACCACCCCCGCGAATGTCTTCTCTGTCGCCTGTGCTTCAACATTTGCAATTTAAGCATTTGTTCTTCAATATTGATGAGCTCCGACTGCAAATACAGCTGCTCCACCTCGGTTGCCATTGGTTACTGTTGTTAACTGTGACCGGAAGAAAAAGCAAGGATTCGGCCATAACCACTGAAACCACACAAACATACAGCCACACCTTCCTACCGGCATGGAGAATTGCAGAGCAACTGATCCCTCGACGCAGAACTTCGAATGCTCAATGGAAGACGTCACGTCGACGCTGGCAACGTTCCGGACTAGTGTAAATCTAGCTTTAGACGCTATTCAACACTCGAGTGACTATAGTGCATCAATAGACTTGTTATTTTGGTTATGACAGGTGTACGATAATTTCCCTCAAAATACGATAATTTTATGTCTCTGGTACGATAATACTACATTTCCCACCTGGCAACACTGATTCAATTCAACACACGACAGACACTAACTTCACTGACACAGTGGAGAGATCTACGTTTATCCAGATGGAGAGCTAACTAAAGTTAAACACACCTGCAGTGTTGGTTAAGAACAGTTTTGTATACAAACTGAACCAAGTTAGGCCCAACCGCCCATATGGAACAGAGGTTGGCAAAACATTGTTGTGAGAGTCTTAAAGAAACTGTAGTATTATGTTCTTACCTTAACTGCACCTCAGAGCGTCACGTAGCAAAAAAGTGCGCAAAGCCACTTCCTTTGTCTTCTTTCCAAAATAAAAGCCTTCGTGAGTTCTTAACACAGTGTAGTCACATTTTTTTTTTAGCTTTGCTTCTGTTTAACATGCAGTCACTGTTTACCACTAGTCAATGACCAATGATCAATGACCATTGGTGGGCCACAGGCTCAGCCTTTAGCTTTCTCTGTGGCCTTTCACTTTTCAACAGGTTTTCAGTCCTTAACTTGCTGTTTTGGGATGGATGGCCATCCAATAGAGATCCAGAGTCCTTCAACAGTGGAGCAAATCTGTTCTGCAGTTTCACACTCAGTTGTTTTGGAGGTTTGTTGTTAACCTTCCCATTCACAGATGTCCAGTCCTGTTTCCTCCTATGTACAGGGGTAGAAGAGCTCCTCTGTCTTGTAGGAAGTGAAGGCCGGTCGGTTTCACTTCCTCCCACGTCCAGGAGACGTGATTTACATTTTGGTTTTGCAACGCGAGAGTTCCAGGGAGGATTATTATTCGATGATTTATTATAATGCACATAGTTTACTTTCTTGGTTGTGTTATCTGTTCTCTTTAGATGTGTGTTAGCTTGCTCATCTCCACTGTTTTGAATCAATAGCAAGGTTGTTTCATTTCCACACAGTTAATTTAACTGTTCAACATTATCCTTATTCCATGAGCCAAACTATTATAATTCTGGCTTGTTAAAATTATTGGCACCCAGCATATATACAGTACATGTAAATTTGGCACAAATGCATTTGTTGTTGCTAAACATAGTCTTTAAGTCTAA
Source organism: Leuresthes tenuis (assembly GCF_036924035.1). Taxonomy (NCBI): domain Eukaryota; kingdom Metazoa; phylum Chordata; class Actinopteri; order Atheriniformes; family Atherinopsidae; genus Leuresthes; species Leuresthes tenuis. The sequence goes on from NW_027325357.1 coordinate 35,857,724, forward strand.
GTTAAAGGCTTAGTTAAGGTTTTTATTCCAGCATATCCTCTAATACCCTGTTGCAGTCTGTTGTTCATGGGCACTTTCCATTTTGGATGTATCCCAAAAGCTATATCATTACAGATATTTCCCGACCTATGCTGATATGTAACCTTTGTGCTTCAGAGGATGTTGGGCATTTAATCACCCCTGCCAAAAAACTGGAGGACACCATCCGCTTGGCCGAGCTGGTGATTGAGGTACTTCAGCAGAATGAGGAACACCATGCTGAGGTCAGTATGCCAGTCTTCATGCATACACGTGTATTTGCTTACACACACACACGCGCACACACACAAACTTACACACACATAGTTAAATCACAGCACACCATATGTGCAATGAAGAAACTGAAGAGATAGAGCAAGATCAAGAGCAAGATAGGTGTAGCTGTCATGTTAAAATGGACTTGTCTCTTACACTCTTAAATTAGTGTTTAGTTCAGACATGGGCAAACTAAGGCCCCCGGGCCTTTTTAAATCCGGCCCGCCAAACTTGTCCAAATTATAGTAAAAACCCATGGATGTGTAAAAACCTCATTCATTTCCCTTTCCCTGCAATACCCTTGTTTCCCCGATAGATGGCGCACTAGTCTAGACACATTGACTTTTGTTGGAGTGTAATTTTCCAGCTACCATTTCCCCCCTTCGGTAAAAATGAGCAGGCCAAAGAAAAGAAAAGTGGACGCTGAGTGCTGAGTGTTTAAAGAGTGGACAACAAAATATTTTTTCACTTAAGTCCGATCAACGGCTGTATGTCTGATATGCCAAGAAATGGTTGCAGTTTTCAAAGAGTACATTATCAGCCGTCACTTTGCCACAAAGCATGCTAACTACGCTAGCAAGCAGTCAACACAAGAACGGGCGGCTACTGCTCAGAGGTTGGCAGCTAATTTACAGACTCAGCACAATTTCTTACACGGACAAACTGCGATTCAAGAGTCAAGTACCAAAGCATGTTTTTTGCTGGCATTCAAGTTAGCAAAGGCTAGCAAGCCTTTTTATCTGAGGGATAAATGACAGTTTTGAGATAACGGAGGAGCTTTTGAGCATGGAGTCGCTGAAGGGGAAAACGCGAGGAGAGGACTTATATGAACAGGTGTCTGCTGTCATCGAGAGAATGAAGCTGCCTTGGAGTAAACTTGCCAGTGTCACCACAGATGGATCGCCAAATTTAACTGGAAAAAACCTTGGGCTGCTGAAAAGAATCCAAGATAAAGTGAAAGAAGAAAACCCGGACCAGGATGTTATTTTTCTTCACTGCATCATTCATCAAGAATCTCTGTGTACTGACTGAAATGTGAGTTTCTCTACTGTGTTTTGAAAAAAATAGCAACTTGCGCATTTACGCACAGCAGCTGTACAGTAGATTAATTAACACGCCGCACATCGCTCTCAATTTAAAGACCCGTTTCTTTCGATGGGTAATAATATGTTCTGAATGTTGAAATTGATTCCATTGATTTTTTTTCAACTAAATGTTGATTTCTTTAAATCTGCACCTTCTTCTGTCTGTTTTTCATACATTTCAATCCCCAGGTTTGATAAATTACATTGTGTGTCCAAATGCTCCTGGCCCGGCCCCATTCTGGCCTGCATGTCAAAAAGTTTGCCCACTCCTGGTTTAGTTTCTTATTTGAGTTATATTAAATAGTTCTGTTCTGGCACCTGAGCATGTAGCAAGGCACACATCACTCAGCTCTATATGAACTGCATGCACACTGAGAGAGGTAAAGATCACTGCCCACCTCTTGCTGTAAGCAGCATCTCCACGTGTGTGTCAGGTAGAGATAGTCCAAAGCCCAAATACGTGAATGCCTACGTTGTTGAAAGGTGGCTCTGTGCTTAACCGGTCTGAAGGGAGTTCGGCCATCTTTTGCTCAGCTGTCCTTCCTCTGAGCTTGATACACATCACACACTTGAACATATGTCTCGCAACGCACCTCTTGACGCCAGTCATCCAAATGCCATCAGCGTGTACATAAAGATATGTATGTATCTGTATCTGTATCGCTCCCTCCGTAAAGATACGGCCTTGGTGCTTAACTCTCTTGTGATAGTAACTGATGAGCAGACCACCGATTTGGCTGCGACCAGGGACAATGAATGAGGTGAAAGGGTGCATTTCTTCTGTCTTGAGAGTTGAATGACGAAGTCGGCCCCCAGTTCTCAAGAGTCCATCACTGTCAAAGGTAGGATCCAACTTCTTCAATGGACTGCTCTTCGGTATGCTCAGTCCTTGCTTCAGATGAGACATCTCAGTGTGATATGTTTCACTCTGGATACATCTAATGATAACCAGTCTTGCTTTCAGCAGATTGTCAGATATGTGGATCTTTGAACATTGATGCCAACCTTTACATCCTGTTTTTCATTGTGTGCTCTTAGTTCTCATGGTCTCAGCGATGTGAATCAGAGTGGCGATAGCTCTGATGAGAGACTGCCAGGTTGGAACCTTTCAAATCGCTCAGTCCAGATTTGTGTCGGTACATGTCGTGAGGAGGCAGCACACTTCTGCATCAGAGTCTGTGTTCACAAGGCCATAAGATGTCTCCATAGGTGCGTCTTATTTCATGGTTAGCTGCAGGAACTCGGGCCCGATGAGCCAGCCTAGTTGCTACATCTGCTGGATTCTGATTGGTGGATATGTAGTGCCACTGTTCGGGGCTTCCTGATGCACTCCACTCTGTTACTGACATACACGTAAAATCTGTGGGTAACATTGTGAATATAACCCAGCACAACTTTGCTGTCGGTGTAAAACTTCATGTCATCAATCTTGACATCCAGTTTTCTGGACACCAGCTCCGCAATTTCGACAGTGAGGACCGCAGCTCCCAGCTCGAGCCGTGGGATGGTATGTACAGACAAAAGAGCTATTTTAGCCTTCCCAATGACAAATCCAACGTCCAAATCCAACTTCAAGTAGGCCACTGCAGCGATAGCCTTCACAGAAGCATCCGAATAGACGTGCAGCTCTACGCACTGAGCGTTAGAAATGGATGTACTTGTGTAGTAATGAGGAGTCTCAAAGTGTTGGAGAGCTTGTAATGAATCTCTCCAAGCGATCCACTCTCCTTCCTTATCTACTGGGAGGGGCTCATCTCAGTCAGTGGTGTCTTGGGTTAGTTCTCTCAGCAGAGAATAGAGATTGGCACTACTAGGCCAAGCGAATCGAATAAACTATTCACCGTAACAAGTACACCTCTCTGTGTGAAAGGTTTTTCTGTTCTGGAGACCCGAAAGGTGAATGTGTCTTTGCGCAGGTTCCAATTCAGTCCTAAACTGGACTATGTAGGTTAGGCATGCCCAGCACACCTCGCGCAGCTTTGAGTAAGCTTACAGCTTCATCTTCTGATGGCAGTGATGCGAGGCCATTGTCTACATAGAACTCTCTATGTATGAACTCTCTTGCTGCAGAGCCCAACTCTGGTTCACCATAGAATGCAGCTCGTCTGAGGACGTAGGTGGCCACAGCCGGAGAAGGACTGTTGCTGAATACATGAACCGCATCCGGTACTCGACAACCTTATCTGTAGGGTCATTATTCTTGAACCACGTGAAACGAAGAAAGTTTCTATGATCTTTCCTCACGAGAAAACTATGAAACATCTATGAAATATGAAACAAACTATTGGTCGTGTCTGGCCCGGTAAACAACACATCATTGAGAGACACTCCGAGGTGTTTTGCGCTGGAATTGAACATGACTCTGATGTTGCCAGACTTGCGCGGGTTGTACACTCCAAATGTGGGGAGGTACCAGCTAATGGTGGAGCCAGCTCTGCATGATTGAGTGCGACAGAAGGACTTAACTTAGCTTGCTCCCTGTTGTTAGGCATGCGTACTCTTGAAGGACGTAAAGGAAGAGGAGCTACCCAGTTGTTTCCTTCATTGATGAACGCCTCTTTGTCCATTAGTTCGATAAACTGTTTGTCTTCAATAGAGGGGGCAATCTCATTGTCCTCATCTGTGCTTTGGGAGATGTTACTTCCCAAAGAATCACCTTCAGAGCGTTTAACTGGCATGCGAGCGAGTGGTGAGCTCTGCAGTCTCACTTACAAGTTCTCACTTGTAATGTGATGTTCTACAAGGCTCACTTAGTGGACTTGTAGAACATCACGCCCGAGGAGAAGGAGGATCTGAGCCTCAGGACCAAGTAGAGGAACATGCTTGGCAACAGAGGTGAGTGTGATAGTTAGCTACTTCAGGAGGAGGTATCTCCGTCCTATCTTCAGGGATGTAGTTACACTCTATGAGAGTTGGGAGGTTTATGCTGAGTTTTTGCGACAAAGTTTGTGGCTCTCCTCCCAGACATCTCAGTGAGGCCAGCACATATCCGAAGTGTGTAGCGTGACTGTGCCCTCCAGTTCCAAAGAGGTCAAAGAACTCAGATCTCGCGAGTGATCTGTTGCTCTGATCATCAAGGATAGTGTAGAGTTTCACCGACCTGTCTGGCTGACCCTTGGGATGAACTGTGATTAGGCAAATCTTTGAGCAGGAGCACGGGGGATTACCCTCTCCACAAACCTCTGTACACTTTGAATTCACATTAGGAGACTGCCCACCCTTCTCCTCTCCGCCGTTCTCTGACTCAGGGGTCTCGCTAAGTCATGGCGCTGGTCCAGGATGAAGAGCCGCTACATGTTTGTCACTGCTGCACTGTACTGTGATTTTGAATTCTTTGGCATAAAGTTTGCTTGACGAACAACATCTAAAACATATGCCAGCTTCTTTAAGGTATGCTTTGCATTCTTTGATCGTTTTAGATCTAAAGCCTCTGCCATGTTTAAGGGGGTGAGGCTTTTTGTGAATAGGACACACGGGGTCCCTGTATATTCAGAATCAAGCACAGGAGAGACCTCTGTCTTGTGTGAGGAGATGAAGCCTCTGGAGCTACTCATCTTTATTACTGTGTTATTTGGTTTCATTATTGTGTCTGCTGATAAGGACAGAGAGAAGCTTGGGTCATTGCGAATGAAGGCCTCTCTGCATACGAACTCAACAAAGTTGGAGAATGGTGGGAAATGTACCTAATAATGTGCTTTGTAATTACTACTACAAGCGATACATTTTTCCTGGAGACTGAATGGCAACTTCTCTACCATGGGCGTCAGACCTCTCGCAGTATCCAGGCAAGGTAGTCCAGGTAGGTTCCCCTCACGCTGTGCTGATGCTAGCTCTTGTAGCAGGTCGGCCAGCTCTCTGAGCTTTTGCGGCTCTTTATTAGAGACCTTGGGAAATTTCTCCAGTCTGTCAAAGAGAGCTTTCTCTATCATCTCTGGCGATCCATCACACTCCATTAAGACGAGTCCACACCATTCCTAGGCTTTGGGCTGGGTCGCTGATGTGTACAGCTCTAATCCTCTTCACATACGCTGAAGACTGTGGACCCAGCCACTTGGATAGAAGGTCGAACTCCTCACTTTAGGTAAGGTCTGTTCCTTCAATGGAGTTTAGGAAGTTCGACCTCCATGCCCAATAACTTTCAGGTCGATCGTCTAATTCGGTGATGCTGGAGCTAAGCAGTTCCCAACAAACGAGGAATCTTGCAATATCCCCAAACCCTGTACAGTCAGCAAAGGGAGTTTGAGGAGTCAAACTTGCTGAAAGTAGGTATGAATAGCTGTTTTGGCCTCATAGTGTAGAAGTTATGAGTGTCATCATCAGGATCTGGCTTCAGTAGAGGAGTGGTTGGATATGTGGTGTAGTGTCTGTGTGACCATCATAGAGGTTTGGAGTTGCACTGTTCAACTTAGCGAGATAGTATAATTGAGGCTGATTCTGTGGCGGCTCAGTGAGTACAGGGTTACAGCCTTCCTGTAAATGACGCTCAGCATACTCACTGGTCCTTTCCTGTGGCAATTCAGGAGGAAGGGCCCCGACGTTGGAAGCTCTGGAGCCTTTTTCTAAATCTTGTGCTGTAGACTCGAGAGCTACTCGACAGCTACAATCTCTTTGTCTAGCTTCAGTGTAGCTAGAGCAGCCTCCATCAGCCTTTTCTATTAGCAGTTCATGTTCTTTCTAAACAAAGGATGTGCAGGCACGTGCAGCTAAGACTTTAGCTTGCGCCTTACCGGGGGCTCAGCTGCCATTCCTTTTCAATGTAAGAAGGCTGCCCAGAGTACAATCCATGGTGAAAGAGGGAACAGGATGTATGGATGGATTATTATATATATCTGCTAGTTGCTATACATATAAGCCCAGTCCCTTTGGCCGTTTCCGGCTTCTCTGGCCGCTTCCGGCGGCAGAAGAAGTAGAAGCGGCGGGTTGTGAGCGTCGTGAGCAGCTGTGGTCGTGAGCGGCTGTTGTCGTGAGCGGCTGTGGTCATGAGTGGCTGTGGTCGTTCACAACGCTCCCCGGTTAGTCGCTGCTAAGCTAGCAGATGAACTTCTTGAGCTTGAGCTGGACTCGCTAGAAACTGACCTGGCAGCAGCACCCTATTTCACTGATGAGCCTGCCTTCTGTGAAATTCTGTGCGCAGCATCCATCTTGAAACATACAGGGAGATTAGGCTGGCACTGCTGAAGCTTCTAATGAGGAGTCTTTCTCTTTTCATGAAAGTATTTGCCGTACAGAACCCGCTGAGTTGCTGTGTTTACACTGTTCTGGCACTGTTCTGGCGTAGCAAGGCATACATCACCAGACAGCTAAACACTTTTTAACTTGACTGAAGTGGCTACGTAGCTTCAATGATGAGTAGACAGGACGTGCATGAACTCCGTTTATTGAAGATACAGCGTTTCATGCCAAGCTGTTTTAATCATGTGAAACTGTAAATACAATAACGAAATAATGTAAATAAATATATAATCCAATTCAATATGAGCAGAACTTTGCAACTAATCATGAGACTCGATAGCTGAAGATCATCTGACCTGAACAACCAATGAGGATGCGGACATAAAAATGCTGTGAAAAGGCTGCATTCTTCTTAAAGACCACAGGAGGCGCTATAACACTTCACAAAATAAAACACATGCAACATCACAAGTTCAGTGTTCATACTCATGTAAAAAAGAATTGGCTTTTAACCAAAATTTTCAAAAAGACTTACTATCAAAATACTATATTTGATTATTAGCCTGATGGTTAACATAGGAACATTTACAGAAATGAGTGTGTCCTTATAAAATGAATAAGATCAAGTCAAGGAAATGTTGTTCTTCTTCATTAAAATGGCATGTATGTAAGTCAAGAACATTGTATCATTAAAAACGTTAAAGCTTGCAGTTAGTGTACTATAATGCTCTTGAGGAGTCCTCCATATCTAAAATTACCAGACATTTTTTACTTCATTATATCAATTTGTGTAATTTATAACATCCACATAATATTACAAAATATTTGTAAAATATTTTACTTTCATCAATTTAAATGCTTGATGTCACGTCTTGATTGTATTCTCATTTACCTGTATTATGTAAGATTAAGGAGAAAGTCCTTCTTTTGTTTTGAACCTGACCACTGCATTTTTCTACCCTTTACCAACTGTTTCCAATATCTAAACAGCCACACAAAAGATGGGGATTTTAAATGATTTGTACCATACTAAATAAAAAAAACTAATGATACAGACAAAAAGTTTGGATCATGAAAAGTTAGAATTGTATTTTAATTTGATGACACCAACACATAAGAAATTTAAAAAAGAAATTAAAAAAAAGAAAAGTTGGGATGTGCTAAAATGTCACAGCAAATTCAGTGAATAGAAAAATGTCTGAGTCTCAATGAAAAATGGGAATCTAAAGATGACAATATTTATGGAACATAATGTTTCAGCAAACAGGAAGAAAGCTGAAAACAAAATGTGAGTTTGATCTTGACCTCGAGTTTCACAAATACAAATTAAAAATGTATGAAAAAGCACAAGCATATGTAAACATGGACCAGACAAACAACTGCCTTCTACAATGATAAGCCTGCACCTGTAACTGGGTAGAAAGCAGTGACAAATAAGAAGTCAACAACTGGTTCTACCTCGGTAGTCATTCATGTATTTTATGCAGCTACTCATTGGATTATCTACAATCTCAGATGTGCATTAGCACTTGAGAGGCGGGCGACTAGCTTCTCTATGTTAACTACGTAACAAACACTGGTGATCCACTGGATTAGATACTTCATCTGCTGTCTATTTGCAAGATGCTCGCTTTACCATTGGAGAGACTAACGACTAGAATCTTCATACTTGTGACCCACTGCAGTAGCCACTGCCAGCATCTCCTTGCTAATCGTAAACTGAGGCAGTATCTAATCCAGTGGATCACCAGCGTTAGTCAAGCAAGCAAGTCAAGAGCCTCGGCGTCATTCTGGACAGCACCCTTTCATTTGCTCCCCATATTCAAAACATCAACCGGACTGCATTCTTCCACCTCCGCAACATCTCCAGACTCCACCCATCACTGACCCAGTCCAGCGCTGAAATCCTGGTCCACTCATTTGTCACATCCCGCATCGACTACTGCACTAAACTCATCAACAGATTGCAAATCATTCAGAACTCGGCCGCCCGGATCATCACCTGTACCAAATCATCGGATCACATCACCCCTGTACTCATCCAACTTCACTGGCTCCCTGTACAATACCGCATCGACTACAAAAACCTTCTCCTCACCTATAAAGCTCTCCACAATCGAGCCCTCACTTACCTCTGAGACCTCCTTTACGAACACACTCCCTCCCGCACCCTCCGCTCATCCTGTTCTGGACGGCTAACCATCCCCACGTCATGCCTCAGTACCATGGGAGCCCGAGCCTTCAACTGCTCAGCACCCAGGCTCTGGAACCCCCACCCCCACCCCCACACATAAGACAATCAGACTCCATCACATCATTCAAGTCTCATTTCAAAACTCACCTGTTCAAACTGGCATACTCTCTATAACTGGACCCTGTGCACTTCACTTGTTTGTATGTTGATGTTCAGTTTAATGTTATTTATATCTTTAATGCTTTTATTGTCTTACTTGACGTAAACTTGGATATCAGCTTTTGATTTTCTTTTCGTCCCTCTGCATATATATAGACACACATATAGTATATACACACACACACATATATATACATATATATATACACACACATGTGTATATGTGTATATAACTGAAAATAATAGTAGCCCTTACCGTGATTGTCTTCTAACCCTGACCAAGTTATGTTGTTCCCCAAATGCAATCAGGAAGTGACAAAGTTTTGTTGTAACATATGTGTTATGGTTTCATGTAACCAAGCAAAATGGCAGTGTGGTAAAAATAACATATTTCAACTCTCACCATAAACTTTTTCAAACCCTTTGTAAGAAGTTTTAAATTTGAACTCTAAACAAGGAATATAAATTGAACCAGAATGTAAAAATAAAAGTCTCAGTAAAGTGTTGCAGTGTTAATAACTAAACTAAACTAAATAAACTCAGAGGTTAAAAAAAATTATTTATATGTTTGTCTTGAACATTATTATTAATCCATGGGAAGCTATGCCTCCAACCCTTCCTTTGTGGGTTGTTAAAGGAAAGACTTTAGAATGACATCAGCTCCAATTTTCAGTTCAATTCAATTCAGTTTATTTATATAGCGCCAAATTACAACAAATGTCATTTCAAGGCACTTAAATAGTATAGTCCGATGAAAGCCAATTGGAATTCCATTCATTGTAATCATAATCCAATGAAATCCTAGCTAAGGAAACCAACAGATTGCACCGAAACTTGTCTTCAGTCCAATCTCCCGTCCTGAGCGTGCCTGTGGCGACTGTGGAAAGGAACGACTCCCTTTTAACAGGAAGAAACCTCTGGCAGAACCAGACTCAGGAAGGGTGGCCATCCGCCTCGACCAGCTGGGGTTTGAGAAGACAGAAAAGAGGGAAAAGAGGGGGGAAAAACACCATAACACCATTCAAAGGATACCTGTTAGAACAGGGAAACACAAGTTAATAACCACAATAATGTCACATGTACATAATATCATTTGAGAAATTAAACAGGAGGAAAAAGAGAGCAAAGTGAGGAAAGGTGTGACAGATGAGGTCCCCCAGCAGTCTAAGCCTATAGCAGCTTAACTATGGGATGTTTCAGGATTACCTGAGCCGTCCCTAACTATAAGCTTTATCAAAAGGAAAGTTTTAAGCCTAATCTTAAAAGTGGAAAGGGTGTCTGTTTCCCGGACATTTACTGGCAGCTTATTCCACAAGAGAGTGGCCTGATAACTGAAGGCTCTGCCTCCCATTCTACTTTTAGAAACTCTGGGAACCACAAGTAAACCTGCAGTTTGGGAGCGAAGTGCTCTGTTAGGAAAATATCTTACAATGAGAACTTTAAGATATGATGGAGCTCGGTCATTAAGAGCTTTCTATGTGAGGAGAAGAATCTTAAATTCTATTCTGAATTTAACAGGAAGCCAATGAAGAGAAGCTAAAACTGGAGAAACATGATCTCTCCTGTTAGTTCTCATCAGAACTCTGGCTGCAGCATTTTGGATCAGCTGGAGGCTTTTCAGAGAATATGTGGGACAGCCCAGTAATAAAGAATTACAGTAGTCCAATCTTGAAGTAACAAATGCATGAACTAGTTTCTCTGCATCAGCCTGAGACAGGATGTTCCTGATTTTAGCAATATTACGAAGGTGAAAGAAGGCAGTCCTAGAAAGCTGTTTTATATGTGCGTCAAATGATAAATTCTGGTCAAAAATAACTCCAAGGTTCCTCACTTTAGAACTAGAAGCCAAGGAAATACCAGGTAGAGTAACTATACAACTAGACAATTTCTCCCTGAAGCGCCAATGTGAAAACACTCATAAGAGTTATATTTAATTGAATTTTTGTATTTTTTTTCCAATCTACATTTAGTTATCTGATTGACTCATGATCAAGGGCAAGAATAACATATAAACAGAAAATAATTTATACAATTCGAACTTGGAACCGATGTTGCTGACCAAATATGTTAAATAGGAATACAAAAACGTTTTTGGACATTTATATAAGGAATTTCTGAAATCATATTCTCATACACAAATGTCTGTCAGTTTTAGTTTTGCAGGACCCAAAAAATTTTGCAGTTAAATTTTAAAGATGCACAGACCATGAAGTTAATGTGGGTTTGTTTAGATGCTCATTCATGGTTGTTATTTTTAGATTAAGACTTGGATACAAAGCCTATGAAACACATGCAAATCTCAATTGTATTCCTACATGTTAGTTGCTGTTACAAGAATGGCATTGACTGAATATGCCCTCCTGATAAACTTTCCCATAGCAAACATCCACTGCTAAGAAGTAGATGCATGAACTCCTATCTCCTCACCCCAACCAATCACTGCAACCATCACCATGAAAGCTATTGGGTACATTCACATTACATGGTTGACAGCTTGATGTGAATGAGCAAACACCATGGAGCCTCTTAAGAGGCCCAATAAGAGTGGAGATGCATGGAAAAGTGTGTTTTTGATGTGCATGAAAATAACATGGTTGCTAACACTCCATGTATTCAATGGGGAAATATGAATGCAGCACAGCTCACAAGCTCCTTTCTTTTGATTGATTCAGTGAACAAGCTGCAGTTAAGTGTTAGCTCAAGTAGCTCCCTGCCATGCCTGTCAAGAAGCTGCTGATGTTACCTCAGTGGGCAAGAAGAAAAGCTTGTAATTTTTCATGCCTAAGCCCAGAGTTGTGAAGAAGTCTCCTCAAGAGATTGCTGGTGAAGTCATTAAGGCAACTACTTGATTTAAAAATGACTTTACAATTGATTACACATGACATATCCAGATTTGATAATAAAACTTGAATTCTTTAAGTGTAAATTACAATAGACATGTTCATTGGGGAGCACTTACACAGCTTGAACTGTCTCATTTTCTAATCTAATGGTCTTTATTTAATCAAAAGATTGTGATTTTTCTCCTCTCCCTAAATTCTTTTCCCTTTTTTTCTCTAATTCCTTCTCGCCATCTTAAGGCCTTTGCATGGTGGTCTGACCTGATGGTGGAGCATGCCGAGACCTTCCTATGTCTTTATTCGGCCGACATGGACACAGCTCTTGAAATCCAGCCTCCTGACAGATGGGACAGTTTCCCTCTCTTTCAGCTGCTTAACGACTTTCTGAGGATGGACTGTGAGTGAGAAGTTATTGACAGAAATGCATTACCAGAATAAATTATATCAATAGGGCTATAGCTGATAGAGTATAGAATTAATCAGCCACTCCCCTTATCCAAGTGAAGATAAATATTGACATTAACTTGTTGTACAACAATTAGACTTTCATAAAGATCTAGATAAAAATCTGTTCTAGACTGTGACAGGGAGGGAAAATAGTGAGCAGGGGTGTCATGTATAAACTGTGTACAAAAGAAAATTATCATACACCAATTTCATGTGACCTGGGGCCTCATGTACAAAGACTTGCGTGGATTTCCTACTGAAACATGCCGTACGCTCAAACCAAAATGCCCTCTAACATACAAAAATATCCGGATGTATCAATGTGTGCGCACAAATGAATCCAATTTTGTACATCACAATCAATGTGGAATTGAGCGTACCTGTCAGCGTACCCGACTCCTCCCTGTCCACGCCCCTACTTAAATATGCAAATCATATTTAATTGAGCCGTGCACCTGCGATTCCTCTCTCTGCACGATCAGAAAATAAAGAAAAAAGAAGAACTTAACAGAAAGTGAGATGGAGGTGCTACTTTCTGAAGTGGAGGTCCGCAAAAATGTGCTCTTTGGTACGCTGTCCTACGATATAAGCAGCAAACGTAAGAGGAGTGGCTGGGAGCGCACACAAGCAGAGGTGAAAAAGAAGTGGTCCCATATTAAAGTGGATGTGAAGCGGAGACTGGCTGCCCACCGCCGAAGTGTGGCCAAAACAGGCGGGGGAGGCTGTTTGAACAGAGAGTCGGCACAACTATGGGTGACACTGCTCTCTCAGGGGTGGTGGGTGTGGGAGTGTGGGTGACTCTGATTAAAGGTAAATACCTGTATTTGTGTAACTCACAACAAACGTGTTCATACAGTAACCTTATTAACATTTGCACACAGAGACAATCAGGGGCTTATTAGAAAGATCTTAAGCTGTTGTTTAACCAGCAAAAAACAGCAAGTTACTAACTTTAACCACCAACTATGATGCCGTGAAGACGGGATAGAAATTGGGGGGGCACATGCTCAATGCACGTCACTGGGAATAATATGAGGACAAATACACAAATAAAGTCACTCACCAAGAAGCCACCCATCGTGCACAGTGCCAGCTTGTAGTCTGTTCCCTACAATGCTGTTACCGAATGTATGAATCGTGTGTTGATCCAGGCCACCCCCACAAAACATTTGCGCATCACATATGATCTGTACATTGTTGGAATGAAAATGTTTCCTGTTGATATACAAATTCATCATGTGATGGTGCTTTTATAGCACTGTGTGTGCAATCAATAGCTCCGATTACATTAAGAAAACCAGCTCTCGCTTCAAATTGTGCTTCAATGTTGGCCTGTTCAACTACATTGTGGAAATTTGATATACCTGCTGAGATGCAGATAATTCCGTCCCATTCGGGTGGCATGGCTCAGCTCAGGGTCGACTGCCAAAGTCCCAATCGGTTGGCCAGCTCCCTCTGGAATAACCCGGTTGCTTAAACCTCAGTGTGCACGTCACCTGTGGCATGAGCAGCGCATGGTTCCTCGCTGTGTTGTGCTCCAGCGCCGGCCGCAGCTCTGCACACAGTTCCAGGAGGATTGCCCTCAAAACAGCTGATGAGCCAGTTGTCATCATGTGCCAGCAAATCGTCTCTGTCTCTTAACACACGCTCTCTTCCAATTGCACCATTTGCAATGTCTTCCAACACCGCTAAAGCAGCCATTCTTTTTAATGGTATGCACTGCAACACTTTGTGCATGCTTTTATATCCACTCGTGTAATTGCAGACATATGGGTGTATTAATTGTTTATCAGTGATAATTGTTCATGTGTCTCAGATGTACACATCACTCATTCTGAGGACAAATTGTGTTCACATTTATTTATTATAACAGTTTCCCAACATCACCTCTAAGTGTCGCCAAAGAATCTGTAGAAAAGTGCATAAGACAGCCCTGAAGTTCACGTAAGGCACCGCACATTTCCACGCTCATTTTGTTCTTGATACATCTGATCGTTGACGTGAAAAAGTGTGTATGCCACTTTTTTGTGCGTACGCACCCATTGTGCATGAGGCCCCTGGACATGTGAGTACACAGCTTTCAGAGGCGTAAAGGCATTAATGAAGCACAGGAGGTGCCAAGATCCAACTATCCACTGAGGGAATCCCTGACAAATGCAGTTGCTATTTAGCATCATTTGAATGTGATAAAAAGGAATTGGAAATCAAAAAGGAATAAAAGAAAAAAGTGGTAGGATTAGGTGTTCCATCTATTATTTATTTATTTTTAACATATTTCTTTAATAAAAGCATAGGTTGTCAAGTGCATCACTTATCATATTCAACTCCTTACAAATATTTTATGGTATTAATACTTAATTGATAATTCCTTTATATGACCCAGCACAGCGTTTGTGAGGCTCTTACAATGTCTGAGCTACTGACTCAGTTATCCTCCACATGGATGACAGCTGCCATAGAGATGCTGAACACACTCAAAGGGCCAACTTGACTTCGATGGGCAGGTGGTGGAGTTTATGACAATAGTTATCATTAGGGCTATACTATGTTACTGAAACTTAAGTAGTGATAGTAGTAGGCTTTGGTAGGAATGTTACTTAGTTTCATGTATAGAATCAGGTGTGCACATGTTTTATAAATCTTATATCCAGGTGCACATACATATCAAATTTTCTGACAGTTTAAAGTATGAAAACTGCAATGCCTTTTTACACATGAGAGAGCTACTTCACCCAGCATTCAACTTGTCTTCCTTTGGAGGGTAGAGCAGCACACTTACTTTTTAAATTGGGTTTTAGGTTCCCCTATTTCTTTGACATATGTTTGAAAATGGTATTGTCTGGGTGTTATGTCTAGATACTATTTCTAAGATGATATGAAAGAAATTTCCAAAAGTGCATGGTTCCACAAATCTGCATTTTTCATAGCATAATTTGAGGGTCATGCAACTTTCCCTAGAGAAATAACAAAACAGAGATGTAGCTTTCAAATATGGCAAAAACCTAAGAAAAAAGAGGAAATGTTAGCAGTTATGGGTTTACCAATGAAATTATTTCTTCTCATCTACAGCACCTGCGAGATGAATTTAAAATAGTTTTGGATTACTGTTTTGTCTACATTTATATTGCCAGCTCAGTCTAAATGGAAATCCCTCTGCAGGTCTTTCAACTAATGTTGAGATCACACGCAACATAGAAACATTCAATATTATGTTTATTTTATGGTTATGCATTTAGCAGATGCTTTTATCCAAAGCGACTTACAAATGAGGATATAACATTATAGCAAACATCAAAGCTCATCAAAGATCTATAAGCTACATAGAAGGAAACCACAAGTCAGACTCTATCAGAGGTGACAGTGTAGAGACAGAGTGCAGGCATAGAGGTACAGAAAGATAAAGTGCAGTAGAGGGTGTAGGGAAATTCAGGGTAAGTGGCAGGGTAGGAGATGCTCTCTGAAGAGCTGGGTCTTCAAGAGTTTCTTGATGATAGACAGGGATGCCCCTGTTCTTGTAGCGCTCTGTAGGTCATTCCACCATCGTGGAACTGTCGATGGTTCTTTTTCATGAAAAGAGTCTGGATTGTCTTAAGTGTGGTGTAGGCACTGCTGGACGACAATCCTTTGATGACTGGAGTGACTGAGTTGTGACATAAGCCTTTGCAAGAGTATTTAAGTAAATGGGAGTCATTCCATTTCGTACTTTCTCGGTTAACATCAGTGTCTTGAATTTAATGCTAAGTGTAGCCAGTGGCGCTCAATGAACAGAGGGGTGGCGTGTGTTCTTTTCGGCTGATCGAAGACCAGACGCGCCGCCACGTTCTGGACCATCTGCAGAAGTTTCACACCACAGGCTGGGAGACCAGTTAGGAGAGTGTTGCAGTAGTCAAGGTGGGAGATGACCATAGTCAATCCCAGGAACTAGGTGGTGTGTTGGGTTAGGTACAGCCTGATCTTTCTTATGTTTAGCAATGCGAAGTGGCACGATCGAGCAATGGAGGCAACATGATCTTTAAAGATCAGTTGGTCGTCAATCATAACACCCAAGTTTCTAGCTATCTTTGGATGCAGATGCTGTGGTGCAAGGTTGGTTTGGCTGGGAAGACAAGCAGTTCAGTTTTTCAAGTCAATTCAATTTAATTAAATTCAATTCAGTTTTAGTTATATAGCACCAAATTACAACAAATGTCATCTCAAGGCACTTAATGATATAGTCCAATTCAATACAATTGGAATTCAATTCATTGTAATCCTAATCCAATGAAATCTAATTAATTCATTTAAAAATAATCCAATTCATTCATATAAAGCCAATTCAAAAACAATATCCTAGCTAAGGAAACCAACAGATTTCAACAAAACTTGTCTTCAGTCCAATCTCCCGTCCTGAGCGTGCCTGTGGCGACTGTGGAAAGGAACGACTCCCTTTTAACAGGAAGAAACCTCTGGCAGAACCAGACTCAGGAAGGGTGGCCATCCGCCTCGAGAAGCTGGGGTTTGAGAAGACAGAAAAGAGGGAAAACTGGGAACAACAAACACCATAACACCATTCAAAGGATACCTGATGGAACAGTGAAACTCAAGTTAATAACCACAATAATGTCACAGGTATATAAAATCATATGAGAAATTAAACAGGGGGAAAAAGAGAGCAAAGTGAGGAAAGGTGTGACAGATGAGGTCCCCCAGCAGTCTAAGCCTATAGCAGCTTAACTATGGAATGTTTCAGGATTACCCGAGCCATCCCTAACTATAAGCTTTATCAAAAAGGAAAGTTTTAAGCCTAATCTTAAAAGTGGAAAAGGTGTCTGCTTCCCGGACATTTACTGGCAGCTTATTCCACAAGAGAGTGGCCTGATAACTGAAGGCTCTACCTCCCATTATACTTTTAGAAACTCTGGGAACCACAAGTAAACCTGCAGTTTGGGAGTGAAGTGCTCTGTTAGGAAAATATCTTACAATGAGATCTTTAAGATATGATGGAGCTCGGTCATTAAGAGCTTTCTATGTGAGGAGAAGAATCTTAAATTCTATTCTGAATTTAACAGGGAGCCAATGAAGAGAAGCTAAAACTGGAGAAACATGATCTCTCCTGTTAGTTCTCATCAGAACTCTGGCTGCAGCATTTTGGATCAGCTGGAGGCTTTTTAGAGAATATGTGGGACAGCCCAGTAATAAAGAATTACAGTAGTCCAATCTTGAAGTAACAAATGCATGAACTAGTTTCTCTGCATCACCATGAGACAGGATGTTCCTGATTTTAGCAATATTATGAAGGTGAAAGAAGGCAGTCCTAGAAAGCTGTTTTATATGTGCGTCAAATGATAAATTCTGGTCAGAAATAACTCCAAGGTTCTTCACTGTAGAACTAGAAGCCAAGGAAATACCATCTAGAGTAACTATATAACTAGACAATTTCTCGTTATATAGTTTTGACTCAGTTTAGTTTAGAGCTCAGGTCCAAAGAGAACAACTTCAGTTTTGTCTGGATTTAAAAGCAGACAGTTCTGAGTCATCGAGGTCTTTATGTCTTTAAGACATGTAATCTTGTAATCTGACCAACCTATTGCTTTCATCTGATTTCATAGATAAGTACAGCTGAGTATCAACAGCATAGCAATGGAAATTTATGCCATGCTGTCTAATAACGTTACCTAATGGAAGCATGTGTAAAGCATCCTGTGCATGAAAGGTACTACCTCCAGTAGGGGCCCTTAGGCAGGACCCCCTTACCCTATCTGCCTACCTGTAAATTGCTTTGGATTAAAGCATCTGCCAAATGCATAAACATAAAAATAACATAAACATAAAGTAAAACACATCGGTCCAAGCACAGAACCCTGAGGAACTCCATGACTTACTCCAATGTGTGAGGAAGATTCTTCATTTACAAGAACAAACTGGAATCTATCAGATAAATATGACTTAAACCAGCCTAATGCAGTTCCTTTAATCCCAATAACATGTTCAAGTCTCTGTAACAGAATGCTGTTATCGATCGTATCAAATGCAGCACTGAGATCCAACAGGACAAGCACAGAAACAAGTCCGCTATCAGAGGCTAAGAGGAGATCATTGGTAACTTTCACCAGTGCTGTTTCTGTACTATGATGCACTCTGAATCCTGACTGAAACTCTTCAAACAGATTATTTCTATATAAATGATCACAAAGTTGAACTGCAACTATTTTTTCAAGAACTTTAGACAAAAAAGGGAGATTGGATATAGGTCAATAAATTAGCCAACACTTCTGAATCAAGAGTAGGGTTTTTTTAAGTAAAGGTTTAATTACAGCAACTTTAAAAGTCTGAGGTACATATCCTGTCAACAAAGTCTGATTGATCAAATCCAATATGGAAGTGTCAATTAAGGAGAAAACCTCCTTGAACAGTCTGGTTGGGATTGGATCTAAAATACAAGTTGATGGTTTAGAAGAGACTATTGCTGTTGTTAGCTCAGAGAGATCAACTGGACAGAAGCCGTCTAAATACAAATCAGGTTCTAAAGATACTTCTAAAGCTGCTCTACTTGATGATACATCAGTGATAATAGTGGGAAGGATTCCATTAATCTTCTCTCTGATAGAAACAATTTTATTGATAAAGACTCTTAAAGGAATACATGGCTCAACAGAGCTCGGACTCTTTGTCAGCCTGACTACAGTGCTGAAAAGAAACCTGGGATTATTCTTATCTTCTATCAATGAGGAATAACAAGCAGTTTTAGTCTCACAAAGGGCCTTCTTATACGTCTTATACGTTTTTAAACTATCTTTCCAGACTAATTTAGACTCTTCTAAATTAGAGGAACGCCACTGTCTCTCCAGCTTTCTTGCAGTCTGCTTTAAAGCAGCTGTGAATTATACCAAGGAGCCATCGTCTTTTGACTTCTTACCTTCCTTTTCAGAGGGGCAACATTGTCCAGTGTTAAGGGTATGATTAAGGCAGTGAGGTCTGTGAACACCCAGCACAAAGTTTGTGTACACTTTGAGAAAATCCAACAGGGTCTAATATAGAATTAAAGTTAATATTTAGGTTGTCATTTTCAACATCTACATGAATATTAAAGTCACCCACTACAATGACTTTATCTGTACTCAGCACTAACTGAGATAAAAACTCTGAGAATTCAGACAGAAACTCAGAATAAGGGCCAGGTGGACGATACACAACAACAAACACAAGAGGTTTTTGTGATTTTCACTTTGGGTGGGAAAAACTGAGAATCAGAGATTCAAAAGAGCTAAAACTAATCTTGGGTCTAGGACTGATTAGTAACCCTGATCTGAAGATAGCTGCCACTCCTCCTCCTCTGCCTGTGGTTGGAGGAACGTGAACATTTAAATAGTCAGAGGGAGTTGATTCATTAATGCTAACATGATCCTCCTGCTGCAGCCCGGTTTCTGTAAGACAAAATATATCAATATGATGATCACAGATCAAATCATTCACTAACAGAGACTTCGAAGGGAGAGATCTCATATTCAGCAAACCACATTTAATAGTTTGATGTTTTTGTTCAGTTAAGTTTTTGTTTTAAATTTTTTTTGCACAAGAGGATTTGCTCCTTTTGTTTTTTTTGATTGGGGGGGGGGGCAGCATCAGGTGGGAAACTGCAGAGAAGTGTGTAAGACTACAACTCTGCATCCTGGTCTCAACCCTGTGTTGTCATGTTTTTGGATGACTAATAAATTCGTCCATATTTCTAGAAATGAGAACCGCTCCTTCCAAATTGGGATGGATGCCGTCTCTCCTCATCAGACCAGGTTTTCTCCAGAAAGATTGCCAATAATCTATGTAACCCACGTTGTTTGCTGGACACCATCTGGACAACCAGCGATTGAATGAGGACATGCGGCTAAACATGTCATCACTGGTCAGATTTGGCAGGGGTCCAGAGAAAACTACGGAGTCCGACATTGTTTTGGCAAAATTACACACCGATGCAACATTAATTTTAGCAACCTCCGATTGGTTTAACCAGGTGTACCCTGGAATAACCGGGTGTACCCTGGAATACATTTGACTATGGTCGCTGGTGTCTCTAATGCCACATTTCTGACTATAGAGCTGCCAATTACCAGAGTTTTGTCCTCAGCGGATGTGTCGCTGAGTGGGGAAAATCTATTTGAAACGTGGACAGGTTGATGGTGAACCACGGCCTTGACTTTAGGACTTTTTTAAGAGGTGTAGTTGGAAGTGATGGGCTTTCATCCATTTCGATAATGCAAAGAGACATTGTGAGATTTGTGATGAGACCGTGTGGTTATCAGGTGGGAATGACAGATTCCCACCGAAGCGCCACCTCGGTTGCCATTGTTTACTGTTGTTAACTGTGAACGGAAGAAAAAGCAAGGATTCGGCTATAACTCCTGAAACCACACAGCCACTAAGCATGATGAATTGCAGAGCAAACCTGTTCCCTCGATGCAGAACTTCGAAAGCTCAATGTTACGGAGAAACATAAACTAAGCAGAAGACAGAAACAGGAGGAGAGAGACCGGCCGATAGTTCTCCACTTGAGTCTGAGGGAGGGAAGGTTTCTTCAGCAGCTTGCATTGAGCGTGAGCTTGAGCTTGCATTAATGTGGAAGGAAATGTGCCTGACGTTAGTGAAGCATTAATGTGTGTCTGCTGCAGTTACAGAAGGAGCAATGGATTGAAATAGATTAATTGGAACAGGGTCCAGCGGGCATGTAGTAGGAGGGCTACATGTGAGAAGTTTAGACACAGCTCTCAGTGAGAGGGGTAAATGAAGAAAATGATGCCGTAGGAATTTTGCATGCTGAGTTAGCGGCGCAAGGTTCGGGTGTGGGTAGTTCAGTAAACTGTTTACTTGTAGCTGTCACTTTGTCAGTAAAAAATTAGGCAAAGGTGTCTGCTGTTAGATTGGTAGCAGGTGGCGGAGGCGGAGGATTAAGTAGAGTTTTGAAGGTGTAAAAAGTTTCCAGGTATCAGTAGTACTGTGAATCTTGTCAATGTAGAAATACTTTTTTGCATCAGTGACGCTGGCTGAGAATGAAAACCGTAGTGCCTGGAATTGAATTAAATCTGCAGGATCTTTTGATTTGTGCCATTTCCTTTCGGCAGCTCTGAGGTTGGTGCTCAGTGATCAGAGGTATCATTAAGGCAACGCTGGGACTGAGAGGATCGAGCGGGTTTGGTGAATAGAGGAAACAGACTATCCAGACGTGAGTGCAGTGTAGAGCAGAGGACCCTCATTAACCTCAAGGGTGAAGAATGTGCTAGAGATCGGAAAAGCGGATATATTATTCACATTTGAAGCAAAACTGTGCACTATGTCGTTAAATGTGCATATTTATTCCTTGTAGTTCTTTCCAAACTTGTGGATTTACTTAAATTAAGTTAAAAACCTTGTGAAGTCATCTGGAATTGATTGATGTATTTTATAATTGATGGCTGATAAATACCTTTTTTACTTCAGCAAAGATGCTAATGACTTGGGTCTGTTTTATATAGGGTTATATCACCCACTGTTAAACATTCACCACTGTATGTGCTGCACAGTTTACACTATAATATATTTAATTTTTTTCTTTTCTTTTTTTCTTTAATTTTTTTAAATTTATTGGAAACAGTACTATAAATCTATGTCATTCCCCATCTTTGTTTACATTAAAAATATACGATATTCTTAAGCCATGTATGTTAAGGCAATGGTCAAGCAGCATTTGGTACTGTTTCATCTACTCCATGATGAAGTAGTTTTGAAAAAAACTAAAAATAAATGTTACCCCCAAAATACTGTCAACCTATTTACTTATAGAGGCTCTACATGTTTAAGGTTGGTCATTTAGGAGCTTTTGTGACCTTTTTGTCTTTACTGAATTAATTAATTAAACATATTTGAATTACACATATATCTGTAAATTATTGTAACTGTAGTTACATTTGTTTAAGTAAATGCTGTAAACAAAGTAGCATCAGTTCTTCTAGGTACATTTGCACACAGTTTTTGAAGGAACTCGACTGATAGGTTGTTCCAAACATCTTGGAGAACTATCCACAGATCTTCTGTGGATGTAGGCTGTCTCACATCCTTCTGTCTCTTCACGTAATCCCAGACACACTCGATGATGTTGAGATCAGGGCTCTGTGGGGGCCATACCATCACTTCCAGTACTTCTTGTTCTTCTTTACGTTGAAGATAGTTCTCCATGACTTTGGCTGTATGTTTGGGGTCGTTGTCCTGCTGCAGAAAAAAATTGGGGCCAATCATCCGCCTCCCTGATGGTATTGCATGATGGATAAGTATCTGCCTGTACTTCTCAGCATTGAGAACACCATTAATCCTGACCAAATTTCCAACTCCAGCCGCAAGAAATGCAGCCGCAAACGTTCAAGGAATCTACACCCTGCTTCACTGTTGCGTGCAGACACTTATTATTGTACTGCTCTCCAGCCCTTTGACAAACAAACTGCCTTCTGCTACAGCCAAATATTTCAAATTTTGACTCATCAGTCCATAGCACCTGCTGCCATTTTTCTGCACCCCAGTTCCTATGTTTTCGTGCATACTTGAGTTGCTTGGCCTTGTTTCCACATGGGAGGGATGGCTTTTTGGCTGCAACTCTTCCATGAAGACCACTTCTGGACAGACTTCTCTGGACAGTAGATGGGTATACCTGGGTCCCACTGGTTTCTGCCAGTTCTGAGCTGATGGCACTGCTGGACATCTTCCGATTTCGACGGCTAATAAGCTTGATGTGTCTTTCATCTGCTGCACTAAGGCTACGTTCACACTGCAGGTCTTAATGCACAATTCTGATTTACTGCTGAAATACGATTTTTTGTTCGGCTGTTCACATTACCTCTTTAAATGTGGCCTGTCTACAGATTGCTGTGTGAACAGCTCACATTCCTGAAGTGACCCGCATGTGCAGTTGATCATTAATGACATCACGCCCGTAGACCACGCCACAATGGTGTTTATGGAAGCGACCATGGCAACGGCAACCAGTACTGCAGGACTGTATAGCTTAATGCTAAAAATAGCGTGTGGCGGCAGCTGGCAAATCTGTGAGCAGGTGACATCACAAAGGAGGAAAAGGAGGAAGAAAATTCAGATTTTAATGATTGCACTCAGCAATAACTGCAACATCCGCACAGATAAGTATTTGGATGCGACGTCGGAGCCAGGAGTGGTGAGATCAGGATGTGGCTGGTTACACAGAGCAGGAATTCTTCCAGAACTTTAGGATGTGGAAGAATACCTTTCATCACATTTGTCAACACTTCTCCCCGAGACTTTCAAGAGGAGACACGTCGTTCAAGAGATCCATCTCCTTGAGAAAATGAGTGGGGAGTGTTACTGCACCTTGACCGACCTGTTTGGCATTGTAAAATTGGGGGGGGAGGGGGATCTGAAGGTCTTTCATTACTTATATTATTATTTGTGTTGTTGTTAGTGTTGCTCTGCTCAGACTCATGGGAGACGTGCTTGTGTCCTGTCGTTTCTATAGCGATAGTGGCACGCCAGAGAAATTTATATTATACTTTTTCTTCAGTGTTAGAAATACCATGTCTGGCGTGTGAGCGGGAAAACTTGTTGAAATGCGTGTGTCTCACGCTCACTGCGTGAGACTTCAGGGCCCTGATTTTTAGCATTAAGCCATACAGTCCTGCAGTACCGGTTGCCGTTGCTATGGTCGCTTCCGTAAACACCATTGTGGCGTGGTCTATGGGCGGGTCATCAATGATCAATGGAATGGTGCATTAAGACCTGCAGTGTGAACATAGCCAAAGTGGCCTGATTCTGATTCGAAAATGTCAAATTCAATGTGACTTGTGCTGTTCACACTGTCAAAAGCAAATCAGATATGAGTCACATATGAGAGAAAAAAATCAGATTCAGGTCACTTGCAACAGCAGTGTCAACGTACCCTAAGTTTCCTTGGCCGACCACTGCGTCTACAATCCTCAAGGTTGCCCGTTTCTTTGTGCTTCTTCAAAAGCGCTTGAACAGTCCATCTTGAAACCCCTGCTTTGAAATCTTTGTCCGAGAGAGACCTTGCTGATGCAATATAACTATATTGTGTCTTGTTGCTGTGCTCAATCTTGACATGACATGAAACTGTCTTTCCCAACCTCACCTTAGTAGCAGAGTTTGGCTGTTTCTCACTCAGTTTTTAGCTTCCCACACAGCTGTTTCTGTTTCAGGTCATGACTGTGTTTCAACCTACGTGTGACATTGATGATCATTAGCACCTGTTTGGTATAATTGGTTGATCATACACCTGACTATAACCCTACAAAATCCCCTTGTGTAAGTGTACCTAAAAGAATTGATGCTGGTTTGAAGGCAAAAGGTAGTAACAGCAAATATTGATTTGATTTGGATTTTTCTTTTGTTCGCTCACTTTGCATTTTGGAAATTGATAAAAATAAAAAATCATGATTTATGTTTCTGAAACCATTATTTGTTTACAGCATTTTTTCACACCTGCCTAAAATTTTTTCACAGTACTGGATGTCAAAAGAGGCTTTAATGCATGTACTGGATGTGTGGATGGGGTTACTGTCAGCTCTCTGCAATTTTCTTTTTAACACTGCCTGGTGTAACTATGTCCAATACTATGCACTTTTGTTGCTTTCATACAGCTGACAATGTGCCGCAAATCTGAACTTGGCCAATTTGATGACACATAAAAGTGAGCAGAACAAGCTATTTACAGTTAACTCAGTTAGGCCAAATAAGTGGACTGCACTCTGCCTTCTCCTTGACTCCCAACTGACAGGCTGAAAAGGGGAAGGATTCCGCTGGGATAATTAGCACCCTGCAGATTGAGTCTGCATTGAGTGTATCCTTTACAGTCCACAGACAGCTACACATTGTTTCTGCAGGCAAGTGCATGCAGTTAATTAGAGAGATGGCTGGCCTGCAGCAACCAGAATCAAGACCTGGACATTTTATTCTGGCAAACACTCCTGGTCCTGTTCTCAGACACACTGTCTGTATGAGAATTACTCCAGGCCACATGTTTATCTCACATTGACAGGACTGATTTCAGTGACAATTGAAGGATGTTTCAGAGTCAACAACAGCTATTAATCTTCAACAGAAATTATTATAACTGTTACCAACTGTCAGAAAAATTCACTCAAAATTAGACTCAGAGTCGCTGGATACGATTAACACAAAATATTTATTTCTTATTATTATTTCTTATTTGTTCTAACACCAACATTAAAGAGGGTAGAAATATCATGTTCTTTATTATAGTTTTTTAAAATTTTGAAGGTGCACTATAATTGACAAGTCAGTCACATTACAGAAACAATCTATCTGTAAGCATCTCTGTAAATGTAGACAATCGTGGACTAAAGCAGAGAATATCCCATTGCTGGAATGCTACTATACCATCAATCCCAATGAGAGAATATTAAAAGTATAAGGGACCAATGGATACTTTGAAACCCAACTTCTAAACTAAAACAGGAAAACTTGTGACCCAGTGTTGTCATTTTTGGAAATTTAATCTGCCATCATAATTTCAGATGAGCGACTTTCAACAAATATGCTACAGCATGTGGAGACAGGACGACAGGTCAGGATGAGTACATCATTATTCCACCACTGAGAATAGATACAAAGCAATGAAAATCCTAACATAAAGGCAGCTGACCTGAGATGAAAGATCGTGTATAAACTGGATACTTGGTGCTTGTGTGGCCCTCTGTATCTCCTAAAAGTCTTCTAGAAGATGCAACTGTAGCATTACATACTATGCCTGCTGGGGCCATCACAGAGGTCAATAAACTGAGGTACACCACAGCTGCAGCGGTCCTAGAGATACTTTGCAATATCCCCTATGGAGAAAAACGTTGTAGTCCAAGATCAAAGCATTATCGATAGAGGTTAGATAGCTATCAGAGCTTCAGAATGGGATAATGAAGAACTCTCTAAGAACTATAACCGTCCATACCTGAGGCTCTGGAAACTACAAAACAAGCTCTGTCCATAGCTCTGGCTATTTGCCTGAAAAAGTACACTAAAAAGCTACTACACAAAAGCCAGAAACCATCCAAAGTGTACACTCCGTGGCTGTGACATCGATTCACTTATACACCTCATTAGGATGTACTGTAAGGACGTATGGATGTCATTCAAAGTCGATAAGAAGCAGCTGAATGATATCAGATAGAGGTAAGATTATCACAACCGAAGGAGTTGAAGTACCAAACAGTGATATAGCAGGTGATCTTGACAGCTTCATATACATTGGGGTCCCTCAGGCAGGTCCTGAAGAGTCACCTAAATGAGAAGAACAAAGTCTATACCAGCACATGGTTTACCCGTTATCAGATACTATGCTAAAATAACAATCTGACTTGAAGAGGACATAGAGGATATCAAAACATAAAAGGTTCTCACAATTGCAGGCACGTACGGCATATATGAAACACCATATCCAAGTGATGGGAATAGTGTACAATAAGATCTGTCCAAACGATGGGTTGGAAGTCAACAGGAAGAAGTATTTTGAAATAAATTATTTGATTGACAAGATGCCAATGTAGAAACCTCAGGACTGGAGTGAACTAATCTGGTCTTGGAAGGGACTCGACAGCTGCAGCTGTCTGATTTATCTTTTAGGCAGATCAGTAAATACACAATTACAGTGTATTTACATTGAAGTGCCTTGAGATAACATTTGTTGGGATTTGGCACTATATAAATTAGATTGAATTAATATGAACTGAAGTCTGATGAAGATTGATACATTTACAAGCTTTTCTAAATCACTCTACACATTAACCTTTAATATTTGAAAAAATCTTAAGGTGAAATGGTAAATGGATTTGTATAGCCCTTTTCTAGTCTAACTGACCACTCAAAGCGCTTCACTACATGCCGCA
This sequence comes from Leuresthes tenuis, assembly GCF_036924035.1. Lineage (NCBI taxonomy): Eukaryota > Metazoa > Chordata > Actinopteri > Atheriniformes > Atherinopsidae > Leuresthes > Leuresthes tenuis. Next base: position 35,884,794 of record NW_027325357.1, read on the forward strand.
TTCACCCCACTCACACAGCACGTCTTAAGATTCATAACTATGTGCTTTCTAAGCCTTCATACACACATTCACACCCCAATGATACACTGGGAGGCGTGGGGTTCAGTGTCTTGCCCAAGGACGCTTCGACATGTAGCCAGAGTCGAACCACCGACCTTCCGATTGGTGGGCGACTGCTCTTCCTACTGAGCTATAGTCAAAATTGACTTCACCCTTTCATTCTTAACCATTCTTCGTTGGCTCAAAAAACAATGACATCCAATTTGTCTTTGTTTAACTGAAGGAAATTCTGGATCATCTAATTGTTTATTTGTTCAAAGCACTTAGTGAGCCTTGAACAAATACACTCACTGGGATTATTAATCCCAGTCGATATGATGGAGATTTGACTTTTATGTAAGACTTTTATAACATTTAAACCAGTTAAGTGCTGTGGCAGAAAGCACCACCAAGATTTCGAGTTTCGGGAGCAATATGTTGTGATCGACTGTATCAAATGCAGCATAGAGATCCAGTAGCACTAAGACAGAAATATTGTCACTGTTGCTGTTTATTTGGATTTTTATTACTGTAACTAGAGCGGTCTCTGTTCTATAGTGTGGATGGAATCCTGACTTTTACCTTAAGATAGACTGTTTGATATTGGCCTGTAATTATTTAATTTCTTTAAAGATAGTGTCTTGATGACTGCTATTTTTAGAGCCTGTATTAAAACACATGAAAAAGGAGATGTGTTAACGATATGCAGCTGGTCCGGAGTTAAGTTACGATGACTGATAATGATAATGACATTATCATTATCAGTCACTATCAAATCTTTATGTCTTTAAGACATGCTTGTAGTCTGATCAACCTATTGAGTTCATCTGGTTTCATAGGTAAGTACAGCAGAGTATCATCAGCATAGCAATGGGAATTTATGCCATGCTGTCTAATAATGTTACCTAACGGAAGCATGTATAAAGTAAAAAGAATCGATCCAAACACAGAATTCTGTGGAACTCCATGATTTACTCTGGTGTGTGAGGAAGATTCTTCTTTTACTTTATTTATCAGATCTATCAGATAAATATGACTCAAACCAGCCTAATGCAGTTCCTTTAATCTCAATAACATGTTCAAGTCTCTGTAACAGAATGCTGTGATCGATCATATCAAATGCAGCACTGAGATCCAACAGGATAAGCACAGAAACAAGTCCGCTATCAGAGGCTAAGAGGAGATCATTGGTAACTTTCACCAGTGCTGTTTCTGTACTATGATGCACTCTGAATCCTGACTGAAACTCTTCAAACAGATTATTTCTGTGTAAATGATCACAAAGTTGAAGTTCAACTATTTTTTCAAGAACTTTAGACAAAAAAGGGAGATTGGATATAAGTTGATAATTAGCCAACACTTCTGAATCAAGAGTAGGGTTTTTTTAAGTAAAGGTTTAATTACAGTAACCTTAAAAGTCTGAGGTACATATCCTGTCAACAAAGACTGATTGATCAAATCCAATATGGAAGTGTCAATTAAGGGGAAAACCTCCTTGAACAGTCTGGTTGGGATCGGGTCTAAAATACAAGTTGATGGTTTAGAAGAAACTATTGCTGTTGTTAGCTCAGAGAGATCAACTGGACAGAAGCCGTCTAAATACAAATCAGGTTCTAAAGATACTTCTAAAGCTGCTGCACTTGATGATACATCAGTGATAATAGTGGGAAGGATTCCATCAATCTTCTCTCTGATAGAAACCATTTTATTGATAAAGAATGTCATGAAATCATCACTGCTGAGAGTTAAAGGAATACATGGCTCAACAGAGCTCGGACTCTTTGTCAGCCAGGCAACATTGCTGAAAAGAAACCTGGGATTATTCTTATTCTCTATCAGTGATGAATAATAAGCAGTTCTAGCTTTACGAAGTGCTTTCTTATACGTTATTAAACTATCTTTCCAGACTAATTGACACTCTTCTAAATTAGAGGAGCGCCACTGTCTCTCCAGCTTTCTTGCAGTCTGCTTTAACGCACGCAGCTGTGAATTATACCAAGGAGCCAACCTCTTCTGACTGATTACCTTCCTTTTCAGAGGGGCAACATTGTCCAGTGTTGTACGCATTGAAACTATAGTGCTGTCAACAAGAGAGTCAAGTTCTACTGGAGTAAAATTTAGGTAGCCGTCCTCTGTCATATCTGCACATGGCAGTGAAGAAAAGGATGATGAAATCAACTCTTTAAATCTGGTTACAGCAGTCTCTGATAGACAACTTATATATGTAAAATTCTTCTCAGAAGTCGTGTAGTCAAGTAATGTAAATTCAAAAGTTATTAAAAAATGGTCAGACAAGACAGGGTTATGAGGGAACACTGTTAACTGTTTACTCTCAAGTCAGCACAAGGTCAAGGGTATGATTAAGGCAGTGAGTAGGTCTGTGAACACTTTGAGAGAATCCAATAGAGTCTAATCTAGAATTAAAGTTAATATTTAGGCTGTTTTGACGACCGTTGCCTTCCCATAGATATAGTCTCTGAACTTGGTTGAAGGTAAACACCACCGCCAACAGCTCCTTCTCAATCTGAGCATAATGGGTTTCTGTGTCTGTGAGCTTGCAAGACACATAAGCTTCCGGCCTCTCACCCTGCAGACATGCAGCTCCGAGTTCATAACGTGATGCATCACAAGTCAGTGTGACTGCTTTTTTCACATCATAGTAGGATAAAACAGGAGGGCTGGATTAGCATGACTTGAGGTGGTTGAATGCTTGCTGGTGTTGGGAACGCCAACACCACGCTGTGTCTCTGTCTGTGAGCTCACTATTTAAATTAAGTTTAATAACCTCACTGGTTTAACAGTTGTTAGTTAAATAATCCCTAATTTTTGCCTAATTTTTTGGTCTTAATAATCACACTATTTTTCGCCAACAATAGTAACACAAAGGTTCCTCTTACCATAAATCTACTGGTAAATCCAAGAATCCAACGAGTCTGGCCACTGATTAAAAAATAAGATCCCGTCACCTTTCCCCCTCACAGTGGCAACTGGCCTCTAATCACAGTGTAACACCTGGTTAAATAATAGAACCAGTTATTAATATAAAATAAATAAAATTGAAATTTAGATGTGGGCCAGTTATTCAGAAGATTCAGAAAGATCAGAAGAATATTCAGAAGATCACTCTGGAGAAATGGGTGTGAGTAGGAAAACACAAAAACAACTGTTGTGTTATATTAAAAAAAAGTAAAACATATAATTTATTTCGATATGAATTGAATATCTTCTTTTCGGTTTCTTCAACAATAATAACACATAGGACAAAATGAAAAATACACAAACTATTCCCTCTTTTCCCTTACAAATCCACCTGTCAGGTAAGTATCTAAATTTGATGTCTAATTCTTAGTTTAGTGGGGTTAACTTAGTTATTATTTTAATTGTCTAATTTATTTCTAATTCGGTATTTTGAATCCTATTTTATTGTGTATCTTACTGACACGTGGTTTCCTTAACTTATCCCTCTCTCTATCAAAACAATAAATAAAGACAAATAAAACAATTTCAACAGTAACAGTAGGCTATACAATCATAATATAACACAAACAAACAAAATCAACTTCTCTGACAGTCCAGGTTCAGTTGGGTTTGGCTCGCCACCTTAGTTCAGACTGTAATGTCTGACCAGCTGAACTGAAGAATTAGAATGTTGTCCATAAAGAAGGAGGAGATGATGATGAAAGTGGGTGGGGGTGATGATGAGGAGGGTCACGATCAGCATACACACAAGCTTTTTGTTATCATTTGATTATAATATTATTTATTATTAATATAGAGTAAAAATAAAACACCCATCTATAATTACAAACCGGCAACAATGCTAACGCTGTAGCCGTTAATATTTAACATTAGCCGTTGGTAGCTTGCCAACGTTTCTTTTTTTTCTTAACAGTCATTGAGCTACTATTTTTTATTTCTTATTTTTAGTTCCAGGGCTATGTTGTGATGGAGTATTGTTTCACTCACCAACGGTCTTTTATTTAAAACAGCAGGATTATTACTATTCCATGAGGAGTTTCTTCTTCTTTCTTTCTTTTGATTTTCTGTTGGTCTGTCTCTGACTCCGTCTGTCTGGGTGTCTCTCAAGGTGCAGCTCTGAGAGTGAGGGCACTTTGGTCTACACAGCCTTTTGTATCAGGGGGACTTTTGTTATGGTTACATTAGAAATATATGTATTTATTTCATAAATTATTATTTATTAATTTAAATCATGTAACCTAAATATAGATCAAGTAATATAAATACAATTATTTATATATTATATGTCCAGTAACCAGGGGTTACAACAGCAATTCAACTGGAGGGCTTTAGTTAAGGGTCTCGGACTCCCCCGTGCATGGTTCAGCTCTGACCCTGGATGATGGAAAGGATGTTGGGATCTGGCTCAAAGGACCAAGTTGTCCGTAAAATTCTCTCTAAATTAGGCTCAGAGTCGCTGAATACCATAAACACAAAATATTTATTTCTTGAAAGGAGACAAGACCGCACAACCTATCAGGAATCTGGCTCAGAGTTCTCTGACTCACAAAATGATACTATTGCTATTCATATTATTTATGTTTACTGACCACACAATGTTACGGGAAACTAACATTACTAGCCATTCAATGTAATGGGAAAACGAGTTCAGACAGTCATGTTATGAGACATCGAGTTAAAAGAACAATTTCACTAGCTACACAGTGTTATGAGAACCACATAAACCTTTATGCTTGCAGCCTTTCTCATAGTATAACAAGCACTTTTTTCAAATTTGCGTCGTGCTCTTCAGCATCACGACCCCCAACGAGGATGTCATCTACTATAATGGCGCATGGTTATCCTGCAAACAGGTGCTCCATTGAGCGTTGGAAGACTTCACTTGCTGAACTTATGTCAAATGGCATGCAGAGGAATCGGTAATGACCGAAGGGTGTGCTGAATATCGTAAGCATGGATGACTCGTGGTCAAACTTTATCTGCTAGAATGAGCTCTTTGCATCAAGCACTGAGAACAGTGTTGCACCTGACATATGAGTGGCAACTTCTTCTGTGCTGCGCATCGGGTAGTGGGGTCTTTTTAAGACAGTGTTCAGATCTTTAGGGTTAATGCACAACCTTATTTCCTGTTTGTCCTTTTTTGTGTGCGACAACCATGGACGAAACCCAGTCTGTAGGCTCGGACACTGGGGTTATGACACCTTTGTGTTTCATGCTGTCCAGCTCTGCTTTGACTCGTGTTTGCATCGCCAAGGGGATGCGGTGTCCTGGCTGGACGACAGGCTGCACAGCCAGATGCAGGGTCATGGAGTATGTGATCAGGAGTTCTAATAATGATAATTATAATAATACATTTTATTTGTATTGCACTTTATATTTAAAAATATCTGTAATCTCTGTAAAAAGTGCTAACAATCTCAAAGAATGGTATATAAAAGATAATTTAGCAGTAAGCTTTCTTAAAAAGGTGAGTTTTAGGTCACATTTAAAAGCCTCTGCAGTCTGTGGGGCCCTCAGATGGTCGAGGATGGTGTTTTTATTCTTCGTTGCAAGGAAAAAGATCAGTCCACACCATTCAGCGGCAATGGTATGCAAAGATACAAACAAAAGGAACACAGAGCATTTATACCTGAGGAAACAGGAGGTTAAAACAATTATCTTGTCTGAGTGTTAATTAAGAAGTAAATGATTTAAAACAATTAGCGTGTCTGGGTGATACAAATGGTTAATGTGGATTGGAGAGTCTGTCAGTCCTGAGACATAAAATTTACCATCACATGTTCCACAGCCTCGGAGCTGCAGAGGAAAAGGCCCGATCACCCATAGTGCGGAGGTTGGTTCTTGGGATTTGGAGGGTGTTTTTAGTTGCATAACAGAGGGTGCAACAGAGGGTGCATGCGGAGGTCTGGAGGGTGAGTAGTTCTTTTAGGTATTGGGGGGCATGTCCATAAATGCTCTGATGAGTGAAGAGGGAGAGCTTGTACTCATTTCTAAGTGGGATGGGGAGCCAGTGTAATGATTTCAGAATGGGGGTGATGTGGTCGTATTTGCAGACTCTTAACAGGATCCTAGCAGCGCTGTTTTGAATGTGTTCCAGTCTCTGGCTTTTCTTGTTAGGGATTCCGATGAGGAGAGCATTAAAGTAATTCAGCCTGGAGGAGACAAAAGCGTGGACAAGCTTCTCTGCATCTGTCGAGGTGAGTGCTGGACGGAGTTTGGCGATGTTCCTGAGGTGATAGAAAGCTGTACTGCAGAGGTGTTTGATGTGGGTGTCAAAAGTGAGTTGGGGGTCCATTTTAACACCTAGATTGGTGACAGATGTGGAAAGAGGGATGTTTTGATCAGAGAAGGTGACACAGGTGAGGGTGGAAGAGCGGAGCTGATGTGGTGTGCCAACTAGGATGGCTTCTTTTTTTGAGCCGTTTAGCTAAAGAAAATTGAGTTTCATCCACGCCTCTATCTCCTCCAGGCAGGTGGTGAGTGTGGATGTTGAGAGAGAAGCAGAAAAAGTGGGGGTTGTCCTCATGTATAGCCGTGTGTCATCAGCATAGCAGTGATAGGATACCCCATGACTGCTGATGATATTTCCCAGGGGAAGCAGATGGAGGGTGAAGAGGGTTGGGCCCAGCACTGAGCCCTGAGGGACACCGCAGGTGACGTTGTGGGTGTATGATTTTGCTTTGCCCAGGGTAACGTATTCTGTTCTGTCGGTCAGATATGAGGTGAAGCAGTTATCTATGTTTTCAGAGAGTCCAATGATGTATTTCAGACGGTGAAGGAGGATGTTGTGATCAACTGTGTCAAAAGCAGCTGTTAGATCCAGTAGGATGTATAGATGGGGAACCAGTATCTGCTGCCATCATGAGTTCTCCAAGTTCGTCACTGAAAACGTCTTTATACTGGTCAAATATATCTTTGGTGAAATTAACATTGATTTCTGTGCTGATCTGGTGAATGTGTGTCTCAGGCACACATATGCACGAAATCCCAACGGTGGTATCACCTCACGCTCCACTATAAAAAAAGGAAGCATGCGTTGTTGTCCGGCTAGACAACTTCACAGTGTGACCAAACCAGCAATCTTTATTCTGCTGCCTCCATAAGCCACTAGGGTTGGTGGTTTTGCTGCATTTCACTATTTGCCCCTTTGAGAGTTGATTGAAAGTGTCTTTTGATATTACATTGCATTTTGCTCAACTTTCATCTCAATGGGCTTGTTGTACTTACAATGTAACAAATCCTTCATCTCGTTTCTCTGCCCGAGGATTGACAGTGTCCACACACACATCAATTAACTCCACGACATCCACATGGAAAGTGTCACCAGCTACGCTGTATTCTGGCTCTTCTAGCTCCAACTGGTGCACTGATTGTATGTATTGGTTTCTCTTTACATAACTATTCATTTCATGGCTTTGACCATGTGGAGTGAACTTGCAGCATTTCATGTAATGATTTCATTTCTTGCAGTTGTGGCATCGCTGGCCAAATGTATCTCTCTGTGCGACATGACTGTTTCCATAATTCCCGCAATTTGCAACAGTCTTGGTGTAGCGTGTTCAGGGACGACCGGAAAGGGGGGAGACCCAAGAAACCCTTTTTGCTTTGATCTGTTAGTAAATTAAATGCTTGTGTAATACATCTCCACTTTAAACTGATATGACTTAAACTCACCATAACCAATTGTCTTTTCTTATATGGACGCTGTCAACTGGTTGCTGTTTATCATGCTTATGTTTAATGTCTGGGTTAAAAGTTTGTATTAATGTACTCTTTGAATGTGAGTTGGGATGCTGGGAAAAGAGAGATTAATTTTTCTTTTATAAAAGTTCATTTAGGAACAAAGCCATTCTGTTACGCCCAAACCAAGTCAGACATCTTACTGGTTGAAATCTAAAAATGAATCTCCGCCCTCACCAGTAAAAGCCAAGAGTTTCAAAGGGCTCTTTCTTTATTTTTTGTTTTTGCTTTTTGTATCATCGCTTCTCTCAGCTCTGGTATTCTCTTGAAACCTATCTTCTCTCTAGAAATTTTTTTTAGACTTAGATTTGTCTTTTTTTTTTTTTAACTTTGCTTATTTAATTTTTTAATTTCGTACACTTATTCTCCAAAGAAACTCCACGAGGCAGACTCAATCAATCCAATTCCGTTTTTGATAAAGTTTATTTTTGGTTATTTTGACTCGACACCGTTCCAAAGCTACTCGCATCTTCGACCAAAGGGAGACAGGACTGCACGCAGCAAGTGCCTTCTGATCCAGAGGTAACCACTTTGCCGAAGAAAGAGAATCCACAAGTACTCGCTTAGGAATTCGCTCACCAGACAGCCTGAAAATAACTGGAGGACGCTGGCGAATACCTCTGTGAACCTGCTCAAAGTAAGACCGACCCACTTTGAACTCCCTAAGGATTTTGGGCTGTGGTTTGGTGATAGATAGGGGCCGGGCTAAGATAACCAAGATTTTATCCATGTAACAAGCTATCCCCGTATTTAGTAAGAGGCCGCTATAGAAGTAATAATAAGACCAAAGTCCCAAATCTCTCTTGTCCTTGGCTATTTAACCGAAACTGTGGTGTAAAGGCATTATCACTATATGTCCTGAGCAAATCTTAAGGTTTCTGTTTTCTGTTAATGCTAAATAATTAACCATATATAATTACTAGCTGTGTTTCATATTTCTTAGAGGAGAACTCTCTCTTTCAGTAACGAGTCCTTATTAAGAAATTCTGATAGTTCCTCCCAAATTGAATGGGGGGTGATGCCCTGATGTTAAAATTATTAATTAATTTCATATTTAGAACGCTACATTTGGTGTTATGTTTACTCGCTGAGGGTCTGTGTATTGTCTTTTTATATGCCAGATGCGAGCCTGGTTTAACTGCATCAACAGTGGTGACTGCCTGTTGCTTGGCCATGGCCTTAGTATTCTCCTCAGTCATCTCATATATTTGACATGATTGAAATTGCTTTGGATAAGGTTAACTCATTGTCACGTAGCAAAGTCTTTGTTATGCTGTCATTAATCCCACACACTATCCACAAGCACGTTCAAGTCAGGTCTCCAAACTGACAATCATTTGCCTTAATCTTCAAGTCACTGGTGAAAGATTCCATTGTCTCACCTTGCTTCTGGTTTCTTTTGTGAAACTTGTGTCTCTCCAGGGTTTAGTTGTTTTGAGGGTTGCAGATTTCCCGGAATTCCATTTTAGCATGTTAGCTGTAGGTAACGTTATCTTCTTTCCCACTCGAGATGAAGAAGGGAAAAAATGGGAAACTCACAGGCGATGGATCCGGACGACTTCTGACACCATGTCAACATGTTTGAGAAATAAGTGACTGGTCCGCACTTTAAAATCGACTAGTTGGCTTTATTGAGTGCTCAAATGACCACACAGAACATTTATGATAAACCAGCAGGGAGCCAGCAGGTAACACAGAGCAGCAGCATTCTGCACATGTGCATTTACTCTGATTACAGTGCCTGATGAGGCTCATACAAAACATCAGAACACCTTCTATATCTAAATTTCTTGACCATGTATTCTCAGAAGCTTTATAGTCAAGTAATGTAAACTCGAAATTTATCATAAAATGGTCAGATAAGACAGGGTTATGAGGGAACACTGTTAACTGTTCACTCTCAATGCCATAAGTAAGCACAAGGTCAAGGGTATGATTAAGGTAGTGAGTAGGTCTATGAACACTTTGAGAAAATCCAATAGTCTAATTTTCAACATCTACATGAATATTAAAGTCACCCACTACAATGACTTTATCTGTACTCAGCACTAACTGGGATAAAAACTCTGAGAATTCAGACAGAAACTCAGAATAAAGGCCAGGTGGACGATACACAACAACAAGCACAAGAGGTTTTTGTGATTTCCACTTTGGGTGGGAAAAACTGAGAATCAGAGATTCAAAAGAGCTAAAACTAATCTTGGGTCTAGGACTGATTAGTAACCCTGATCTGAAGATAGCTGCCACTCCTCCTCCTCTGCCTGTGGTTGTAGGAACGTGAATATTTAAATAGTCAGAGGGAGTTGATTCATTAATGCTAACATGATCCTCCTGCTGCAGCCAGGTTTCTGTAAGACAAAATATATCAATATGATGATCACAGATCAAATCATTCACTAACAGAGACTTCAAAGGGAGAGCTAATATTCAGCAAACCACATTTAATAGTTTGTTTTTGTTTAGTTAAAGTTTTTGATTAAAATTATTTTTGCACAAGAGGATTTGCTCCTTTTGTGTTTTTTGATGGGGGGGCAGCAGCAGGTGGGAAGCCGCAGAGAAGTGTGTAAGACTACAACTCTGCATCCTGGTCTCAACCCTGGGGTGTCATGTTTTTGGATGACTAATAAATTCGTCCATAATTCTACAAATGAGAGCCGCTCCTTCCAAAATTGGATGGATGCCGTCTTTCCTCATCAGACCAGGTTTTCTCCAGAAAGATGGCCAATAATCTATGTAACCCACGTTGTTTGCTGGACACCATCTAGACAACCAGCGATTGAATGAGGACATGCGGCTAAACATGTCATCACTGGTCAGATTTGGCAGGGGTCCAGAGAAAACTACGGAGTCCGACATTGTTTTGGCAAAATTACACACCGATGCAACATTAATTTTAGTGACCTCTGACACAAAGCAACAGGAAGTGATGCAATACGTCTTACTGCAAAGCAAAGCCGTGGTAAGACGTTATTGTTCAGGGTCCCTGCTATAGTAGTCTTACTACTGACAGCTGTTCTGAGAACAAGCTGGGACCCAATAGGATTCCTGTAATAGTGAGTAAAAGAAGGAATCGAAAACAGCCAACTTGCTGGGTGAATCCATCTAATTTTTTAACGGTACCACGTACAACTCAGAATACAACAGAGACCAGAGTAAACTCCACAAAGCTAGCGCTACTTAATATTAGATCTCTATCCAATAAGTTACTGTTAGTGAATGACTTCATAATTTCACACAATTTAGGTTTTCTTTTCCTGACAGAAACATGGTTAACAGAAAGCACAAGTGCTACTGTTCTTAATGAAACAGCACCCCCAATCCATAGTTTTATGGATAAATGCCGAAATGGGAGGAAAGGTGGGGGAGAAGCTGCCTTATTCCAGTATAAAGAATCCACTTGGTGATTTCACTTCTTTTGAATATCTTAGATTTATTTTAAAGGCTGTTCCTAAAATTCTGTTCTTAGTCGTTTACAGATCTCCAGGATACTGTGCAAGTTTTATTGATGAATATTCTGAACTATTGTCTGTTATTTCGACTGATTTTAATAATTTTATCTTGACCTTTTAACATTCACATAGATAATATGATGGATGGTAATGCCAAAGAATTTTCTTCTGTGCTGGACATGTTTGGTTTGTGGCAACATGTAACAGAACCGACCCACCTTCGAGGTCACACTTTGGACCTGGTCATTTCTAGAGATGTTGATATTTCTTCATTTGTGCTTATTGATTTGGCCTTGTCTGACTATTTCTGTATTTTATTTGATTTCTTGATTACTCAGAATATTCAAACAACCAGTTTCTCAGTCAAGAAGAGGTACATTAATAAGAGAACAAGTGCTCAGTTCAGGGAGGCCATAGCTATGTCACCAACAGTGAGCGCACAGTCGGTTGATGGACTGCTGGATCATTTCAACTTAAAAATTTTGAATGTAATGGAAGCTGTTGCACCGATAACAGTCAAGAGCACCTTGAGCAAACAGAAAACACCATGGAGAAACACCACTACAGTCAAAAACCTGAAAAGAGAATGCAGAAAAGCTGAACATCAGTGGAGGAAAAAAAAACTTCAGATTCACTATTAATTGTACAAGCAAAGCCTGCGTAGTTTTAACAATGAGCTGTGCAAGACCAGAGAGCTGCATTTATCTGAAATGATTAATTAGAATGCCAACAATTCTCCAACTCTGTTTGCTATGGTTGAAAAACTCAGAAATCCTCCTAAACAGTTAAACCCAGACCTCCTCTTGACTGACAAATGCAACAAATTTGCCAACTTTTTTAGCCAAAAAAATAAAAATAATTAGACAAAACATTCAGACCGCACAGACCAACAAGAAAACTACTCTGTGTCTAAAACCTAGACATAACTCTGACATTCTGTCACCATTTAATATTGTTAATTTAAAAGAGTTCAGCATCTGAAATCAACAACTTGCACTCTGGACATAATATCAGACTTTTTAAAAACTGTTTTTACATCAGTAGAAAGTGATCTCCTACAAATAGTTAACAGCTCACTGGCATCAGGCATTTTCCCCAAGTCACTAAAGACAGCTGCCATTAAGCCACTCCTAAAGAAGAGAACTTTAGACGCCTCTGTGATGAACAACTACAGACCTGTCTCTAACTTCTCTTTTATATCCAAGATTATTGAGAAAGTTGTATTTAGCCAGCTCAATGACTTTCTGAATGACAGTGGAACTCTCGATAACTTTCAATCAGGCTACCAACGTCATCACAGCACTGAAACAGCTCTGGTCAAAGTGTTAAACGACATTAGGTTGAATATTGATTCTGGTTATGTTTCAGTCCTGCTTCTGTTGGATCTCAGCACTGCGTTAGATACTGTAGATCACAGAATCCTGTTGCACAGGCTGGAAAACTGGGTTGGACTTTCTGGAGCGGTCCTTAACTGGTTCAGGTCCTACTTGGAAGGCCGGAGTTATTTTGTTACAATTGGCAGCTTTGAATCTGAGTGAGTGGCCATGACTTATGGAGTCCCCCAGGGGTCAGTTCTTGGACCTCTTCTCTTCTGTTTAACTTGTATATGCTCCCTTTGGGTCAGATATTGCAGAACTTTAACATCACTTATCACAGTTATGCAGACGATACACAATTTATGTGTCTCTGTCACCAAACGACTGCAGCCCAGCAGACGTACTGTGTCAGTGTCTGGAGGAAATAAAAACCTGGGTGAGATAGAATTTTCTACAATTAAATGAAGACAAAACTGAGATCATTCTGTTTGGTAGCTAAGAGGAGAAGATCAGCATTGGTAAATACCTTGACACTCGGGCCCTTACAATCACTGACCAAGTTTGTAACCTTGGAGTGTTGATGGACTCAAATCTGACTTTCAGCAGCCACATCAAAGCTGTCACCAAGGCAGCTTTTTACCAACTCAGAAACATTAACAAAATTAAAGGTTTTCTCTCCCAAAAAGACCAGGAGAAACTGTGGTGATGTAGGACCCAGATGCAGCTCTTTGGATTCACAAACAAGATTTATTTCCAAAAAACAGGGAGCAAAAGGCAAGAACAGAAAACGCGGCAGAGCCGGATTCAAAAATACTTAAACAATGTCAAAAACCAAGACTATGAAAAACAAAACAAGACTATGATTAACTGTGACTATGACTAAATAACTATGAACAGGACTATGATAACAAGACTATGGCTATGAGGCAGGAAACCAGACTTATCTTCAGTGACTGAGGCATGAAGGGATGGTGAGGATTCTGCAGTCAATGAAAGGAAACCAGGATACTAAATACTGTGGAGGGAGTGATCAGTGAATGCGGTGCAGCTGTGAACAATGAAGCAGGTGACGTGAGTGAAACTAGGTGGCAGAGGAAAAACATAACCTGAAAACAAGACTAATAAAACAAACGGTGACATGAACATAAACTGTGACAGAGAAAACCTAAACTGTGACAGAATCTCATCCATGCATTCATCTCTAGTAGACTTGATTACTGTAATGGTCTTTAAACTGGACTTCCCAAAAAGAGCATTAAATATCTGCAGCTCATCCAGAATGCTGCTGCTAGAGTTTTAACCAGGACTAAGAGATCTGAACACATCACACCAGTTTTAAAATCTTTACACTGGCTTCCAGTCAGTCACAGAATAGATTTTAAAAGCCTACTGATGGTTTACAAATCCCGGAACGGTTTAGGCCCAAAATACATCTGTGATATGTTCAGAGAATATAAACCCAGCAGAGCTCTTAGATCCAAGGACTCAGGTCAGCTGGTCCAGTCCAGAGTCCAGACTAAACATGTAGAAACAACATTTGGCTGTTATGCTGCAAACAAGTGTAACAAACTGCCAGAGGAGATTAAACTGTCACCAAATGTAGACATTTTTAAATCCAGGTTTAAAACATTTATTTTCTCATGTGTCTATGCATGAAGTCTGCACAGTATCTTTTAACTTATCTAGATTTTTGCTTGTTTTTATTCATTTTAATTGATTTTAATTATTTTATTTCTATTTTATTTCTATTTATATTAATTTATGTAGTTTTTTATGTTCCCTGCTTCAGTGCTTTTATTTATGTAAAGCACTTTGAATTCTTTTGTACATGAAATGAGCTATACAAGTAAATTTGACTTTGACTTTTGACTTTAGTGTAGCCTACAATATCTCGGGAGGCCAGGACAGCTTTCTCTGCAGCTGCCACAGCACGAAGACAAACAGGGTCCACTTTTGCTGAGAAATAAGCCACAGACCTTAGCCTGCCCCCATGTTCCTGCATAAGAACAGATGTTATACGACCATGCTTCTCATCAACTGCCTGTATGAAAGGTTTATGAGGATCTGGAATGCCAAGTGTTGGTGCTGTTTGAAGAGTCAGCGTAAGCTGGGTAAAAGCTGATTCAGCCTCAGGAGTCCATGGAACACGATCAGCTGACTGGAGGCCTTTCCCGTGGATAAGAGCACCTAAAGAAGCGTTTTAGGAATGTTCTGAACTGCAGCAGCGCGTTTAGGAGAAAATGAGCGTCCATCCTTGGAAATCACATGACCCAAAAAGGTGACTTTGTCTTGTACAAACTGTAACTTAGAAAGGCTGGCTTTGTGGCCACAATAATGAAGATGTTTCAACAGAGTCACTGTGTCTTTTCACACTGTTGGTTAGATGGGCTGCATGAAAGAATTCATCCACGTACTGCAAAGAGCAGAGCCTGGGGTTAGTTGGAGCATTTGGCTGAACTGCAGCATTCACAGCTTGGAGGCCCTGTACAAAACACCATCATCTGGCTGGCCAGCATCTCTAATCTTTTTCACAGGAAATAATGGAGTGCGCACAGGTGAATTTTCACAGGGAACAATGATGCCTGTTTTCTGAAATGATTGAAAAACAGGCTTTATCCCTTTAATTGCTTCAGGTTTCAAAGGTATGGTTTTTAAACGGGCGGCAGTCAGATTTAGGGGTGACAATACTGCTTCACAGCCTTTTATCAGCACCACATATTTGCTTTTAGCCCAAAGATGGGTAACGAAGACAGATCTGTTTCAGATAAAAAGCATGCTTCAAAATGTGATTCTGTGGTGGGAACTAGTTCCACAGTTCTTTGACAATGCATTGTGCTCAAAAATGGGACACAGCTCTAATAACAAAAATGAATGTTTGAAGGAGAGCCCATCGGGAGTGACACATGCAATAGGCCATGTCATTTTCTCCTTCACAATCTGGCCTGATGCAAACATAGAGTAAACGTGGCTTCCACTTAACTTTGGAAGACGATCAAATTCCCCTGACTTCACTACTGATGATGTAGCCTCAGAGTCAACCATAAATGTTACTTGTTTCCCCAAAACTATAAGCTGAAAAATTGGAAAAGCCTTGTAGGCTTCAGATGTTAAATGAACATAAGTTCCTATTACCTGAGGTAAATATCTTTGCTCTGGGATGGAAATAACATGCAAAACTTTACTATGCGAGTCACAGTCAGCAAGCGTCTCTTCATTGCACAGAGCAGGAAAAATGTGTGTGTGTTGTGTTATCACCCATTGGTAGAGGCTCCGCTGGCGCATGACATCTGGAACCTGCCTCCCACCCTCAGCCTTTTGCCCAATTTCATCACTTCTCAGCTGTGGACAGTCCACAATCCAGTCTGGCCACAGTAAAAACAAACATTCGATCATATCTCTGGCGTGGCCCAGGTCAACCTCCTTTACCACGTCCACGATGTGTCCTCTGTTTCCAGGGTGACCTATCATATCACCTGCATGATACATGGTCATGGCTGCCAAATGTAGCTCTTTTTCAGACTTGTCCCTTTTGGTTGTCTTACGGGTCTCAATTTGATTATGAGCATGGCGAGCATAACACTTTGAGATCTCCCAAGTCCAGATTGTGGGGAGAGGAGTTTTGTCACTTGTGTTAAGAAGTCTTGGGCTGTTACACTGGTGAACCAAATTTCTTCCTTTTCCTCATCATCAGACTGGTGTAACTGATGTTGTGAGGAAGATGGAATTTCTCCCTGAGGGATAACTGGAGAATTTCCCTCTTCCCGAGAGCCAGATGCTTGTGGTGGGTCTGGAAGTCGTTTTTGTAGGCGTTGTGGAGGGCAGGAGTCCAGGTCCAGATCCGGCACAGCGAGAGCGCTCAGGGTGGGGTAAAGAGATGCAGATAGAGAAGGAAAGTTATCAGTGGAGTATGGTGGTGGTTTAAAAGAAGATTCAGTCTTAGTCAGAGAGAAATTATCTTTTTGTCCACATACTAAATTATTATCATCATTCCATCCTGGCATTTGTTTAGCATTTTTCTTTCTTTCTCTTAATTCACTTTCCTTTTTCCAACATTATATACCTTTCCTACATTCTTTCAACCGTTCCCAATATTTAAACTTCATTTTCATTTTCCGTGATAATTCTTTCTCATATTCGCTAAAAAAATGTCTTCTAATTTTCTTATTTCTGACATAAAACCTTCAGGTGGAAAACCCCAATTTTTCTATCCAATATCTAGTCCATTTTACACTGTCCAAAGCAAATTTCTTTTTCATTTCATCATGCTTGGGTTCCCCCGGGAGGGTCAAAAGTCTGAGACCTACTGTTTACCATTCTCAGACTTGGAATGGGGGAATATATTCCTTCACTCAAAGTACGTCTCCATTGAGGACTGGGATCTTCTTCGGAGTACTTCACACTTCTTCGGACTGCTTGAAAATTTCACTTACCCGTGAAATCTCTGTCTCACTAATGACACAACTGTGAAAACCCTCTTGCTCAAAAAAAAAAAGAAAGCAATCTTATCGCCTCAGATTATCGTGTTTCACAAAAAAAAAAAAAAAAGATCCCAGTGCTGGTATCCAGGAAACGGACCCATCAGTCCTCTCTCTCCAAAAGCCTTGGAGGTATGAAGCTGGAAACCTATTTCAGTCCAGGCTGATCAGGCACTGCGGTCTGGTCCAGGTCAACCAGTCGAGGGATCCTGTTCGTGATGCCAAGATTGTGGTGGAAATTTTATTAATGCACAGAGTCAGTTATTTTCTTCGAAGGAGATAAGACAAAATACAAAATACAGAGTTGCTCTGACCACTGAGGCAAAAACACACAGTTATATTGCCCACTTGTCACGACATCTCTCTTTCGGTATAATTGATTGTTCTTGTCTAGTTGTTAGAAAAATTAACTAACAGACAACGGTATGAAACCAAGAAATCCCTCAGAGGCCTCAGAATTTTACTTGCAAGGGGAGAACAACACACGAACCTTCACTCTGCAGATTCACAAGAGTTCTCCAACGAGTGGTTGCCTCCCTTGCTCTTTTATTAGGTGACACACACACACATCCATACATACAATCCTCTATATGCCCAGGTCTGGTATATCTCCTGAGTTTGGAGGCATCTCCTTATTTGGGGAGCTATAAAGATAACAATCAGTGGGGAGACAACATTCCTTCTTCGAACACAGTTCTCTTTGTCTCCCAACTTCTCCTTGTGAAGTTTTGATATGAAATGGCCTCTTTGGCTGTGACTTTTATTTAATGATAATAAGCAAACTTTTCTGACATTTCCCTCCTGTTTATCATTAATAAATGTCAACCTTCACATCAGTATCTTACAAGTCCTTTTAGCTTTCTGTAAGAACTTCATTTGTATTACAACCTTATCAATTTACACTCAAAAGGTTCTTCATTTTATTTCGTCTAAACACAATTATTGTCAGCTTCTTGGACAATGTGCGACATTGGATATAGGTCTGGATGATATTCTTCATCTTCTTCATCCTCCTGGAGAAGCAACGTTCTGAACTCAGAAGGGTGTCCCTCTATGGTCTGGACCACCAACCTGGTGTATAAAGAACGGAGACAAGGCACACAACAACACCCGCACACTACCAATATTGCAGTAAATACTGCTACAGTCATCAATAGTGATAGAATCATGGCTCTATATCTCCCAAACATATTCATCAAGTTAGACCATATAGAAGTATCAACTCCTAAATGCTCCTTCAATTCTTCAGATAGGACACTTTCGTTAAGGATCCGCCTGGTACTGTGTTCTTAGGTATCAGACGTTAGAACACGCTCCTCCTTTTTCAGCCAGGAAAGAAGGACACAGACAGTTGAAAAGTTATAGATTCTCCTGATGATTCTCCTGGTGACACACATTCCATTTAGTTCCGAAGGTATGCACCTTCCCTGCTTCAGCAATATCCTTTGCTGCTTAACAGTGCCCTGATGGACCTGTTTTGTTTTCCCATTTCCCATAAGTCTCCCAACCTAAAATAGGTAGAACCACAAAGAGACTTATGGCCAGTCCTGTTACCAACAACCACTTTGAACCTTTCTTTTTTTCTTCTTTTCCTCTCTTCTCTTGTGCTCTCTGCCTCTTGCCCTGCTAAGTGCTAGAGAGATGTCCCTGCTTCACCAGCGTTGAGTTTACCAGGATCTATACACCTGGTCCACTTTGTAGCTGGACTTCCCTCTCTAGCAGTCAGGGGAAGGCAAAGAGTACCTCTTGTGTATCCAAGTATCACGTCTCTCGACCTTGACAGCGGTTGAGGTGTTTGGATCTGGAATGGACCTTCCCAGCTCGGTTTGTTCCACACCTTCCTCTTTATCACCTTCGTGAAGACCCAGTCTCCGATATTAAGCTCTGCTCCAACCTGTAATGGCAGAGTCTCATTCGGAACATTATTATATTGACTTATATCTTCCGTTTCGAACATCCTTTTCAGATAACTTGCTAGAGTGTTGTTGGGGAAATTTAGTAATGCACAGAGTCAGTTATTCTCTTCTGAGGAGATAAGAGGCTTTTATAATAATATCTTGCAAAATAGAACAACACAGTACAAAATACAGAGTTGCTCTGATTACTGAGGCAAAAACACAGTTATATTGCCCTTTTATCACGTCGTCTCTCTTTGGGTATAGTTGATTGTTCTTCTATCTTCCCTCCCCAACCATCAGTTGAGGTTACCCAGACCCAGTCATAAATACCAGCCTAACCCTGTCCCCCCTAAAGTGCAGCTATCTCATGATAACAAGCCCACCATTGTAAAGAGAAATTTAAGAAAAACAAGGCAGGGTGGTACCTTGCAACTCGGTCATTTGCAGTTCATGCACAGTAACACTCAATACAATGCATAGAAGAACTAATTTTCCATTGCAGTGTCATCATCCTCATACTGGTGGCATGCAATTTAGCTAGGTCTGGGATAGAATATGGTCTTCCATACATTATTTCAAGTTAAATATTGACCTTGTGTGGGAGTTATCATCATGCTTAGCTGAACTAAGTCATTTCTCCCTGTTTCTTCCATTGCTTTCCTCAGTTTCAGCTTAATTGTTCCATTAGTTCTTTCCACTAGCCCTGCACTCTGGGAATGATAACCACAATGTTTTTTTAAGTTTATGCAGAAGTGGTCTCCTATCTTTTGGATCACTTCATTCACAAAATGACTTCCATTATCACTCCTGATAATCTGTGGAATCCCAAAAGTAGATATTATTATTTTGCATAAAGCTGTTGCTACTGTCAGGGCATCTGCTGAATGACATGGAAATATTTCTACCCATTTAGAAAATGCATCAATTATTACCAAACAGTACTTCTGGCTGTTACATTTGTTTAGTTCCATAAAATCCATGTGTATTTCTTGGAAAGGATACTCTGGTTTAGGAAACTGACCTCTTCGTGGTCTCATGTTTCCCTGTGGATTGTCTTTCATGCAAATCTGACATTGTGCACAAAAGTTTTTTGAATAAGTAGTAAAACCATTATGAGTATAATATTGTTCTATTATACTGTTCATCCCTCCTGTTGACACATGGCAAGGCCCATGTGCCACAAATGCTGCCCATTTATACATGGATTTTAGCAAGATTGGTTTTCCATCAACGGTCAGGTGTAGATGTCATCTTTCAAAATTGCTCCTTTATTGCACCACAGAGTTCTTTTGCTGTTTGGTGCTTGTTGTTGCATGTATTTTAAAACATTATTTTCCATAGTCATAGTTAAAACGTGTGACTTTGCAGCTTTATCTACAAAATCATTTCCTTTGCTTACAAAGTCTGTTCCTTTTGTGTGTGCATTGCACATATGCAGACCGCAATAGTTTTTGGTAGCAATATTGCGTCCAGCAAATCTCGCAGCAGTTCTTTATGAGTAACTGGCTTTCCAGTGGAGCTTTGGTAGCCTCTGCTTCTGCTTGTACGCAGTGGGGTGTGGCCACAGGATCCAGTCCTTTAGAGAAATAAGCTATCGGCTTACTTTTGCTCACTTTATTTCCTGTGTCTGCTACGTAATGTAGCAGCGCTATGGTGTCTTGTTTGCATTTCTGTTGTGACTTTCCTGCCACTAGGTTGTCATCCACATACGCCAGTATCTAGCTACCTTGGAGAGGAACAAATTCGGCTTAACAATTTGCTATAGCCTCTGCAAAGATAGTTGGTAAGTCCAAGGACCAGTGATAGTGTGGTTCCCCAGAGCCTTGTATAACAAGGGTCTCTGCATATTGACGTGCCAACATGCCCCCATTCTCTGCTGGATATATGGCAATTTTCATTTTTGCCATAAAGTCTCGTCCCAGTAGATTAAAGGGGCAGGCTGGGGAAAGCACCACTTGTCCCCAGGAACTTCCACCTTTTTCTGGAAAGTCTAACTTTATTTTGGTGGACATAGGTTTCTTTTGCACCTCTCCACTTGCTGATCTTACAAAAATGCTATCTTTAGATGTAGAGAACTTGTGGCAATCATCTCTCATCACAGTGCGGCACGCTCCTGATTCACATAAAAACACATATGGTCTCCCATGGACCAGTAAAGTAATTAGGGGCATGCTATCAGCCATTGTGCAGATCTCCACTAAATCCAACATCTCATCCACCACTTTTGGCTTTTCCTCTCCATTTTCTGCACTCGGCTGCTCTCTGTCTAATCATTGCCATTTCTCTTTTTCAGGACAGTTTCTACTAAGATGTCCTGACTTGCCACACAACCAACATTCTATATCTGAAAGTTTTACCTTTCCTCTGGGGAAGCCTGTACCTCTCCCTCTGGAGAAGCCTCTACCTCTTCCACGTCCTCTGTTGTCCCAGCTTGGACCTTCCATATAAAACACATCTGCATCTCCTCCCCCATAAATTGAGGAAGAGTAGATGTGGGGAGGTGAACAAAATGTTTACTCACCCACTCTTTAATTTCAGGTCTCATGCCAGACAGCAAAGCATTTTTTAGTTGCTGTTGATAAGGGCCATCCTAACACTTTGACATTCTGCTCCATTCAAATGATAAGATCGTCGATTAAGACTTATTTCTTGTACACATCTTTGTGCATCGTCTTTGTGTGACGTGATTCCAGCCACTGCGGCCACCACGTCTGCTTGTGTCCATGTACGATACACAAGCATAGTTCGATCATTATCATTCTGGGCATTAGGATTTGCAACTTCCACCATCGGGAGAGGGTGGCCCTGTTGTGGGCTCAAACTAGAACACTCTAGAGTTGTTGGATTAAAAGGACTTAAATCACCTCCCATGCGTTTGCTCCATTCAAGCGGTGTACACATTGGTGAGCGAAGTAAGTAGCCTCCACGAGGCATGGATGTGGCGGGTGTTACAGGGGTCGGTGACCCCCCTCCTACTGCTCCCGCGCCACTCAAATCTGGGTACAGAGAGTATGGCGGGGCAAAACCACCAGTAACGAGGGGCGCATGTTCCAGCGCTGGGACAGGTTCATCTGCCCGCCGGGCTCGTGGGGTTGCTTCATTGTCTTCAGGACGGACAACAGCACATATTGTGCCTTTTTCCTTTCTCCCTTTCTCTTCCCCTAATTTCCTCTTATGAGCTTCAGCCAACCACACTTTTACAGTAGTGGTTTTGGGTCCGTCCTGTTTTCGACCTTTATTTTTATCTTTATCTTTTAATTTGTTCACCAGCATTTGGCATTGAGGGACTGACAATTTTCCCAAAAAAACATATTTTCTTTTCCAGTGATTTAGGTATTGACATGAACCGGGGCGTTGCTGTTCCATAAATTTACGATCCCCCTCCCCGTCCATTGTACCATTCACATTTCCCATTTTATTAATATATTTATCCTTAATGAACGTCCAAGTTTGTCTACTTCAACAGTCAGTAACCTTTGTTGACACCGTTAGGTTCCCAGTTACTCTGCTGCTTCAACAAAACTCCGTTCCAATCACTCGTTCCTTTCTCTCATACACACGCACAAAACGGCTCCTACACACACACACTCAAACCAGCAAGTTGCACCCTCCCCCGCGCACACTCAAAACAGCGCCTCTCACCCTTTCACGTGCACACTCAAAGCGCAGATGCACAGTAAAAATACTGACGCACTTAAAACACACAAAAAAAAAAAAAAAAAAACACAAAATACAATATACATACAGACAATAGGTACCCTTAGGCAGGGACTCTAGCCCCCCTTACTTTTTCTAAGGTTGGGACTTAAACCCACCGTACTTTGGCAGGGACTTTCAACCCTCCTTCCTCTTTCTAACTTTACGTTTGGCAGGGACTTTCAACCCTCCTTCCTCTTTCTAACTTTACTTTTGGTAGGGACTTTCAACCCTCCTTCCTCTTTCTAACTTTACTTTTGGCAGGGACTTTCAACCCTCCTTCCTCTTTCTAACTTTACTTTTGGCAGGGACTTTCAACCCTCCTTCCTTTTTGTAACTTTACTCAGTTGCAACATTCAATATAAAAATATATTACTTACAATTCAGCTGTTCCTTTTTTTTCTTGGTCTCATCCACTGTCCGTTGTAAAACTGCGCTTGGATGCCGTCATTTGTGAGGAGTTCTCCCGGAAAGGGCCTTCTCTGGCGAACGGAGAATTTTAGCCCCGTGCGTCTTTCCTCCGACCTAGTCGGGCTGTGCACAGCTGTGTCTACAGAGTTTCGGCCCTCCCGGTAGAAACCCTCGTACAAAATGTTGGATCCGGCTCGAAGGACCAAAATGTTAGAAAAATTAACTAACAGACAACGGTATGAAACCAAGAAATCCCTCAGAGGCCTCAGAATTTTACTTGCAAGGGGAGAACAACACACGAACCTTCTCTCTGCAGATTCACAAGAGTTCTCCAACGAGTGGTTGCCTCCCTTGCTCTTTTATTAGGTGACACACACACACACATCCATACATACAATCCTCTATATGCCCAGGTCTGGTATATCTCCTGAGTTTGGAGGCATCTCCTTATTTGGGGAGCTATAAAGATAACAATCAGTGGGGAGACAACATTCCTTCTTCGAACACAGTTCTCTTTGTCTCCCAACTTCTCCTTGTGAAGTTTTGATATGAAATGGCCTCTTTGGCTGTGACTTTTATTTAATGATAATAAGCAAACTTTTCTTACACTAGTCTACCTTCCCTCCCCAAACCACAGTTGAAGTTATCCAGATACAGTCGTAAATATCAGCTTCACCCCTCTCCCCCTTAAAGTGCAGCTATCTCATTATAACAAGCCCACCATTGTAAATAGGAATTTAAGAAAACAGGACAGGGTGGTACCTTGCAGCGAGGTCATTTGCAGGTTATACACAGTAACACTCACATTTTGAAACTCAAGCTTATTTGAAGCTTTATTAAAATCCAGCTGAAAATAGATGTGTCTTTGTTAGAAAAATTCTCTGTAAAATTAGGCTCAGAGTCGCTGGATACGATTAACACAGCAAAACATTTATTTCTTGCAAGAAAGAGACAAGTCCGCACAAATCCACACAACCTGTCGGGAAGACCGCTCAGAGTTGTCTCCCGACAAAATGGTGCTCCAGCTATTTATGTTGTTTATGCTTGCTGATCACACAATGTTATGAGAAAAGGCGCTTTTCTCACCATTCATTATTATGGGTAGGAACATTCAATGTTATGGGGAAAGGTGCTTCTCTCCCCATTCCTTGTTATGGGAAGGAACATAAGAGGTGCTTCTCACCAGTTAATATTATGGGAAAGTCTAGTACCAGAGTCAAAACACTTTTGCTTGAATCATAGAAGGTGAACAGATGGAGTGACTCTTCTGTCATAGTATAACTATATAATTTTTCGAACATTCCCTCCTGTTTATGCTATCAAGTATTAAAACTGTACAATTAACATTGACTGTATTTCTATCGTTCGCAGTGCATAGGAGCGAAAAACCCATTTGCTTTATTTACGGGAAAATTCTCCTATGGCCCCATTCTCTCCTTGGCGACTGACCGCTTAGTCACTTTCTCAGTATCAAAGGTCGCACTCCGAACCGTTAATTTCAATGAATGGTGATGGACCTAGGTGTGACCAGCAACCACAAAACGGATACAACCAAAAATACAATGGAAATAAGGACAAAATCAATATAAACTAAAACTATGACTAAATGATTATTGAAATGGAACAAAATTACAATGGAATAATAAAAATGGAAATATGACAAAAACAAAAAATGAAAATAAGAATAATAAATAATAAATGAAAATATGATTATATGCAATTAATAGATAATATGAAATTGATATTAAATGGAAAAATTAATAAAATGAAAAAAATTTATAAAATGAAAAATAATAATAAATGAAAATCAAGAATAGTCAAACAATAATAATAATAATACAATGCAGTTTATTCAGTCCACTCTGCAATCGTCTGCTTCTGGCCGAACATCAGTCCGGCTGGGTCTGGAACTGCTAAGCTATCTTGGAAGGAGAGGTTACTAGCACTTCACTTCCCGGAAGAGGTCTTTACCACCTCTTATTCCCTAACTAATCCTCTTTTAGGACACTTTAGGATATAATTCAGCCATACAGTGGTTGGAGGCTGTAGATTGTTAGACGTTACTTGGTGGAATGAACTCTTCAAATCAGCTTTTCATTCAGTTGGGGTGGAGCGCTTAGCTTCGCCGTCCACCCTTTTGTACACATGTGGATAAAAATTTGTGATTGTTCCGCCATCATCTTGGCATGATGGGAATTCCAGAAACCTGGTCAGTTACCTGACTTTGAGTCCTGTAGTGGTTCTGCTGCTGATGCAGTTCATTTAACCTGTGGACAAATGTTAGCAGGAAGAAGCAACATATCATCTTTACAATGCTCTACATTCAGGAATTGTCTTTTGATAGGTCTAATTCCCATGTTCATTGGTCTTTCATATGAACGCAAAAATAATCATTAAAGAAATCATTGAGAATTCCCTCGGGGTCATTCAAAGTACTTTGAACTTTAAAGGTTATCTGTATCATCGTCTCCATCGTCCACGTGTAGCTCGTTGTCATCATCTCCCTCTACAATAGACAGAGACCAACCCATTCTCCATCATGTCAGTGAAGGGGTCGTTGATTTTCTATCAGCTCTGCAGACTGATGCGAGTTCCTCTTTGTGATTCTGCCATCTGCAGTTCCAAACATTTTAATTGTTCAGCAATGCCTTGTAGATGTAATTTATCCAATAAACATTTTTATTTATTGTTGCCCACCAGAAAAGAAAAGATTCAAAGTCTGTAGTTACTTGATTTCTAGCTTTAAATTCATCTGGGACTCAGAATTCCAATGCTATCCAGGTACACTCTGTTGTTAAATGAACCTCCAGACACAGTTAAATGCTTGAGACATTGCAGCTTCTCACCCAAGGCCTCAAAGTCCCCCCCAGGGAACAGACGGAAAGGCATCAGTAGTTGGGCTATTGTGCAGCTGCCAGTTAGGCAGAAGGACGGACCTCAGTTTCATCTCCCCACACAGCCACCAGAGGTCTGCTCTCATGGAAGTCTGGTTCCGAAACCAAGATGCTGAGTAAGGCAAGGCAAGGCAAGGCAAGTTTATTTGTATAGCACAATTCAACAACAAGGTGATTCAAAGTGCTTCACAGAGACATTAAAACAGAAGAAATAAAAAGCATGATTTAAAATTTAAACAAAAGAAGGAAATAAGAACAATAGATAAAATCAGAAAAAATTATATATATATGAAAAATAAAATCAATAGTTAAAGCATGATTCCGTTTTGAAACTCAAGCTTATTCAAATGCAGCTGAAAATAGATGTGTCTTCAACCTGGACTTAAATACACTGAGTGTTTCAGCTGATCTGAGGCTTTCTGGGAGTTTGTTCCAGACATGTAGAGCATAGAAGCTGAATGCAGCTTCTCCATGTCTGGTTTTGACTCTGGGAACTGATAAAAAACCGGATCCAGATGACCTGAGGGGTCTGGAAGGTTCATAGTGGGTCAGGAGGTCACTGATGTATTTTGGTCCTTGACCATTCAGAGCTTTAAAGTCTATCCTCTGATGGACAGGCAGCCAGTGTAAAGACCTCAGAGCTGGACTGATGTGCTCCACTTTTTTGGTCTTAGTGAGGACTCGAGCAGCTGAGTTCTGGATGAGCTGCAGTTGTCTAACTGACTTTTTAGGCAGACCTGCAAAGATGCTATTACAATAATCAAGCCTACTAAAGATGAATGCATGGACTAGTTTTTCCAGGTCCTGCTGAGACATCAGATCTTTTAGCCTTGATATATTCTTAAGGTGATAGTAGGCTGACTTTGTTATTGCCTTAATGTGTTTGTCCAAATTTAGGTCTGAGTCCATCACTACACCCATATTTCTGGCCTGGTTGGTCGTTTTTAGATTTATAGATTGAAGCTCTGTGGTGACTTTCAATCGTTTATCTTTGGCTCCAAAGACAATTACCTCAGTTTTGTTTTTGTTTAGCTGGAGGAAGTTGTGGCACATCCAGTCATTAATCTCCTCAATGCATTTTCCAAGGGCCTGTACAGGCCCTCTGTCTCCTGGTGACATTGTTATATACATCTGTGTGTCATCTGCATAGCTATGGTAGTTTATTTGGTTGTTTTTTATAATCTGTGCCAGTGGGAGCATGTAGATGTTAAACAGAAGAGGTCCCAGGATGGAACCTTGGGGAACTCCACATGTGATTCTTGTCTGCTCGGATGTAAAGTTACCTATTGACACAAAGTACTTCCTGTTCTCTAAGTATGTTTTGAACCAGTTTAGTACAGTTCCGGAAAGACCAGCCCAGTTCTCCAGTTGTTTGAGTAATATATTGTGGTCAACTGTATCAAAGGCAGCACTGAGATCCAGTAAAACTAAGACTGACATTTTTCCACTGTCTGCATTCAGACATATGTCATTAAACACTTTGGTCAGAGCAGTCTCAGTGCTGTGGTGCTGTCTAAAGCCTGACTGGAAGGTATCATAGCAGTTATTTTGTGTTAAAAAGTAATTAAGCTGTTGAAAAACCGCTTTTTCAATGATCTTACTTATAAATGGGAGATTTGAGATGGGCCTGTAGTTGTTCATTTGCGTCTTGTCAAGATTGTCCTTTTTCAGCAGAGGTTTAATTACAGCTGTTTTTAGTGGCTCTGGAAACACACCTAACGTTAAGGACAAGTTCACAATCAGTAACAGGTCTGACTCCAAAGTCTTCGAGACCCCTTTGAAAAAACCTGTTGGTAGGATGTCTAAACAGCAAGAGGAGGACTTCAGGTGACGTAACATGTCCTCCAGGTCTTTACTGTTAATGGGTTGAAATAGTGTCATGGTGTTTAAACCGGTTTTCGGTGGACACAGTACATATGCTGAACCTGCTGCTGATGTACCAACTGCTTGTCTAATATTTTGGACTTTGTCTATGAAGAATTTGGCAAAGTCATTGCAGGCCATGGTGGAATGGAGTTCATTTGCCACTGACACAGGAGGGTTTGTTAGCCTGTCAACTGTAGCAAATAAGGCCCGAGCATTATGACTGTTTTTGGTGATGATGTCAGAGAAGTAGGATTTCCTTGCATTCCCCAGTTCTAAATTATAAGAGTGAAGTTTCTCTTTATAGATGTCATAATGAACCCGGAGATTTGTTTTTCTCCATCTGCGCTCAGCTTTCCGACACTCTCTTTTCCCATTTTTCACCAGTGTGGAATTTCGCCATGGAGACTTCTTCCTTCCAGAGATAACCTTCACCTTAATGGGAGCAATAGTATCCATAACATTTAACATTTTAGTATTAAAGCTACTGACGTGCTCACTGACTGAACCCCCGGACAGGGCAGGTGTTAAAGAGAAAACCTGGTTAAAGATCTTACTACTGTTTTCAGTTATACACCGTTTTGAGATCACTGCTGTTGAGACATTTGTGTGCACTGAAATCGTACTCTCAAAGAAAACACAGGAATGGTCAGACAGGCCCACATCAGACACAGTAATCTTTGAAATGCTTAGACCCTTGGAGATCACTAAGTCTAGAGGGTGCCCCCTATTGTGCGTGGGTTCTGTTATATGCTGAGTCAGCCCAAAGTTGTCCAGAGTGTTACTCAGGTCTTTAGTCCCTCTGTCCTGAGGATTGTCCATATGGATGTTAAAATCACCAACAATAATTATACAGTCAAAATCAACACAGATCATAGATCGCAGTTCACTGAGGTCTTCAGAAAAATCTGCACAGTATTTCGGGGGCCTGTAAATATTCAGAAACAGGACTCTGGGTGAGGCCTTCAGCTGTATAGTCATATATTCAAAGGACTGAAAACTTCCAGGAGATAACTGCTTACATTGAAATGATTCATTGAATAAGACTGCGACCCCTCCTCCTCTCCTGCTCACTCTGGCCTCGCTGATAAAACTGTAACCAGGAGGGGTTGACTCAATAAGAACAGCAGCACTGTTATTTTGTTCCAACCAAGTTTCAGTTAAAAACATAAAATCCAGTGTGTGCTCAGTGATAAAATCATTAATTAAGAATGTTTTCCCAGCTAAAGACCTAACATTTAATGAAGCCAACTTAAGTGTTTTAGAGTTATTATTTGCCCCCTTGTGTTTGGGAGCAGTCTGTGGCACACAAGGTATGATTAGTGTCTTTAAAGATCTTTTAGAGTGCAACTCTCTGTGTTTTGACTGGGTCACATTTCTCCTTCTGTCACCTAAAAGTACAGAAATTTAAAACCTTCTAATAAACAGGGTTCCAGCTTGTCCTGGGAAAAGTCAAGACTGTCATAATCTTTGCAGCCCGGACATGAGGGGGAGGGGCTGAGCTCCATCGCTTTGGCTGCTCTAGTGGGGGCGAGGCTTAGTGGTGAACCTTTGGCCGCTCTGTTGGGGGGGTTTATGGGGGACAAAAAGGGATTGGGCTGGGGGGTAAATCTGATTCCAGAGTTGACCCCCTCCATCATCTGCTCAGTCAATTTCAGGTGAGGGGAGGAGTGAGAAAAGGAGGGTGAGGAGCGCAATGACCTGTCAGGGGTTTGGGGGGCAGGGGAGGGTCCTGGTCCTGGTCCTTAGTGCTGTTGAGAGGGTTTGGGGCAAATAAAGACCCCTCTTCTTGCCTCTGATGTCTCTCCTTTTCAAAGCTCTTCTCAGGTGGGGGCAGATGGAGTTACTCCTCAAGGTTTCTGCTAGGATTTGTTTGTTCCTCTCCATGAGATAACTCCTTGTTTATCTCAGCCTTGGCACCGAGCACAGACGGATGACATAGGAAATAAAATATATTGGAGGTGAATAGTTTCACCCCTGACTTGTTAAAATTAAATCCATTTGCCTTAAAATGATGCCCGCGTTCCCAAAACATTTTTAAATTATTAATAAAATGCACTGAGTGTTCAACACATACCAATAAATGCCATTTATTCAGTGCCAACAACCTGCTGAATCTCTCATCTCTCATCCTCTGACGGGTGGTACAGGTCCACTGATGAATACAGTTACATTCAGCGAGCACACTGTGTTTAATAATCCAAACCTCAGATTGTTGCTTGGACACATCATTTGACCCCATATGCAGAACGATGTTTGTCACAGTTGGATATTCATCTGCAATTTCAAGAATTCTCTCCTTCAGATCGTTCACCATATCCCTAGGAAAGCAGAGGACTTTAGTGTTCTTACCGCACATTCTTTGTACATAATTTACGGCAGAGTCAATCAGAGTTTCAGGCCAAGCCTTTAGCTTTCCCTGTGGCCTTTCACTTTTCAACAGGTTTTCAGTCCTTAACTTGCTGTTTTGGGATGGATGGTCATCCAATAGAGATCCAGAGTCCTTCAACAGTGGAGCAAGTCTGTTCTGCAGTTTCACACTCAGTTGTTTTGGAGGTTTGTTGTTAACCTTCCCATTCACAGATGTCCAGTCCTGTTTCCTCCTATGTACAGGGGCAGAAGAGCTCCTCTGTCTCGTAGTGAAGGCCAGTCGGTTTCAGGTCCTCCCACTTTCAGGAGACATGATTTACATTTTGGTTTTGCACCGAGACAGTTCCAGGGAGGATTATTATTCGATGATTTACTATAATGCACGGAGTTTACTTTCTTGTTTGTGTTATCTGTGCTCCTTAGCTGTGTGTTAGCTTGCTCATCTCCACTGTTTTGAATCAATGGCAAGGTTGTTTAATTTCCACACAGTTAATTTACTTCTAAGCGATGAATTTTTGTCTCCAGTATTGTAATTTTCTGCAGGAGGATGTAGTAGTCATCTGTGGAGAAGGGAGGCATCTTGTTGCTAGTTAGCCTAACGGTTAGCACCTTTCCAGGCTATTTAGTTTTAGCTGAGTGCGAGGTGCCCAGACACTGTAAATCAGGCTTCAGCTATGCGTAGGCCATGCACACGGAGTCGCTGGCTCACCAGATAAAAAAGAACATAAAATGATTAGAAATTATTTAAAAAGGTCTTAGTTCACTTAAAAGAAAAATAATAAAATTATATCTAAGACTTGTGCAAAGAAGTAGAATGATTTAAAAGCAAATAAAGCAATAGGCAGCAGGAGGAAGCAGAGACACGTCTGCAATCTCCAGAAGCAGAAGAACAGACTCACCTGTGACCTCTTATAATATCTCCTGTGGTCAATTCATGATCCAATTTTAATTCTCTTCTTAAAATATTTTCTATACTGAGGCCTAAGATAACTCCAAAGAGTTCTAAGCAGATATAATAATGATACTAACACATATCTTAAAATGCACCCCTATAGAACTGGAATATATTTTTTTTGTTTTTTTGAGATACTTATTGATTCCACTTTCAATCTTTCAGCGACAGCCTTTTTGTGTGGAGTTTGCAAGTTCTCCCTGTGTATGCTTGAGTTCTCTCTAGGTTTGCCAATGCTAATTGGGAGGGCCATTAACATTCTTGAGTCAACATTCCCACATAAGAATGCTAAAGGGCTTCCTACGATTAAGTTCCACATTAATCTACACTTGAGTTTGCTACACCTGTTTACCCTCATCACTCATCTGGGTTTACCAGGTCATTACAGCAGTCTTCTCCACTATATATAATATACTTGAACATAGCGTTTGCTATGCCCAATCCATGACTCACACAAAAGTCCAATAACAAAACACCACTCAGATTCAGATTGGAGAGGATGTTGCTCCAACATTGCCCACATGGGTGTCACGTCAATAGGGTTGGGGGGTGTGTGACGTGGTGGCGTTAGGACCCGGATGCAGATATTTCCAAACAACAACTTGATTTATTTCAAAGGTAAAAAAATAACACAAAATGCGGCTGAGCCGGCATACAAAAACTTAACTATGATTATGAAAAAAAAACTTGACTATGACATAACAGAAACTAAGACTGTAGAAAAACCACAAGGAAAAGCCTGACTTGGCATGGGGTAAATGACGGTGAGGATCTGGCAAAAGAACATGGAAAAACCTGAGACTAAATACTGAGGGGAGGTGATTGGTGAGTGAATGCAGCTGAGACAAAACACAGGTGATGTGGGTGAAGCTGTTGACCAGGGCAAGAGTCACTGAGGGAAAAAATATGTCTAAACTAAAGACGAACCAAACACTTTACCTAACAAAACTAACAAACATGACAATGGGTACTGAAGTCTCCCGGGAGAACAATGAAATCCCCAGTTGAGATCTTCTAGGACACCCCTCATGGACTCCAAGAAGACCGGATACTCTGAACTGCTGCTTGATGCATTAGCAAAAACCACAATCTTCCCTCCCATAATTTGCAGCCACAGAAAGTTGACCCTCTCGCTCATCAGGGTAAATACCAACACCAAGGTATTCAGCAGGGAGCTTGTAAGTATTCCATCAACCTCCTATAATGACCGCCTTCAATGTTTTCCTCCATAGGTGATATCTTGTGGCTTTTTTGAGCTGAGCCTCGCTGAGCCCCAGATGCAGGGCAGGCAGTATACATGTGTTTTGTGGACATGGAGAAGGCTTACAACTCTTTTCCTTATTGGATTCTTTGGGGGTTGCTGTGGAAGTATGGGGTACCAGAGCACCTGTTACCAGCTATTAGGTTCCTGTATAAGCAAAGCAAGAGAGCAGTGTTAGCATTCTTGGTACAAAGTTGAGCTTGTTAACAGTGTGTTGAACTCTGCCAACTCAACCCATAGTCACCAATTCTGTTTATGGATTTATGGAAATTAAAGGTGTAGTCAGAAAGAGGAGGGTGTCTAGTTTGGGAACATCAGGGTTGCGTCTTTGCTCTTTGCTGCGGATGTGGCTCTGTTAGCTTCTTCAAGTCGTGACTTTGGGCACACACTAGAATGGTTTGTAGCTGAGTGAGAATTGACCAGAATTAAAAGCAGCCCCTTCAATTCAAAGGCCACAGTTCTCAACAGGATAAAGGTGGAGTGCTCCCTCTGGGTTGGAGATGGGTCTTTGCCTCATTCAATTCAATTCAATTTTATTTATATAGCGCCAGATTACAACAATTGTCATCTCAAGGCACTTAAATAGTATAATCCGATTCATGCCAATTGGAATTCAAATAATCATAATCCAATGAAATCCAATTAATTGATTTCAAAATAATCCAATTAATTCATGTAGAGCCAATTCAAAAACAATATCCTAGCTAAGGAAACCAACAGATTGCACCAAAACTTGTCTTCAGTCCAATCTCCCATTCTGAGCGTGCCTGAGGCGACTGTGGAAAGGAACGACTCCCTTTTAACAGGAAGAAACCTCTGGCAGAACCAGAACCAGGAAGAAACCTCTGGCAGAAGCAGACTCAGGAAGGGTGGCCATCCGCCTTGACCAGCTGGGGTTTGAGAATACAGAAAAGAGGGGGGAAAAACACCATAACACCATTCAAAGGATATCTGTTGGAACAGGGAAACACAAGTTAATAACCACAATAATGTCACATATACATAATATCATTTGAGAAATTAAACGGGGAAAAAGAGAGCAAAGTGAGGAAAGGTGTGACAGATGAGGTCCCCCAGCAGTCTAAGCCTATAGCAGCTTAACTATGGGATGTTTCAGGATCACCTGAGCCGTCCCTAACTATAAGCTTTATCAAAAATGAAAGTTTGAAGCCTAATCTTAAAATTGGAAAGGGTGTCTGCTTCCCGGACATACACTGGCAGCTTATTCCACAGAGAGGGGCCTGATAACTGAAGGCTCTGCCTCCCATTCTACTTTTAGAAACTCTGGGAACAACAAGTAAACCTGCAGTTTGGAAGCAAAGTGCTCTGTTAGGAAAATATCTTACAATGAGATCTTTAAGATATGATGGAGCTCGGTCATTAAGAGCTTTATATGTGAGGAGAATAATCTTAAATTCTATTCTGAATTTAACAGGGAGCCAATGAAGAGAAGATAAAACTGGAGAAATATAATTGAAGCTATAACAGCTCCAACTCTTCTGGGCAAGCTTTCTACAAGATTTAGGAGTGTGTTTAGGATTTTTTGACCATTTTTCCAGAATCTCAATTGTGAGGTCAGACACTGCCAAGCTGCTCCAGGAACACCCTACTCTTGTTCCGCTTACAAGACATCCAGCTAGGGTTGAGCTCTTACATTATAGCACATTGTAGGCATTGTAGGAGGAATTGTAGGATGAAACATCAATGATGTTGTGGAAGATGACTAGAGGCCAGCAGGCAGTCATCTTTCTGCAGCTGTATGTTCCAATCACTTTGTCTAGGTTGTCCACACCTCCTTTGTTACAATTGTAGTCTAGGATGATGGCTGGCTTCCTGTCCTTGCGATTGCTTACTTCAGCCACTGTGCGCAGTGTGCTCAGGAGTACCACATTCTTGTTTTTCTTTGGGAGGTAGGAAATTATAGTGGTGGTGGACGTGAAGGCAAACTTTGATGAGAAGACATCTCTCCCCTTTGATGAAAGCAGTGCAGGTGAAACCTCGGCCTCTGTGCCTAACATGGTGATCTTCCTCTGCAGGAGCTTCTGTCCCAATTCGTAAGAGGTGAAGAAAGTGTCACATGTGACATTGCGACCCCTCAGTCCTAGTCCTGTCATGCATCAAGCACAATCCGCATCCCCTGGTTCTTCTCTGGGCCTCCATTGGTCGACTTCCCGATGTAGACTTGCATCTTCCAGGCGTAGCTAGATTTGGCGTTGCAGGTCACTCGTGACTTGATCCCCTATTTCACTGGCTTGCTGGACATGTATTGTCGGAAAGGATGACAACCTTTCATTCATTAAAAGAGACAAAAGAGACAAATATCGGTGATTTCTATCTGGCAATCACTTTTGTTACAACCTCTGAATGGAACCAGTTGCTCATCATCTGTTACGTCAGACCCTGCGTTTTAGAGGTATGGCAGCTGCTCCTCCCACTTGTCCCAGACCTCTCTTATGGCTGCCAGTTTCTCTGTTGCACGTATTACGTCTCTCGTGCCCTTCCACTCTCTGCATGCGATAGACTAGCTGCAGCCTAACCTCGGTACCTGCATACACCTGGTAAATGTTCCATAAACAACCTCCATATGTTCGGAAAGCCTGCAGATTTGTCATCTCCGGGATAATTCTTTTCTATTTCCAGTGTGATGAACAGGTAGAATATTGAGGCAATGTCATGGGCATGGGAAACGGCACCCATTGTGGGTCCTGGGGTCATCTCCATGACCTTTTGTTCTACCATCCTGCACTGTTTGTGATATGCTACTGAGGACCATGTTATTTTTCCATTTTTTGAAAGGACAGTCTGTATTACAGCTTGAGGGTTTCTTCTTGATCTTCTTCTTCTTTTTGGTCTCTTTTCCTCTTCAGAATTAGTGTAGTCTTGCTTGACATTTAAAGAAATCTGTTTGAGGACCTGTTCAACTGTGAAACGCGAAGCCATGACTGCAGCACATCGAAGAAGACGATGTTTCCAAACAATATTAGTAGTGTGTTTTCGTACAGCTTTCATGGCAAATGTGAATAAAGACAGCATTTCACTTTTGTAATATTGGGGTCAGTCTGGGAAAATCCTTGTGTTTCAAGTGTAATAAAATCACTGCTGGGCAAATGAGACAGGTTGTTTTTCAAGGCAAGCCTTTACTTGTGTGATTACGCCAGCCAGACGGTGGCAGTGGACTATAGAACACATTAGTATGATGGTTCGATGCAGGAATAAGTTGTATCCCGAGGCTGTCCACATTTCATAATATTTAATCAAACGTCCTCATGTATAATTCATGTATAATTCATGCGGTTCACCGACCGAGATCCTCTTCCAATGACACTGTCTCGGCGCCCTCGTCCGTCCACTCCTGCAAGGGATAAGAAGTTTACAAAGGACTTTCTAAAGCTCTCTACAGGGCACATAATACATGAGTGCAAAACTTACATTCTGTCCGGTAGTGGTGTTTCATGAATGGCCAGGTGGATATAATGGAATGTAAATGTGAAGTGGAAAAGAGCAGCCCTGGAGCAGCTACTGCAGATGTTGTCTCACTCAGTGGCGGGTTGCTGTGATCCCCGAGGACAACGACAGGGTTGTAACTGAATGCAATTGCGCAGAATCTATGAGCAGGTACAAAAAAAAAAAAAACTAATGCAATCAACGCAAGTGGGCTTATAACATATTCAACAGAGGGGTTTATCCACAGCAGGTCTTGATTCCAGACAAAAGTTAGGCCAGCAGCAGCTAAGCTCAGTGGCAGGTCGTTGTGACTTTGGAGGATAATGGGAGGGCTGTAACTGATTCCACTGAGTCCAGACAAAAACTAGGTGAGCAGCAGCTAAGCTCAGTGGAGGGTTGTTGTGACCCACAAGGACATGTATCAAAACGCAAAAGTAGTCAGTTTCTTTCTCTTCATTTGACCTCACACACCTAAATTTCTCACAACTTTCAAGAACAAAAAAATACACTTTAATATGCACAGTCAACAGTGCTCATCATTAATCATGCCCTTGTCTATAATTACATTTTTTTTTTCCCTTTTCCAAAACTCCATATGACAAAAAGCAAAAAAGCCTTTTATGTATATCATCAGAAGACCACTGTTTCAAGAGCAAGCATTAGAGCTCGTCAATTCAAAATGTCAACCTTGTTTCATCCTCAAACAAGGCATGCGCTATTGTGTGGCACTGTGACCTCAGGATTTTGATATAAAGCCTAATATTTCCACAGCCCACAAAGAATAAAGAAGTACACATTAATAAAGTTCATTATCACTTAGACCTATTTTCTACAGAAGGTTAACTGCACTGGTGTCTCTCAGCAGTGCACTTGTGTACCAGTAAATAGCTTTAGAATTAGATAGGCGCCAAAGTCAGGTTTCCATACAATGACTTAATGAGGTCTAAAGCAGTGGTAGCTGGGCCATGGCAAGGCCTGCAAGCACACTCCTGGACACAACACATTCAAATGGACAGCAGCCACTCAAGTGGCTAATTTGGAGAGTGGCAATCATAGAACACAACAAACATTGCACCTACTGTGTATCATCGACCTTGACTCAAATGCCAACACACACAAACACAAACACATGCTCGGAGGGAGAGAGAAAAACAAAGAGAAGAGAAGAGGAGGGAGAGGAAAAGCAGACACTACATGGAGCCGCAAGGCATCACATTAGCACACACTGGCCTCTATTTTATCCCCTGTGGTCTTTGTCAGTGTTGCCTTTTTACCAGTTGGGAGCCGACAGAGACTGGGTGAAATGTGTGTGATGGATTGATTTTAGAAACACCCTATGACTCTGACCTTTTGTTTGGCAAAATTGAAAAGTGGATATCTTGTGTCAACCATATCTCATTAACACCTTGGTCAGAACTTTTCAATTATATATTTCCTTGCTTTTTAAATTTATTTTGCAAACCAACAAATTGAGGCTAAACACACAAAGTAGCAGTGAATTCTAAGCTATAATTTGATAGCTGTAGCAATACAAAAGAAGCGTATCTTCCATCAGATGTACCTGAAACAGACTAAAAACCTTGACCGAAACATTTCTTCTGTCTATATTTATCAAAGATAAACCTTTAAGTAGAAAACTTCAAACCTGTCAAATAATTTCTCCTTGGTATGTGCTGTCACTTCTGCATCTAATTTCTTCCCTTCCATTTCAAATCCCCCCCCTGTTTCAGATAACCTGTGCAACGGGAAGTTCCACAAACACCTACAAGACCTGTATGCTCCACTGGTAGTGAGATACGTGGACTTGATGGAGTCATCCATTGCTCAGTCCATTCACAGAGGCTTTGAAAGGGAGTCCTGGGAACCTGTTAAGTAAGAATGCCCTCATTTAC
The DNA here is from genome assembly GCF_036924035.1 of Leuresthes tenuis. NCBI lineage: Eukaryota > Metazoa > Chordata > Actinopteri > Atheriniformes > Atherinopsidae > Leuresthes > Leuresthes tenuis. Next base: position 35,922,473 of record NW_027325357.1, read on the forward strand.
GTGTATTTCTTCTCCTAAATTAAAGATGTGCATTTATCCATTTGATTTTGCTTTTATATAATATAATATAAGTATGAACAGTATGAAGAGTCTCAAAGCACTTGTTGCTGGTATAACATTTGTCAGAGATCTCATTTCTTGTCATATTATGGATGTATAATATTAGCAAAAATAATAAATGATACTGATGATACATTTAAAACTCAAACATAGAAGTGAGAATGTTTTACAAGTACGGTATTACTTAAAACTAGATCTAATATACAGTATGTACTAATAGTACTAATAGTAATTGAAGGTACCGAGAAGCTAACTACTTGTTAAGGTTTATGGTCATAATGTTTTGGATGAGTTTAGTGTATGACATTGATAATTATTCAGTACTGACGTAAATAATTTTCATTCTGATTTCAAATATCAAGAGGAATAATTATGACCTACAGTTACTCTAGATACACTAGAGTAATATATGAATACAAGATGAGACCTAGGTCTCCTTAAAATTCTAAATTAATGTATTCAGAGACAGATAGATATATAATTTGAAATTTTGCTGGCTGTTTTATGCTTCCATTTCAACGCCTAAGCTTCCCTGAGTTACTTGGTGTTGTAGTACCTTGTGCTAAAACTTAGTTTTTTCCAGACTACTGGGACCAGACTTTATTTCAGAACTGTAATGGTCTTGTTACTGTAAATTGTACAGAGATAACCTAGCAGATATCCTAGCAGTTTTCAACTTTACGTTTCAAAATGTTTTCCCATCCATCCAACTATTAATTATTTTCTACTTGTCCAAGATCTGGGAGGGAAACCCATATGTCCCTCTTCCCAGCAGCACTCACCAGCTCCTTTTGGGGGATCCCAAGGCATTTCTAGTCCAGATAGGATATGATTATGTTTATGCATTTTTCCAGATATTTTAATTCAAAGCAACTTAAACTGGTAGGCAGGTAGGGTAAGGGGGTGTTGCCTAAGTAAGTCCTACTGGAGGTAGTACCTTTCACACAGGGGATTTGAACCCAGGTCATCCAAATGAAAGGTGGCAATCTTACCAGCTATCCCAGCTGTAATTGTTTCAGCATGTTCTGGGCCTGCCCTACAGCCCCCTCCCAGTTGGACATGCCTGCAAAAAAAAGGGGGGCAACCAGATCAGAGCTCCCTCTGGATGGTCAGGCTTCTCACCCTATCTCTAAGACTTATTGAGATTTTTATATCAGTTTGTGTTTTTATGCATTTGGCAGATGCTTTTATCCAAAGTGACTTACAGGTAGTCAGATAGGGTAAGGGGGTCTTGCTTAAGGACCCCTACTGGAGGTAATACATTTCATGCAGGGGATTTGAACCCAGTTGTCCCACAGGAAAGGTGGCAATCATACCACTACACTATCCAGTCCTTTTGAACTAAGACTGAACCCTGCCACCCTCCGATGGCAATTAATTCCAGCCACTTGTATCCGTGATCTCATTCTTTCTGTCATGACCCATATCTCATATCCATTGGTGAGGGTTGGAGCACATTAACATACCGGTGCAGCCCTCGCAACTGCTGATAAAGCCCAATCCACCTGTCCATTTCTTGCTCCAATTTGCCATCACTTGTGAACAAGATGCCAAGATGCTTGAATTCCTTGAGGTAGAGATTCATCCCTGAAAATTTCAGATAATTCCACCTCCTTCTGGTTGAGAACTATGGCCTTGGATTTAGAGGAACTGCTCCAGTCCGCACCATAGGTCATGGCTTGAATAAATCAACAGAAAAAAACACGGATGCAACCCTGAGGTTCCTAAACCAGACACCCTCCTCTTCCCAACTACACCTCCAGTCCATGAAAATCACAAAGAGGATCCTTGAAATGGAGCAGCCCTGGCGGAGTCCAACATACAGAGTAAACCAAGAATGCTGACACAACTCCCATGACCCCCTCAGTAACTCTGCGAGGGTAAAGATCTGGTCCTCTGTTCCTGACCTGAAAAACCACACTGCTCCTGCTGATCTAAGGTTCAACAATTGGCCAGGATCTCCTCCGCAACAATCTTGAGGAAACTTTTTCCAGGGAGGCTGAAAATTCTGTGGTTTTACAGCAGAAAGTCGTGGAATACAAGAATAGAATATACTTTATTGTCATTGCACACTAGGATACAACACAATTGTGGGTGTTCCACATAGGCTTGTGTACTGAAAAAACCCCAAAATGAAATAAAATAAAATAAAACACATTGACTCAGGGCTTTGTGCAGAGTAATGGCGATGGCGTCCTCCATGGACTCTGTAGGCGAACTGGTAGGGGTCGAAGGAGGGAGGAAGGCAGTCCCTGATAACATTTTAGGGAAACCAGTCACTCCAGGCACTTCAGAACTACAGGTGTAAACACTATGGGTTTGTAGTCACTGAGGCTGTCTATGGCAGTTTTTTGGGAATGATGATGGTGGAGGCCTTCAGACAGTAACATGTGTCAGGGACATGGTTGAACAGCTTGGTGAGGATCCCTGCCAGCTGGTCTGCACGTCCTTTGACCACTGCCCCTGGGATGCCTTCCAGTCCAGCAGCTTTCCTGGGGTTCACTGCTCTCAGATATTTCCTCACCTCATTTTCATTTTTTTGTAATTTACTTTTTATTCATTTTTCTTTGGTACAAGACAACATACATGCGCCAACTGGACACAACACATATAACATGGGGGAGATCTGAGTGTTAATTAAGACAACAGAGTCAGCATAAATACAGTATACACACATAGACACATGTACCCACACCCTTACTTATCTTGACAGCTCAGTCAGTTTACACATAGTACTCGCATATAGACACATATTCACATATTCACATAAATACACACCCTACCCACTCCTACTTGTACAGCATGTGTGTTTATATACCATATCTTTGTTTTTCCGTGGGCACCTACATCTAAACTAAAAAAAACATAAAGATTATGCACTTGGGAAGGGAAAAAAATTCTAAATTTGGAAGATATGACCTTGCTAATGGTTTGCCGATTATACAAAATCAGGTCTTAAACTTGAAACATAAGAGAGCCATTTTGACCAATTTTCTTCGAAAATAACAATTTGCTATCTCAGCCTAAATGTAATCCTCTCCATCACGTATGTATTATATATTATATCAATCCATTCATTTTTTGTTGGTTTGTCCTTGTTAAGCTATTTTCTGGTCAAGGTCTTTTTGCCTCCCACTAATAAAACCCCTAACAGGTATTTATCCTGCTTTATGTATTTTAGTCCATTCAAATCACCAAGATACATGATTTTAAAGTTTAAGTACATTTTCCTTTTAAAAACAGCTTACAGGACCCCGTGGACATCTTTCCAAAATGGAGCCACAGAGGGACAACCCCAAAAAATATGATAGTGGTTTGCTAATGTATTTCCACAGGACCTCCAGCAGGCAGTCTGATTTGAATGGTTAGTCTTTTGCGCCGGAGTGCTAAAGAATCGAGTCGCATTCTTCCAGCTGAATGCCCTCCAGGAGGGGGAGCTTGTCACTGTCCATTGCTGTTTGCAGATCCTGTCCCACTCTTCCTGTGATAATGTGAGGCTTCCCTCTGTTTCCCATCTTTCCTTAATGTACAGGGTATGGTCATTTTTTAGATTTTGGAGAGCCAAATATAGTTTAGATATTATTTTTTGGAAGGTAGCATTCTCTTAAGCCCTTTGAAAAATGTTCACAATTTCTTCCCTCCCAGAGGTAACAGCCGTTGGGAATGTTTTGTCCTTATCTCATTTTCATTGAGAGAGAGGGTAGGGGTGTAGTAATCTTAGAGAGGCAGTGTGTGCAGGTATGTGGTGGTCTTGAAGCAAGCAAAATAGCTGTTCAGCTCATCTTCCCTTGTGCTGCTGTAGCTGCTGGAGAATGGGGGGGAGCTCTGAACGCTGTAGTTGGTTGTTTATACTTTATGTTGAAAAAGATAGTATCTGTGTGTGTCTTGAGGTCCTGATGTTCAAAGATTGTCCACTCTGTGCAGGCAAAGCAGTCCTGTAGCTGAAGGAGAGTACTTTCAAACCAGGTTTTGACTATGGTCATGGTTTTTTTGTGCTTGGCTTTGTTTGTCGACTGAGGGGGGTGTAGGCTGGTATGAAGAGCAGAGACAGACGGTCTGATTTTCCAAGGTGGGGGAGGAGCATGTTTAATGTTGGAATAAATATGATCAAATGTCTTATCCTTGGTTGCTATGTGCCAGCCTTATCGACAGAACATTTTTAGTGATTTTTAGGGATCTGCTTTTTATTTACATTTCATTTTATTTTTATTTTTGGACAATGTGCATTGCTACCAGTAGATTAGTGTACACAAGAGAGGAACTGTTGGACAAGCTGTACCGTGGATGCAGAGTTGGAGCAAAACTAAAGGGAAAGAGGCACAACAGGAGGTGGAGGTACAAGCCTTTTGTATCCTCCTACCTGCCTGGCTTTGCACAGTATGTGGACTGTCCAACACGTGGAGAAAGGACATTAGGTCTGTTCTATGCTAATGTGAAGGATGCTTACAGGGCAGTGTCTCTTCCACCACTGGGTAGATCTTTAGTAGAACAGCATGGTCTATCTACAACCCACATACAGATCTTGTGTTCAAAGACTTTCTGTTACTACCAGATCTTTCAGGAAGTGGTCACCAGAGGTGCGTGATGCATTGAAAGACTGCTTTGATGTCACAGACTGGGAATGTTCTGCTGGAGGAAGAAGAAATGGACATTGACATGGACAGGAGGGTCAGTACCATCACTGACTACATTAACTTCTGGAGGGACTCTGTGATTCCAGTGAGGACTATAAGGTGCTATCCAAATAATAAACCATGGATCACCAGTGACATCAAAGACCTCCTGAACCAGAAAAATAGGGCACTCCAGAAAGTGGTTTTCTGGCTTCTTCTGTCCAGCGGTACCTCCACCTCTACGTCAGCTTCCACGGCCAGGCCTCCTTAACCAAGCTGCACCTCCACCTCAAGGCTGTACGTGAACTTTTTTAGCACAGAGCACTAGTGCTACAGAGGCTGACAGCTTTTTAGCACAGGACCAGAGAGTTGTAGCACTCGCTAAAAATGCCTGTCACCTCTACAGCTTTGTCGCATCGAACTTTAGCCAGGCCAGGGCCGGAGTGGGACTCATTTTCAGCCCTGAAGTTTCATGCCTCAGACCGGCCCACTTTAGATCACAAGCTATTATTAAATTCATGTAATTATGACCTTACATTTGATATAGAAAACACATTTTGACTTAACCAATTAAGATATTTTCAATGGCAAAATATGCAGGTTTAATTCATATTACTTTCATCCTATTTCCTTTCAATTGTGGGCTTTATGTATTTGCTATCTTACTTTTAATGATAAAAGTATAACAGGTCACTACTATCGTTTGGGCATAGAAAGTGGTTAGGGGGGCAAATGACTCAGAAAAAATGGATGAATTACAATCACGGATTGCCTACAATTGCCTCATCAATGGGTGTTGACTGCTGATCATGTTAGCATTAATGACTCAACTCCCTCTGACTATTTAAATGTTCATGTTCCTCGAACCACAGGCAGAGGAGGAGGAGTGGCAGCTATCTTCAGATCAGGGTTAGTAATCAATCCTAGACCCAAGATTAGTTTTAGCTCTTTTGAATCTCTGATTTACAGTTTTTCCCACCCAAAGTGCAAATCATAAAAATCTCTTCTATTTGTTGTTGTGCATCGTCCACCTGGCCCTTATTCTGAGTTTCTGTCTGAATTCTCAGAGTTTTTATCGCAGTTAGTTCTGAGTACAGATAAAGTCATTGTAGTGGTGGACTATAATATTCATGTAGATGTTGAAATTGACAGCCTTAATGTTCTCAAAGTGTGCACAGACCTGCTCACTCTTTTAATTATACCCTCAATCTTGTGCTGACCTTTGGCATTGAGAGTGAACAGTTAATGGTATTTCATCATTATCTGACCATTTTTTGATTACGTTTGAGTTTACATTACTTGACTATGCAGTATCTGAGTATAAGTTTATTTATGTAGGTGTCAGAGAATGCTGTAACCAAATTTAAATAATTCATTCCATTATGATTTTCTTCACTGCCATGTAGAACAACAGAGGACAGATACCTAAACTTGATTGTCTTATTGAACAATTTCAGTGTGTAGAATAGAATATAAATGTATTGTCATTGTCCTCAGATACAATGAAATTCAGTGTACTCAGTTATGGACTCATTAAAAGAAATATATAATGCTTATTGAAATAAAGATCAGATCAGATTTATTGTCATGCATACAGTCAGTCGTAACAGGGAGGTAGACTGACACTCCTCCAGCTGTCAGTTTCACCAATCTTTCTGAGTGGCGAGAGTGGGAATCAAACCTTCTGATTATTGGATGACCCACTCTAACCACTGAGCTGCTGCTGGTACAATAAAGTAAGAACATTCTCACTGTCTTATTCATGCAGTTACATTCATGTCATTCAACCACTATGCCATCATCTTAGTGCCATTGTATGCATTAGGAATTAAAAACACAGTGCAAAATGGAAAGTGCAGAGCATTTGTACAAGTGCAAGTATTGAGGTTACTGACTGATGCTGACAGATGTTAGTGGGTTTCTTTTCAGATCGGAATTGAGAATGGTGATGCTCTGATGAACTGGTAGCGTTTCCCTGAGGGAAACAGATGGTTGGCAAGATGGAATGAGTCTTTCAGAATGTTGTGTGCCTTCTGCAGGCTTCGGGAGTTGAAGATGGTGTCCATGGTAGGAAACTGTTGGTTTATGATATTGTGGGCATTTTATTATAATCCTCTGCAGCGATTTCCTGTCTGTTTCCTAATGTTCTATACTTCCATACCAAGACAGGATGCCGTAGGTGAGAACACTCTCTATGGAGCAGTGGTAAAAGGCTTTCAGGTGATGTTGTGAGAGGCTCTACTGAGTGTGCAGAGAATGGCCACTGCTGTGCTTTCATAACTATTACTGTGGTGTTTGTTGTCCATGATAAGTTTTCTGAGATGTGTGTTCCCAAGTATTTATAGCTAGCCACTCTCTCTACCCTCGCCTCGTTGATGTGTAGTGGTGTGTGGGTGTCCTGCTTATTTTTTATCATAGATGATCAGCTCTTTTGTTTTTTAATGTTGAGGCTCAGGTTGTTCTCTGTGCACCACTTTGTCAGCCTTTGTACCTACTCTCTGTAAGCCAGTGTTTCTCAATTCCGGTCCTCATGATCCACTGCCCTGCACGTTTTCGATGTTTCCCTCCTTCACCACACCTGATTCAAATAATCAGCTCATCATCAAGCTCTGCAGTGGCCTGATAAGGAGACATTCATTTGAATCAGGTGTGGTGGAGGAGGGAAACATTGAAAACGTGCAGGGCAGTGGGTCATGAAGACCGGAATTGAGAAACACTGCTGTAAGAAGACTCATCACCTTTGGTGATCAGTCCCACTACAGGTGTCACTTGCAAATTTCTCTATGGTGTTGGTATTGTGTGATGAAGTGTAGTCGTGTGTACAAAGAGTAAAGAAAAGGGCTCAGCATGCAGTCCTGTGGTGCCCCTGTGCTGGGTGTCAGAGTGGGGGAAGAGATGTGGCCCCATTCTGACTGCCTGTGGTCTGTTTGTCAGGGAATCCTTAATCCAAAGGCTGCGGTTGACGGTCATGGAGATGGTGTTGTCTGTTGACCTGTTGGCTCAGAATGTAAACTGGTGGGGGTCCAGGGTGGGTGGCGGGGCAGTTTTGATGTGTAATTATGAAGTGTCTTTCAAGACACTTCATAATTACAGGTGTCAGGCTACAGGTCTGTAGTCATTGATGGATGATATAAAATACTTTTTTGGGAGCTGGTAATATGGTGGATGTCTTCGGGCAGATGCGTACAGTGCACTGTGATAGTGAGAGGTTGAAGATATTTGTGAATACTTTACCCAATTCTACAACACAGTCTTTGAGGACCTGTCCTGGGCAGTCGTCTGGGCCAAGTGCCTTCCACGTGGAGTATGCAGATGACTTCTGCAGGTGAAGGATGAGGGTCCAGCTGCTGGTTTCTGGAGCCGGACTGATGGTTGTCATACCCTCCACCTCGAAGTGGGCGAAGAACCGGTTCAGCTGTTCCACCTCCCAGGCGCTTATGTTGGTGATGCTGCTGGTGTGGTTTTGCTTGGTGATGTGCCGTATCCCCTGCCATGACTGGTGGGTGGGTCAAAGTTGCTAAAGAGGTTCTCAATTTTCTGCTTGTAAGCTGCTTAGCATCCTCTTCAGGTTTGCCCTGGCGGACTTGTACAGCTGCATATCACCAGATCTGAAAGCAGTGGTGCGTGCCTTTAGCAGGAGCTGGACATCCCTGATCATCCACAGCTTGTTCTTGGGAAACACATAGATCTGATTTGTAGTAGTGATATTGTCCATGCAGCATTTGATGTAAAACAGAACAGAAGAGGTGTAAGTGTCAATGTCTTACAATTAAATACTCCACGTCTGGTGAGCAGTAAGTGTCCATTGTCACAGCATTTGTGCACCAGTTGGTGTTTGTATAAACACAAAGTCCCCCTCCTCTGCTCTTACCAGAGTCTGATGTCCTGTCGGCTCAGGGCGCATAGTTTGATAGCCTCAGCCAGGGTGGTTGGGGTCAGCCACGTCTCTGTGATCGCCATAACACAGCAATACTGGATGTTTTTTTTGCGTGGAGAGGGTAAGTTCCAGCTCCTCAACCTTGTTGGGAAGTGATCTTGCATTCATGACGAAGAGGCTTGGTAGTGAAGGTCTGTGTGGTTGTCTACTTAGCCTAGCTGTTACTCTGGATCGGCAGCCCCTTTTCTGCCTGCATTCTCGACGTCGCCTCCATCGCTCCCTGGTTGGGAGAGTAATCCATGGGGACCCCAGTGGTCTGACGAGCTCTGTTGGCATGTCGTGTCCTGTGTTTGTGTGGCTTGAAATACAGCTGTCTTGCATCGAACCAATTCTAAGTAGTTTATTTTAGCTGTATCTGACATATGGCAGTAAATATGTGGCGTTTAATAAACAATAAACTGCCAGTAAACTGATTAAAGAGTTCCGATACATGGAGTGCTGAGCGCGCCACCATCTTGGAACCTGATTGGACAGTGCTGCCTCTCTGAAAATGAAGGCAATCGGTCAGAAGAGGTCGGTTCCTTGGTATAATTCACAGCTGCATGCTTTAAAGCAAACTGCAAGAAAGTTGGAAAGAAAATAGCATCCCTCTAACTTAGAAGAGTATCAAATAGTCTGGAAAGATAGTATAAAAACACATTTTTTATTTAAAAAAACTACTCTCGATCCAGGAGTGTAAGCTATTTATTGACCTATATCTAATCTCCTATCTATATATAAAGTTCTTGTGAACATTGTTGCTGCTCTACTTTGTAATCATTTACACACAATTAATTTGTTTGAAGAGTTTCAGTCAGGATTCAGAGTCCATCATGTCACAGAAACAGCACTAGTGAAAGTAAACAATGATCTCCTGTTAACCTCTGATAGCGGACTTGTGTCTGTGGTTTTCCTGTTGGATCTCAGTGCTGCATTTTGATACATTCAAGGTAAACACAAGAAACTTGTGCTACAAAAGAAAATGGACCAGACTAAGTAAATAATCCCTATAATCCCTATATAGACCAGTGAGCAGTGCTGATCAACATGTCATTGGGGTCATCAGGTGGGAACCTCCTTTCATCAGTGTTTCGTCTAGTTGGGCCCAAGACACCTTCAGGAGGCTTGACAGCGATCACTGACGTCCCAGAGTCACTCCCCTAATGCCATGCTCCTCACACCACAACAACCATCTTTTTTTCCACAACCACAAGCTACCCCAGACTCTCACCAACTGCACACCAGTCAGTGGTTCGGGTAGGGGGTAGAAATAGAAGAGGTAAAGATAAGTCTTTATCTAGATTTCTTCTTTCCTTAGCCAATTTCTCCATCTCTCTTTGCCGTCTAGACTTAGCTAAATGTTTTCTTTCAACTCTCTTTCTATCTTGCACCACAAATCTTTCTACACCATAGTAGTAGATTACATCTCCCATCTTCTCTAGTCTATCACTTGGATTTCCTCCTAACCTACCTAATATTACCAACAAATCTTTATTGACTGCCTGCCATTCTTTGTTGCTATTTACCCGAGACCACTTAACTCTAGCTTTCTGCTCCATATTTCTCTCTAACTGGCCTATTCACCTCAGTATCAGCTGCATCCCTTCTTAGAACCTCCTCCACCTCTGTAGCCGTGTTACTGATATCCTTCGGACTTTGGTTTTCTACCTGCCACTGGACTTCACCTCTTAAAAAGTACTGATCAATGCGGCCACACTGCCCTTCTTTCACCACATATCTCTTTATTCCCTGATACATTTTAAGGCCTCTAATTTACGTTACTTTCTGCCAGCCACAAGGACAAACCTGTAGCTTATTTCCCTCTAGCCTACCACTTTTATTTTCTCTAGCTACACTCTCTTTGCTATGAGAATTATTCTGCCCAGTTCTAGCCCTAGAGAATAGGCCCGTGGCCCTATCCTTCACTGAGTCACATCTCCACCTCATAGTCATGTTCATTCCAGTGTCAGTTGCCATGTCGTCTGCCTGTGAGTCATCTTCCGCCCCTGCTCTTGCTGACCCGAGGGGTATTCTCCTTAATTTACCTGTAGCTTAAGCTGGTTGTAACAAAGCTACTCGGCCTCACTACAGCTACCATGGATTGCCAGCCCATGGCAGCTCCTTTGGGGTCTTTGCCTCCTGTCAGCTGTCTTTCCAATCTGTCACATGGTCTTTCCCTTGTTGTCAGCTGCCCTATTCACAGCAGTCACCAGCTAGTCTAGATTTGGATTCAAGGTAAACACAAGAAAATTGTACTAAAGAAAATATGGACCAGACTCAGTGAATAACTCATTATAATCCCTATATAGACTAGTGAGCAGTGTTGACCAACATGTTATTGGGGTCATCAGGTGGGAACCTGATATGATAGATCACAGCATTCTATTACAAAGGCTTCAGCATGTTATTGGGATTAAAGGAACTGCATTACGCTGGTTTAAGTCATATTTATCTGATAGATTGCAGTTTGTTGATGTAAATGAAGAATCTCCCTCGCACACCAGAGTAAGTCATAGAGTTCCACAGGGTTTTGTGCTTGGATCAATTCTTTTCACTTTATACATGCTTCCATTAGGTAACATTATAAGACAGCCTGGCATAGATTGCCATTGTTATGCTGATGATACTCAGCTATACCTATCTGTGAAACCAGATGAAAGCAATTAGTTGATTAGACTACAAGTATGTCGAAGAGACGTATAGACCTGGAGGACTGAGAATTTTCTGCTCCTAAATTTAGACCAAACTGAAGTTGTTACCTTTGGACATGAGCGCTTTCAGGGGAAAACTGTCCAATTATATACTTACTCTAGATGGCATTTGCTTCGCCTCAGGGTCCTGGAGGAGTACAGATCCTGGAGACTTGGGAGGTTGTAGCCAATCACCTTCGGAGCAGAGTAAATGATACGTTGCAGTCTGGCCTTGTCCCTGGCCATGGTAGCAGTGAAGCAGACGGTAATGGAGGAGGTGAGGATGGACTCGATGATGGCAGAGTAGAAGTGCACCATCATCGCCTTTGGCAGGTTGAATTTCTTCAACTGCCTCAGGAAGTACATCCTCTGTTGGGCTTTTTTTATGAGGGATGTTATGATGTTCAGCTCCCACTTCAGGTCCTGGGTGGTGATGGAGCCCATGAAGCGGAAGGACTTCACAATGTTCAGTGGGGATTCACACAGGGTGATGGGGGCAGGTGGAGTTGCACTCTTCCTAAAATCCACAACCATCTGTTAAAACAGGTTAAAACAGGTTTCTAGGACTGCCTTCTTTCACCTTTGTAAAGTTGTTACTTCAAGATTGGACAACTCTTGTTGAACCAGCTGCCTGTATGTGTCAAGGAAGCACACACCTTTCTATCTTTAAGATTCGGCTTCAAACTTTCCTTTTTGATAAAGCTTATAGTTAGGGATGGCTCAGGCGAACCTGAAACATCTAAAGGTTTTGCTGCTATAGGCCTAGATTGCTGGGGGACCTCTCATGATGCACCTTTCTTCACTCCGTTCATTTTTTTCTCTACGTACATATAACATTATTGTTGTAAATAACTTGTGTTTTTCTTTCTCAGCAAGTATCCCCGGTCTGGTGTTATAGTTTTTTTTGTCCCCTCTTTTCTTTTCTCTTAAACCCCAGTTGGTCGAGGCAGATCAACCTCGACCGGACTCAGCACTTTTCTGAGTCTGCTTCTGCCAGAGGTTTCTTCCTGTTAAAAGGAGAGTCGTTCCTTTCCACAGTTGCCTCATGCATGTTCAAGATGCGAGATTGGATTGAAGAGAAGTTTCGGTGCAATCTGTGTGTTTGCTTAGCAAAGCTACTGTTTGTTTTAATTGCCTTTGTATGAATTGGACTAATTTGGAATTTGATTCAATAGATTTTATTATGGTATCAGATAAGATATGGTTCTCAGCCGGAAGAGGGTGGAATGCTCTCTCCGGGTCGGGAATGAGATCCTTCCCCAAGTGGAGGAGTTCAAGTATCTCGGGGTCTTGTTCACGAGTGAGAGACGAACGGAACGTGAGATTGACGGGCGGATCGGTGGGGCGTCTGCAGTGTTGCGGGCTCTGCATCGACCCGTCGTTGTGAAGAAGGAGCTGAGCCAGAAGGCGAAGCTCTCTATTTACTGGTTAATCTACGTTCCCATCCTCACCTATGGTCACGAGCTGTGGGTAATGACCGAAAGAACGAGATCGCAGATACAAACGGCCGAAATGGGTTTCCTCCGCAGGGTGTCTGGGCTCTCCCTTAGAGATAGGGTGAGAAGCTCAGTCATCCAGGAGGGGCTCGGAGTAGAACCGCAGCTCTGACCTCAATGAGGTGGCTCGGGCATCTGGTTAGGATGCCCCCTGGACGCCTCCCTGGTGAGGTGTTCTGGGCACGTTCCACTGGGAGGAGACCCCGGGGAAGACCCAGGACACGTTGGAGAGACTATGTCTCTCGGCTGGCCTGGGAACGCCTCGGGGTCCCCCCGGAAGAGCTGGAGGAAGTGGCCCGGGGACAGAGACGTCTGGGTTTCTCTGTTAAAGCTGCTGCCCCCGCGACCCGACCTTGCGCAGGATTTGAATTATGTATCTGAGAAGCTGTGAGGGAACCACTACAGATGTGTTTGGAAAATTATATTTTCCATGTGGTTGCCATTGAAAGATTTTGTTATGTAGTTGATCGAACCACTTTGCTTATTATCGGGTAACTATCATCTTAGTAGGTTCTTTTAAAAATGCACAGAAAAATATACAATGATATAAGCATTGTTTATGTCCAATTTTAAATGTTTGAGTGTTTCAAATGGGGATTTTTTTTTTTTTTTGCAGTAATGGTTCAGGGACATCAGAGGATCTCTTCTGGAAGCTTGACGCTCTGCAGACCTTCATTAGAGATCTCCACTGGCCTGAGGAAGAGTTTTGCAAACACCTGGAAACTCGACTGAAGCTGATGTCCAGCGACATGATAGAATCTTGCGTAAAACGGTAAAATACTACCGCAATCTAAGCACGCAGCAATAATTAAACATTTGTATAGTGTATCTTCTCTTAGTAAAGTAAGTTATCTTAACAGTTTTGAGCTGTGTGAGGAATAGTCTGGTGTTCTATTCAGGAAGTTTATTCCATGAGTAGTTCAGATTAGAGAAAAATAAATTGAAATTAGCAATAATGTAGCATATTTTACTCTTTTAAGGAATAAAGTCATCAATATGGTACATAATGTAGGAGCACAGACAGCAGCTGTGTTAATTGGAAATATTGTTAAATGTACAAGTGAGGCACCAATAGAGGTATGAGTATTATTTAAGATATTGTTGTGAATCAGTTATCTTACACTATAATCAATTAGATTTTTTTTTCTTGTGAATCTACACACAAAAATGTCAACATAAAATCAGGTAAAAATAAATTTTTTAAGGTTTGTTATTTGTAATTGTGGAGAACCTTGGTGTAATTCAAAAAGAAAAAAAAATCTTGAATTCTTTCTTAAAGAGTCAGAAACATAAAGAATAGAATAAAGAATACAGAAAGAAACGTTCACTGTATGAATGCCACACTATGCAACAAGCCCTCCAAGTACCATCCCTATATGACATCATACGGCATTACGCTTTAGCCAGTCCCCCCCTAACTGTGCTTTGTACAGTGGACCTTTGTATGTGTGAGTGAGACAAACACAAACATATGCTCCATCAATATAATATCACAACAACACTTCATCAAAATACTTCAAGCTGGATTTAGGTTTAAGATTAGAAAAAATACTTTACATTTATCAGGTTTCTATAACATTACGTTGTCACTTTTTGTGTGGCTTTAGAATTAAACAGAATTTTGCGAAGGAATGTACGTGTGATTTGTAATGTTGGTTTACAGAAACCTGCCTTTTTTTAAACAAACCACAGTGGGGTTCAGACTTACCTTTTAGAATATAAAATCAGAAATTTTCTTCATAAAAATTGATCGTCTTTCTTCAGGTATGCAGCATAACGATCCTCATTTGTAGAAATAGAACTTCAGGTTTATTTATTTCTATTTATTTTCAGAACAGGGAATGATTTGGGGGGTAAGGACATATTCATAAATGGATCTGACATTTCTTCCTTTTTTTGAAGGACACGAGCAGCGTTTGAGGCCAAGCTTCAGAGAAGCAGCCGGGCAACAGACTTCCGTGTGCCACAGTCAATCTGCACTATGTTTAATGTCATGGTAGATGCTAAGGCACAGTCAGCCAAACTCTGTGCCATGGACCTTGGGCAGGAGGTGGGAAACGCTCACTTTCAAATAGTGTGAACCCTGTATTAATGTATATCACAATATATTACTTTGCATTTGAAATTATTATCAGAACTTCATACAGTTTCCCTGTTTAAAACTCATCATCGTCATGGTCACTGGTGTTAAATGGATTTTACCTGAAAACAAAACAAAAAGACATAGAAGAAGCCTGCACACAGGAAGTCGAGTAGCTCAACTGGTTGAAGGCGTGTCCCATGGACAGAGGCTAAAAGCTCCACGTCGCAACAGGCCTGTCTCAGGCCCATTAAATTTTGCCCAGAGGCAGGGAAATTATATGATAGAGATGATCAAAGATACATTTTTTTATGAAGGCCAGCAAAACCATTTTTGAATCCTTGTTCAAAATCAGAATTCTATAACTTCTAAATTGGACAATATCCTTCCTTTGAAAAAAACTTGATACAAATCCATTCCACCACTGCCACAGAGTGAACTGTGGTGTGACGTCACATTTGAGATGACATTTTGTCTTTGACTCCAACTTAACTTTTATAAGATCCAGCTATGACTTACCAGTAATTATTGGTAAAGATGTGATTAAGGATAACCTGTTCAAAACACTAGACATTAATCTGTATGTTGTTTTTGTGTAACTGTCTGATGATGAAAGATCTTGTTTACTAGACTATTAGACTAGTCCATACTAATATATATGAAACTGTCAAGTGTTTGCCCTAAAAATAAAAATCCAGAAATGTGAATCAAATGAGTAAAATATTTTTTCTCATCTTTTGTAGAGACAATACCACTCCCAAATCAACAGTCTAATTGAGGAAACAGTGAAGGAGATGATAACTCTGCTGGTTGCAAAGGTACGAAAGAGAAGAATATGTTTTTAAATCATAGGTTATTATGTTCACCTTTGAAACAGGTCAGAGCATCCGTTTTAAGACTGTTCAAATTGATTTTGCAAGGTTGATTTAATGACCATGAAGGCAAACAAACAGTGAAACAATTTAAATTAGATTATAAATGTCACAATAACTGCAAAGTTGTAAAATATGAAAATTGGGATGTCAGGCAACTACTGAACTATTAACTTTTCCTTTTTTTCCGTTTTAATACATAACAGAGTATTTGATTAATTTTCAATAAGCCAAGTCAAACAAGTCAACCACCAACACTTTCTTGCTGGACCCTGGATATATCACGGCAAGGATCCCCTGGTTTGTTGCTAGTAGCAAAAAAAACAAACAAACAACAAAAGCATGTTCGCTAGGTATATATTTGTCCCAAAGAAGCTAAAAATGGCTTCAAAAAACCACAGATAACTTTTAAAACCACAAGTTTTATATATATATAGCGTCAAATCACAACAAATATCATCTCAAGGCACTTAAATAATATAATCCAATTCAAGCCAATTAGAGTCCAAGTCATTGTAATAATAATCCAATCAAATCCAATTAATTAAATTCAAAATGAGTCAATTTCATACATACTGAGCCAATTAAAAAAAATAATATCCTAGCTAAGGAAACCAACAGATTGCACCGAAACTTGTCTTCAGTCCAATCTCCCGTCCTGAGCGTGCCTGTGGCGACTGTGGAAAGGAACGACTCCCTTTTAACAGGGCAGAACCAGACTCAGGAAGGGTGGCCATCTGCCTCGACCAGCTGGGGTTTGAGAAGACATAAAAGAGGGAAAAGAGGGGGGAAAAACACCATAACGCCATTCAAAGGATATCTGTTGGAACAGGGAAACACAAGTTAAAACCACAATAATGTCACATGTACATAATATCATTTGAGATCTTAAACAGAGGGAAAAAGAGAGCAAAATGAGGAAAGGTGTGACAGATGAGGTCCCCCAGCAGTCTAACCCTATAGCAGCTTAACTATTGGATGTTTCAGAGTCACCTGAGCCATCCCTAACTATAAACTTTATCAAAAAGGAACATTTTAAGCCTAATCTTAAAAGTGGAAAGGGTGTCTGCTTCCCGGACATTTACTGGCAGCTTATTCCACAAGAGAGGGGCCTGATAACTGAAGGCTCTACCAATCTACTTTTTGAAACTCTGGGAACAACAATTAAACCTGCCGTTTGGGAGCGAAGTGCTCTGTTAGGAAAATATCTTACAATGAGATCTTTAAGATATGATGGAGCTCGGTCATTAAGAGCTTTATATGTGAGGAGAAGAATCTTAAATTCTATTCTGAATTTAACAGGAAGCCAATGAAGAGAAGCTAAAACTGGAGAAACATGATCTCTCCTGTTAGTTCTCATCAGAACTCTGGCTGCAGCATTTTGGATCAGCTGGAGGCTTTTCAGAGAATATGTGGGACAGCCCAATAATAATGAATTACAGTAGTCCAATCTTGAAGTAACAAATGCATGAACTAGTTTCTCTGCATCAGACAGGATGTTTCTGATTTTGGTTATATTATGAAGGTGAAAGAAGGCAGTCCTAGAAACTGCTTTATATATGTGCGTCCAATGATAAATTCTGGTCAAAAATAACTCCAAGGTTCCTCACTGTAGAACTAGAAGCCAAGGAAATACCATCTAGAGTAACTATATAACTAGACAATTTCTCCCTGAAGCGCTCAGGTCCAAAGAGAACAACTTCAGTTTTGTCTGAATTTAAAAGCAGACAGTTCTGAGTCATCCAGGTCTTTATGTCTTTAAGACAGGCTTGTAGTCTAACCAACCTACTGGTTTCATCTGGTTTCATAGATAAGTACAGCTGAGTATCATCAGCATAACAATGGAAATATGCCATGCTGTCTAATAATGTCACCTAATGGAAGCATGTACAAAGTAAAAAGAATTGGTCCAAGCACAGAACCCTGAGGAACTCCATGACTTACTCCGATGTGTGAGGAAGATTCTTCATTTACAATAACAAACTGGAATCTATCAGATAAATATGAGTTAAACTAGCCTAATGCAGTTCCTTTAATCCCAACAAAATGTTCAAGTCTCTCTAACAGAATGCTGTGATCGATCGTATCAAATGCAGCACTGAGATCCAACAGGACAAGCACAGAAACAAGTCCGCTATCAGAGGCTAAGAGGAGATCATTGGTAACTTTCACCAGTGCCGTTTCTGTGCTATGATGCACTCTGAATCCTGACTGAAACTCTTCAAACAGATTATTTCTATGTAAATGATCACAAAGTTGAGCTGCAACTATTTTTTCAAGAACTTTGCACAAAAAAGGGAGATTGGATATAGGTCGATAATTAGCCAACACTTCTGAATCAAGAGTAGTTTAATTAAGTAAAGGTTTAATTACAGCAACCTTAAAAGTCTGAGGTACATATCCTGTCAACAAAGACCGATTGATCAAATCCAATATGGAAGTGTCAATTAAGGGGAAAACCTCCTTGAACAGTCTGGTTGGGATTGGGTCTAAAATACAAGTTGATGGTTTAGAAGAGACTATTGCTGTTGTTAGCTCAGAAAGATCAACTGGGCAGAAGCTGTCTAAATACAAATCAGGTTCTAAAGACACTTCCAAAGCTGCTCTACTTGATGATACATCAGTGATAATAGTGGGAAGGATTCCATTAATCTTCTCTCTGATAGAAACAATTTTATTGATAAAAAATCTCATGAAATCATCACTGCTGAGAGTTAAAGGAATGCATGGCTCAACAGAGCTCGGACTCTTTGTCAGCCAGGCAACAGCGCTGAAAAGAAACCTGGGATTGTTCTTATTCTCTTCTATCAATGATGAATAATAAGCAGTTCTAGCTTTACGAACTGCTTTCTTGTACATTATTAAACTATCTTTCCAGACTTATTGAGACTCTTCTAAATTAGAAGAACGCCACTGTCTCTCCAGCTTTCTTGCAGTCTGCTTTCACGCACGCAGCTGTGAATTATACCAAGGAGCCAACCTCTTCTGACTGATTACCTTCCTTTTCAGAGGGGCAACATTGTCCAGTGTTGTACGCATTGAAGCTATAGTGCTGTCAACAAGAGTGTCAAGTTCTACTGGAGTAAAATTTAGGTAGCCGTCCTCTGTCATATCTACACATGGCAGTGAAGAAAAGGACGATGAAATCAACTCATTAAATCTGGTTTCAGCATTCTCTGATAGACACCTTTTATATGTAAAATTCTTCTCAGAAGCCGTATAGTCAAGTAATGTAAATTCAAAAGTTCTTTAAAAATCTAGACAAGACAGAGTTATAAGGGAACACTGTTAACTGTTTACTCTCAATGCCATAAGTCAGCACAAGGTCAAGGGTATGATTAAGGCAGTCAGTAGGTCTGTGAACACTGAGAAAATCCAATAGAGTCTAATATAGAATTAAAGTTTAGGCTGTCATTTTCAACATCTACATGAATATTAAAGTCACCCACTACAATGACTTTATCTGTACTCAGCGCTAACTGGGATAAAAACTCTGAGAATTCAGACAGAAACTCAGAATAAGGGCCAGGTGGACGATACACAACAACAAACACAAGAGGTTTTTGTGATTTCCACTTTGGGAAAAACTGAGAATCAGAGATTCAAAAGAGCTAAAACTAATCTTGGGTCTAGGACTGATTAGTAATCCTAATCTGAAGATAGCTGCCACTCCTCCTCCTCTGCCTGTGGTTCGAGGAACGTGAACATTTAAATAGTCATAGGGAGTTGATTCATTAATGCTAACATGATCCTCCTGCTGCAGCCAGGTTTCTGTAAGACAAAATATATCAATATGATGATCACAGATCAAATCATTCACTAACAGAGACAGAGCATGTCAGCCACACTTTTTTGTGTTGTGACGTTTTCTTTAATCCAACAAAAACTTAACAATGTAATTTGTTAATTAATTTGAATCTTTTTTTAACAGACATGTACGAAAGAAAATTATTTTCAGTGTCTCCTTAGAGAGTAAGTCCATTGTAATTAGAAAATAGGAACAAATGCAGAATTTTTGGCTAATACCACACTCAAAAAGCATTTTAAAAAGAAACATTGTGTGACATCAGCCCTCCTTTTAGTTGAGGGATTTTATTTCAATGATTGGGAATGAGGACACTAATTTTGGCAGTTTTTTAAAGGAATATGTTTCCATTCTTGCTGAATACTATATTCTGCTCAGCAGTCCATGGCTGTTGTCTAATTCTGCTCATCATGATGCTCCATACATTTTCAATGTTAGATTAGGACTGCATGTAGGTCAGTCAAGCACATATTCACTGCCACACGTTTGGAAGTGCAGAATGATGTCCTGCTGAAATAACAGCACACTTCGAAAAAAGGTTGTTTGTGTGTCACACCATTATATGCCTTTTGCACCATGACAATGTTCATTGTTCAAGACAAAAAGTATTTCCTTTTTATTTGTGTTTGTAACAAAAAAACAAAAAAAAAACAAAAAACGGTTTGGACAAAGAAAACTTTCCAGCTTTCTATACATCAGGTTTGTATGTAATTACTACTTTTTCATAGTCCTTCTCACCCAGCTGTTTTTCTGTTTTTTCTTAGTTTGTTGTCATTCTAGAGAATGTGTTATCCAAGCTCTCCAGATATGATGAAGGAACTCTCTTCTCTTCCTTCCTTTATTTCACGGTAAGTACAACGTTTAATGTTTTACACACTGTTTTTCTTTCAGTAAAAATGCTTTCAGAATACTTACCATTTTCAGTGCTTTACAGTCACATGACATCCATTCATCGTCAGTGACCGGATTTGATCTTATCAAACCACCCGTACTTAATGAATCCATCAATATCTGGGCAGGTAAAATCCTTGTTAACAGTTAGAAACTAATTATGGTCTAGATCAAGGCAGACATGTGTTCAGCAGCATCTAGGATTCAAAACTTATGATCTGTGCTGACAGTTTCAAGTTTTGTGAAACTGTAATGCAGTTCAGCTTAAAATGCATCAACACCTCCGCTCTGCTTCCACATTATTAAAAAGCCAGGTTATTGAAGTTCACGTTTGCACCATGGCTGCCAGTTTAGCATACATTACACCACTATGAGTTAGTCTCACCATAGTAGCCTTTGTGTGTCACCCACTTTTCTCTCTTTCATTTAAAAGGTGAAGGCTGCCTCAAAGTATGTGGATGTACCTGTAAGTATCAATCTTTCTTTTTACGTGTATATACCATAAGCAAACATATCCTGAAAGGATTTTGAGCAGTGCCAAAGAATTAGAGGAATGTCATGTGTTGATAGCCGAAACATAGTCTGAGTAAGAGGGTGGCTTTTGGTAAAAAAAACAAAAAAAACAGAATGCATTTTGACTTCTGGTTTGACGAATTGCGGAATAGGTCGCATATCGGGAGAGCTATGTTGAAATTCTGATTAAATTTGAACAATAAGAGCCCCTATTTCAGTTAACCTGTGAGAACGTCTAATAAAGAGGCCTACTTAGTAAAAAAGCAAACCAAGCCACAGACGGGCAGTCTTCGGAAAATAGCCAAGGTGAGGAAACGCAAGCTAGCCAAACCGAGCAACATGCTAGCAATACGCCGCTAACCCTAGCGGACATGGAGAAACTCCTCAAGGCAATGGAGGACCGCATTGTAGCCAAGCTTTCTGACCAACTCTCTGCGCACCGAGCAATTATCGACCGGCACGACCAGACAGTTCAACATATGGAAACTTCACTCAACCACATAGAGGCTACATTGACATCACTTGAATCCACCTGCTTAGCCCTGTCCAACGAAAACAAGGGGTTCAAGTTCAAGACGGACGACCTGGAGAATAGGTTGAGGTGAAATAACATCCATATAACTGGCTTACCTGAGAAAGCTGAAGGCGTGCAACCAACCGTTTTCGTGGAGATGTTTTTGAAAGAAACGTTTGGCGCAGATGCCTTTTCCAATACTCCAACTATTGATTGGGCTCACAGAATCGCCATTCCCCGTAAAAGTCAGAATGATCCTCCCCGTTCATTCATCGCATGGATCCATCATTACCAAACCAAGGAGTGGATCCTGAAGCTGCTATGTGAAAACTACTTGAGTACTGCCACGCTGATAGGTATTAACTAAGGTCCGTTTCTCTCCATGTTTATATGGTAACAACTACATGCATGGGAACACACAGAAACAGACACCAAGGCATGTACTAAACATACTGTGTTTTTTTTATGCATAATGTTCTTGTTGCTGCCACCTTTTTGGTTTGAGATACACATATATAAATGTACACATTGCTTGTGGCAATCCTAAATCCTATCCTAAAATGAGTCATTTTTTTTCTTCTTTTTTATGCTGGAAACAGAGTCCTAGTGCAAGTTAGGTGTTCTTTAAGCTGTTAGTTAAGAACACTGTTCTATCCCCCGTCCCCACTCAGATGCCTTTCATCACCTTATTACAAGGAGTTTTTATTTTTGATCATGTTGATTTTCTCATACATTATTGTTGTTTTTGTTTTGTTTTCTCCCCCAGTCTCGCTACCCTCACCGCTCACTCCCATATCCTTTTAATATATTACGACTACGCTTAACCGCAATCAAAATCGGCCCATCCATTTTCTGTCATTAAACTTAAAAGGTATGAATACATGGGTGAAAAGACAGAAAATCGGATCTTACCTGCAATTGAATTCAGATACAGTTTTCTTACAGGAAACCTACTTTAAGAATAACCATGTAAATTACCTAAAGAAAATGTTGGGTCTGGCAGGTATACCATTCACAATTTAATGCTAAAGCCAGAGGAACAGCAATTCTCATACATAAGGATATTCTGTTTCAAGCCAAGGAGGTAATTGCTGATACAAATGGGAGATTTGTCATTGTTTCAGGTCAACTATTTGCCAGTCTTGTCATTTTAGTCAATGTCTATGGCCCAAACTATGAGGATTACAATTTCTTAAGCTATTTTCTACAATACCCAGTGATAACAATTATTAAATGATTTCATTGCGCACAATGGGGTTTCGGATATTTGGAAATTCAACTTTAATAACAAGAAAGCATTCTCCTTCTTCTCCAATGTTCATGATACATATACCCGGATTGATTACTTTTTCTTAGATAATAGATTATTTCAAAATGTTACCTCCTGCTCATATCATAGCATCACTATATCAAATCATGGTGCTGTCTCGTGTCACGTAGCATTACCCAACGGTCCCAGACCCTCTCGCAACTGGAAACAACCCCCTCCTACCAGCTGACAAACAATTTGTGAACCACGTCTCCTCTTAAATTTCCTTTATTCTGGAAATTAATGTCTCCCCAGAAATCTCAAATTCAACTTTGTGGGAAACCCTCAAGGCCTTTCTTTGGGGTCAAATTATTGAAAACTCTTCCAGGGCAAAAAAGCAACAGAATCCAAACTTAATGACATTTCATGATCCCTTGCAGAAATTGATAGCCAATATTCATCCTCCCCTTCTCCAACACGTTTTTAAGAAAGACCACTGCTGCAGACAAAATAATATTTACTCTCCATACATACTTACTTACCAAAGCTCAATTTAAAGTTTACGAATTAGGTGGCAAAGCCAGCAAGCTACTGGCCGAGCAAGCTTGCCAGGCCCAGTCTTCCCGTCTTATTCCCAAGATTCATAGTGAAACAGGTTAATTAATTACAAACCACACAGAAATTAGCTACATTTTTAAACAATATTACAACAACCTATACAGTTCCGAATGCAATGCAGAAATCCTACAAGCCATCAAGTCTTTAAAATTACACAAAATGGCTGGTCCAGATGGATTTGCTCATATTTCAGACTGGATTTGAAATATCTAATGCTTGACTGGCAATGCATACATTTTTTTAACCCCTCTCTCAGCACAGCACAGCCTCTCTGTCTCTCTGTTTTGACGGGCAGCAGCTTGGCACCCATCAAAATTTCTTCAGAAATGTTCTAGTTTTCTAGATAAAACTCCTCTATTGTCACCCTCTAGTAGGAGTAATTACCAATTGACAGCAATCTGAGTACTTTTCTCTTGTCAGGGGCACACGTCAGGGCTGCAGCCTATCTTCTCTAGTTTTTGCCATTGCCATAGAGCCTCTGGCTATTGCTCTACGACAATCTAACGACTTCCAGGGTATAAAAACAAGGGGGCCTTACACACAAATTGTACCTATAGGCAGATGACATTATGTTTCAGATCCATTAAAATCTGTTTCCACCATTCTAAACATTCTGGTTCAGTTTATGTTTCCTTTGTGTATGTCAGGATACAAAATCAATTTTGAGAAAAGTGAAACGCATTCTCTTGATCAGCCCATCACTCCAATTTCTGCAGCACAATATCCATTTAGAATTGTGAGGAAGGGCTTTAAATATCTTGGAGTTGAGATCACCCCAACTTTCTCCTCCCTCTTCACCAAGAATTTTGGTATTTTATTTGAAAAATGTAGAAAAAAGACATGATTTGATGGAGGAACCTTCCTCTTTCCATAGCGGGCCAAATTAATCTTATTAAAATGATCGTGCTTCCAAAGTTCATTTACACTTTTCAAAACATTCCAATTCTGATTTAAAAAAAAAAAAAAAAAAAAACTTTTTTAAGTCATTGCAGAATAACATCCATCCATTTTCTATACCGACAGTCCGTTAATCGGGTAGCGGGTGGGCTGGAGCCTATCCCAGCAGTCATCGGGCGAAAGGCATTAAATTATCGTTTATTTGGAATGGTAAACCACATAGAATCAAAAGAGGTGCCCTTCAAAGGCCCAAGAAGCTTGCTGGTCTGGCCCTACCCAACTTTACTTATTACTACTGGGCATGCAATATAAAAGCTATGTTAAACTGGATTGAAAGAGACCAACTCGATAGAGGTGAGGCCCGAGTGTAAATGGAAAACGCCTGTTACACGCTCAACTTAGGTTCTGTATTATGTGCCCCGTCACCCCCATGTGCCCCGTCACCCCCTCCTCCAAACCACTTTTACTCTAACCCTGTGGTGTATCACTCAATCAGAATTTGATCGCAATTTAGAAGGCATTTCAAATTAAAGACAACATCTGTGCATTCTCCTATCAAGAATAATTATTGATTATTCTTCTCTCACACTCTCTCTCTGACTCTACCTTTGGAGTTTGGTGTTCAAAGGGCATTAAATTCATCTCGAAGCTATATGTGGATGGTAAATTTGGTTAATTTCCGCAACTGATTTCTATTCTTTTCAACAATATATGTGAAATCATTCCTCACTCACTGCAAGATGTTAGGAGACTATGGGAAAACGACCTTGGAGAGAAAATGAGAGATGAGCAATGGGAGACAGTACTTAGGTTAATACATTTGTTTTCCCTTTGTGCTCGGCACAGTTTGATACATCTTAAAGTTGTCTTGAAAGCACACCTGACCAAGGCAAGGCTGGCGAAGATTCTCCCCAATGTGGACCCTTCATGCCCATGCTTTAAAGGCCAGCCAGTAGATTATATACACAACATTTTTAATGCCTATAGTAACATGTTTCAAAAAGATATTACTCACAACGCCATATGTATACTATTTGGATTTTCCCCTGAAATTCGTTCTCGTTCCCTTAAAAGGCAAAGTTCGCATTCACAGTAAACACAAGAAACTTGTGCTACAAAAGAAAATGGACCAGACTAAGTAAATAATCCCTATAATCCCTATATAGACCAGTGAGCAGTGCTGACCAACATGTCATTGGGGTCATCAGGTGGGGACCTCCTTTCATCAGTGTTTCATCTAGTTGGGCCCACGACACCTCCCGGAGGCCAGACAGTGATCACTGGCATCCCAGAGTCACCCCTCTAATGCCAGCCATCACTGCTCCTCACACCTCAACAACCATCTTTTTTAAAAAAAAACACAAGCTACCTTAGCCTCTCACCAACTGCACACCAGTCATAGTGAGGTGGGGATACAAACCCTGGTTCGGGTAAGGGGTAGAAATAGAAGAGTTAAATATAAGTGGGAATGGGATTCAAACCCTGGTTTGTGTAGGGGGTAATGAAAGTACATAGAGGCCTCTTGTCCTGGGCAGCCGTCTGGACCGAGTGCCTTCCATGTGGAGTATGCAGATGACTTCTGCAGGTGAAGGATGAGGGTCCAGCTGCTGGTTTCTGGAGCCGGACTGATGGTTGTCATACCCTCCACCTCGAAGTGGGCGAAGAACCGGTTCAGCTGTTCCGCCTCCCAGGCACTTCTGTTGGTGATGCTGCTGGTGTGGTTTTGCTTGGTGATGTGCCGTATCCCCTGCCATGACTGGTGGGTGGGTCAAAGTTGCTAAAGAGGTTCTCAATTTTCTGCTTGTAAGCTGCTTTAGCATCCTCTTCAGGTTTGCCCTGGCGGACTTGTACAGCTGCATATTACCAGATCTGAAAGCAGTGTTGCGTGCCTTTAGCAGGAGCTGGACATCCGTGATCATCCACAGCTTGTTCTTGGGAAACACATAGATCTGATTTGTAGTAGTGATATTTTCCATGCAGCATTTGATGTAAAACAGAACAGAAGAGGTGTAAGTGTCAATGTCTTACAGTTAAATACTCCACGTCTGGTGAGCAGTAAGTGTCCATTGTCACAGCGTTTGTGCACCAGTTGGTGTTTGTATAAACACAAAGTCCCCCTCCTCTGCTATTACCAGAGTCTGATGTCCTGTCGGCTCAGGGCGCATAGTTTGATAGCCTCAGCCAGGGTGGTTGGGGTCAGCCACGTCTCTGTGATCGCCATAACACAGCAATCCTGGATGGTTTTTTTGCGTGGAGAGGGTAAGTTCCAGATCCTCAACCTTGTTGGGAAGTGATCTTGCATTCATGACGAAGAGGCTTGGTAGTGAAGTTTTGTGTGGTTGTCTCCTTAGCCTAGCTGTTACTCTGGATCGGCAGCCCCTTTTCTGCCTGCATTCTCGACGTCGCCTCCATCGCTTCCTGGTTGGGAGAGTAATCCATGGGGACCCCAGTGGTCTGACGAGCTCTGTTGGGATGTCGTGTCCTGTGTTTGTGTGGCTTGAAATACAGCTGTCTTGCATCGAACCAATTCTAAGTAGTTCATTTTAGCTGTATCTGACATATGGCGGTGCATATGTGGCGTTTAATAAACAGTAAACTGATTAAAGAGTTCCGATACATGGAGTGCTGAGCGCGCCACCATCTTGGAACCTGATTGGTCAGAGCTGCCTCTCTGAAAATGAAGGCAATCAGTCAGAAGAGGTTGGTTCCTCGGTATAATTCACAGCTGCATGCTTTAAAGCAAGAAAGTTGGAAAGAAAATAGCATCCCTCTAACTTAGAAGAGTATCAAATATTCTGGAAAGATAGTCTAAAGACACATTTTTTTAATTTAAAAAAACTACTCTCGATCCAGGAGTGTAAGCTATTTATTGACCTATATCTAATCTCCCATTTATATCTAAATTCTTGAGAAAATTGTTGCTGCTCTACTTTGCAATCATTTACACACAAGTAATTTGAAGAGTTTCTGTCAGGATTCAGAGTCCAACATGTCACAGAAACAGCACTAGTGAAAGTAAACAATGATCTCCTGTTAACCTCTGATAGCGGACTTGTGTCTGTGGTTGTCCTGTTGGATCTCAGTGCTGCATTTTGATACATTCAAGGTAAACACAAGAAACTTGTGCTACAAAAGAAAATGGACCAGACTAAGTAAATAATCCCTATAATCCCTATATAGACCAGTGAGCAGTGCTGATCAACATGTCATTGGGGTCATCAGGTGGGAACCTCCTTTCATCAGTGTTTCATCTAGTTGGGCCCACGACACCTTCAGGAGGCTCGACAGCGATCACTGACGTCCCAGAGTCACTCCCCTAATGCCATCCAGTGCTCCTCACACCACAACAACCATATTTTTTTCCACAACCACAAGCTACCCCAGACTCTCACCAACTGCACACCAGTCAGTGGTTCGGGTAGGGGGTAGAAATAGAAGAGGTAAAGATAAGTAGGAATGGGATTCAAACCCTGGTTCGTGTAGGGGGTAATGAAAGTATAGAGAGACCAGAGGTGGAGGCAGGACAAGACACACTCGCAGATTCAGCAGACAAACTCACCTAAACAGTCCTACAATCACTAAAAATGCCAGCAAAAACAAGGCCATACAGGACAACTCACCTAAAATGGCCGCCTGGTTTCAAAAGGCTCACATGGGCCACACCCTCCACTTAAATATATACTGGATTTCTTTCCTTGCTTCAAGAGTCTGTTTACCCTAAGTGCTCCCCCTGCTGGGCCCCCAGCTACTACTGCTTCTTCTAATCAAAATCCACTGACTGGACTTTACTGCCTCATCTGACATTTCCTTCACTATTTTCCTCACAATCTGTCCACTTACACTCAACTCCCTCAACAATGAGACAACAAACTTTGCAACAAATCCTCTACATCCTACTTCCATTGGACATACCCTAAGTTTCCATCCTCACTGCTCTGCTTCTGCCCCTAACTCCACATACCTAAGCTCTATGAAATAGACTCTCATTCTACTCCTAGACCACAAGACGATATAAGGCCTTAGATTTGAAGAAGCTATTTCCTAGGGAACAACAAGCTTTCCTCCTAAATCCACCTGCATCTCCCAATCACAAGCAACCTCTAAGCTACCTTGCCTCCTTATTGTCTTTTTAACTTTCTCCCCCTGTTGAAAAAGCTGAATTGCCACTCTTCACATTAGACCCTCCATCATTCACCTGCATTCATTTATCTTCAATACCTGCAGCTAAGCTTATTAATACTTGGTTATGTAAAATATTAAGAAGCTTAGCTTAGCTATGCTTAAAGGCAAAGCTCGCATAGTCATAGCATTCACTTCCCTGATTGACAGACGCCTCACTGGAAGGAGCAAACACTGCCCAATTTTCCTAGATGGATTAGAGATACTATACATTTTCTGAAACTCATGAAAACAGATACAGCCTTAAAGGTTCCCTGCAAACTTTTAAGGAAACTTGGACCCCATTTCTGGAGTACTATAAGAGCTTACAAGTACCATTAAATAAGGACTAGGAAACCAATATTATACCGAGACCTCCTCCCTTTTTAAATTATTTTTTACTTTTTTCCTTTCTGTTTGTTTGCTTTTTCACTTATCCTTGATGAAGCATCGGTGTGCTGCATTATACTCCTACTGTAATTCTGGGTTGGACAACCCTAATTGACGGTTACTCTTGCGAAGACCTGGACTCTTAAGGGGACAAGCGGGAATTGTTGGGAGGGTTTGGGAGGGGGTAGATTAGGTACTTTTGATGATTGTCATCATTTGACTGATGAAGCTGCTTTATTATTATGAATACTCATACTTTCAATATGATATGCTGCAAACAAATGTATGGTTGTTTTAATGGAAAAATCAATAAAAAATTGTTGAAAATAAAATATTTTTTGTTTATTGTTAATGCAAAAAGTAACCCATCAATAGTTAGTATAGTTGTTGTGTGGAAATGGACAGCTAACAAATGGAATGTAAATTTAATAAAAAAAATTCAATTTGCATTCCATTTGACTTATTTATTTAGACTTCCTGGTCTTAAAAAAAATCAAAATCAGGCTGAAGATGAACTGTTTCATATTACCTGTGCTGGTCTGAATACTGTATGTTGATACACATGTATTTTTTTACATGCTTTTGTGGTAGTAATTTTACATTGTCATGGTCTTGTACTCGTTTCTACCTTCCCAACCAGCATATATATAATCAATCAATCAATCAATCAATCAATCAATATCTCTGTGCTGAGTTTGCATATTCTCCTTGTTCCTGTGTTAATTTTGGCCAAATGCTCTGATTTCATACAACAGACCAGAGACATACATTTTACAGTGTAGGTTAATTGGGAAGTTAAAGTGTGAGTGTGCATGATAATATGTCAGTGTTAGAGCTGTGATGGATTGCTGATCTGTACAGGGTGTACCTGGCTTCTTCCACAATGTAAATGCTGGAATAGGCATTCGGCTCTCATAAACCTGAACAGGATCAAGGAAGTCCAGAAGATGAAAGTCCAAATTTCTGTCATTACCAAATTTTCCATGAAATACCATGACTTAAATATCAGTAACATTTGGAGTTTGCTCTCCAGTTTTTCATCTATACCTCCTTCATCTCTATTAGCATCACTTTTAGTTCTTTCTGCATTCCCTTGTTGTTTCTTCCTGAAATGAGGTGAAAGGTCTCTGCTTGCTGTTCAGCAGTATCTTCATATCACTGCTGATCCATGACTTATTGTTGGGTAAGTAACTCACTATCTTGGTGGCAATGGTGTTCTCAAAGCAGAAGTTGGTGTTGAAAGCTTTAAAGCAGAATACTCTGATCCACTGTATCAAGGGCTGCAGACAAACAGAACAGTTTCCTGAATCAAAGATTGAAAAGGAGGTAATTAAAACTTTAATTAGAATTTTTTACATAAGGGTTTCTAAGAATATCTGAAGTTGATTAAGGACAATTTTCTCAATTTTAGACAGAACTAGTAATTCTGAAATTGGCCTGTAGTTAGAGAGAAAAGAGTACAGAGGTTTTTTTCTTTTTGATGATATTCTACCCATCATTAAGTTTAAAAGCAGTTTGAACGTAATCTGATTATAGATTTATAATCTGCCCAATTGTGAAAAAAAACTTCCTCAAACATCCTTCAGAAGGTGGGGGGCTGTGGCTCAGTGGTTAGAGTGGGTTGTCCAATAACTGGAAGGTTGATAGATCAATTTCCACTCTCACCACTCAAAAGATTGGTGAAACTGACAGCTGGAGGGGTGTCTCCTTAATCAGCCATGATTTGTGAGTGTGAGCAAGCACTGTACCCCATGCTCCCTGGGCACTGTGGATGACTGCTCCAGCGCATGGCATCTGTCTCTATGAGTGTGTGACCCTGTGCATGTGCAAACAACCTGGATGGGTTGAAAGCAGAGGATAAATTTTGTGTATGTTCCCTGTAATGTGCCTGACAATAAATCTGATCTTAATCTTGATTAACTACCCTGTGTAAAAAGAAAGCGTCACAGGATCAAACCACACAAAATCAATCATGAAGAAGACTGGATTAAAGAAGCCCTCAGAGCAAAAGTTTTGTCTGTAAAAATGTTTTTATTAAAAACTTGAGGACTGTGACAGTTGTTAGAAACAATGTTAGACATGCAAAGTCTTTGCTGTTTTAACAGCCCTGTGATACTTAAATGAGTTCATGTAGGATTTCCAACGAGAGGTGGAGCTTGTCCTTTTTCCATTTTCTCTCTGCATATCTGCACTCACGTCTAAGGGCACGGGTGCTATGAGGCACCTATGCAGGTTGCAGAGGCTAGAGTCTTTAACAGTGATGAAAAAGTGCGTTGCTGCTTGTTGTCAGGGAATTAAGGGAAGGTAGCTATGGTGATGAGTGTTTTTCCTTTCCTTGTTTGAACATTTTAGGCTTTAATCACTTTATTATCTCCTTCCTGTGTGTTGTTCATGTTTTTTAACCATAAAAAACTGTAACAAATTTGAATATAGTCAAACAGTTTTGTAGGTACAGTAACCATCATGAATATGGGCATAAGAATTAAGCAGCATATGTGTTAGTGATAAATTATACAACAAGTAGTTCCAACTAAGCAATCTGATTGGTCAAGAAAAATTTAAAAACATGCTCAAATCAGCATGACAGCACGCCTAACTCATCACCTAAAATATTACTATTACCATTGAACATTAACGTCAGCTCTGAGTTCACTCATCTGGGACTAGAAAATGCTTTCTGTTGCTAGGTCGTTACAAAGGGTCGGATTATTTGCTGCAGTGGTAAACTACGTTCCATTACACACAGGAGTCTACTGGCGTGACTGATTGTGTTTCAGTCAGACCCCATGTGTTTCCATGGCAACGCACTGGAAGAGAGCAAACTGTCAATCAACATGGATATATTTTGATTATACATTTTATTTATACATATTGGCATTAGTTGTATAAGCACAATATCACCCTCGAGGGTGTGCTTTAACATCATTTGAGCACGACAATGATGCGGTCAGGACCGAGGCGCAGATAATTAAGCAATTACACAAATGCTTAATTATCTGACCCAGATTATCAAAATGTCTGATCGCTAGTGTCATTGTTTCACAATTTTTATATCCAAGGAGCAGACTCAGACAGCAAGTAACAAGTTTTGAAAGATTTATTTACAATAATTATTTAACATATGGTGGATGAGAGACTGATTTGGCTGGAACTAGAGGCTGCACTGATGGCCATGAAATGTCTGTGAAGACGGAGAGGAAGACGGGTAAGTATGGAAAGTAAGTATAATAAGTGAGTGGATCACCTGTTGGACTGGACTGGTCTCTCCCGTGGATCCTTTTTCTAGAATTGGAAGCTCCAGTTAGTTTAGTAAATCTCTCCCTAAATGACTGTTATGTACTCACACACACACACACACACACACACACACACACATATATATATATATATATATACACACACACTACCCATCAAAAGTTTGGACGCACCTTCTCATTTAATGGTTGTTATTTATTTTTATGACTGTTTACATTGTATATTCTCACTGAAAACATCGAAACTATGAATTAATACATATGGAATTATGTATGTAACAAAAAAATGTGATATAACTCTCAACATGTGTTATATTTTAGATTCTTCAAAAAGGCCACACTTTGCTTTGATTACTGCTTAGCACACTCTTGGCATTCTCTCGATGAGCTTCAGGAGGTAGTAAACTGAAATGGTTTTCCAACAGTCTTGAAGGAGTTCCCAGAGATCCTGAGCACTTGTTGGCCCTTTTCCTTTCACTCTGTGGTCCATCTCATCCCAAACCATCTCGATTGGGTTTAGGTCAGGTGACTGTGGAGGTCAGATCATCTGGCCCAGCACTCTATCACTCTCCTTTTTTTTTCAAATAGCACTTAGAGGTCAATGTCCTGTTGAAAAATAAATGATGGTCCAACTAACCGCAAACCAGAATGGGATGGCTTGTCGCTGCAGGATGCTGTGGTAGCCATGCTGGTTCAGTGTGCCTTCAATTTTGAATAAATCCCCAACAGCGTCACCAGCAAAGCAACCCCACATCATCACATCTCCTCCACGCTTCATGATGGGAACCATGCATGTAGAGACCATTCGTTCACGTTTTCTGTGCCACATAAAGACACAGCGGGTGGAACCAAAGATCTCAAATTTGGACTCATCAGACCAAAGGACAGATTTCCACTGGTCTAATGTCCATTCCTTGTGTTTTAGCAGCTATTTGACCATAAAGGCCTGATTCACGTAGTCTCCTCTGAACAGTTAATGTAGAGATGTGTCTGCTACTAGAACTCTGTGTTACTCATCTTGGCTCTAATCTGAGAAGCTTTTAACTTGCGATTTCTGAGGCTTTTGACTCAGATTAATTTATCCTCAGCAGCAGAGATGACTCTTGGTCTTCTTTTTCTGGGGCGGTCCTCATGTGAGCCAGTTTCATTGTAGCGCTTGAGGGTTTTTGCGACTGCACTTGGGGACACATTCAAAGTTTTTGAAATTCTCCAGAGTGACTGACCTTCAGTTTAAAGTAATGATGGACTGTCGATTTTCTTTACTTAGCTGATTGGTTCTAGCCATAATCTGAATTCTAACAGTTGTCAAATAGGGCTTTCAGGTGTGTACCAACGTGACTTCTGCACAACACAACTGATGATCCCAACCCCATTAAGAAGGCAAGAAATTCTACAAACAAAACCTAACAAGACACACTTGTGAAATGAAAACCTTTTCAGGTGACTACATCATGAAGACCATTGACAGAAGGCCAAGGGTTTGCAGCACTGTCAACCAAGCAAAGGGTGGCTACTTTGAGGAATCCAAAATATAAAACATATTTAGAGTTATTTCACACTATTGTTTACTACAGAATTCCATATGTGTTCATTCATAGTTTTGATGTCTTCAGTGAGAATCTACAATGTAAATAGTTATGAAAATAAAGAAAAAACATGAAATGAGAAAGTGTGTCCAAACTTTTGAGTGGTAGTGTATATGTATATATAATTACATATATATATCATGGCTCTAAATTAACACCCACCAACCCGCCAAATGCGGGTGAAAATTAATTTTGGTGTGTATAAAAAAAAACTCACTTAGCTGGTGATGAATTAGTAGATTTATCATCTATTTCGCGGGACGCTGGAGCGCGGTTTTTATGGGAACGCATCTGTTGAGGCTGCCATAGAGTGGGCGTGGGTCACTCTTGGGTTGGAAAAACGATAGACGCCGGTACAAATACCAATACAAATACAAACAGCCAACCGTGAAGAGAAACGATATGCCTCCCAAAGAGGTAGGGGAGGAGGAAGATATTGAACCTTGCGAAACAAAAAAAAGGAAATTTAACTGTAAGTGGCTAACTGGTCGTGAGTGGCTCGTGTATGATCATGAAAACAACTTAATGTTCTGTCAGGATTGCCGAATGTATGCTAAAGAAAAACACAAAACGAATCATTTCGTGGTAGGAACTAATAATTTCAAAGTATTCAGAATCCGAAGACAGTTCAGAGAGCTCTGAAGATGTTCAACCTTTGTTTATTCATTTGGCAGACGCTTTCATCCAAAGCAACCTTTACATACTGTTCATATTCAAGCATTTCACAGTATCCCCCTCATAATTAGTCTCTCTGTACATGATTTTGTACATTATCTGCACTCAAACATGTTTAGAAAGTTGTGAAATATTTCCATTTTTGGATATTCAGGGTCACATTAAGATAAATCATCAAATTTCTAGCTAAAAAGGAAAGTTTTAATGTTTGTTTTTTTTTATGTACAAAAAACTTGATCAAATTAGATCAAATAGTATGTAAGGCTTAATGAGTAATGTTAGGATAATTTTTGTATGTACATAAGTTTCATTTATTGTAATTATTTTAATTGGATATACATGAATTTAAAGCGGTTAGCACCGTTGCCTCACAGCGAGAGGGTTCCAGGTTCAATCCCCAATTCTGTGTGGAGTTTGCATGTTCTCCCTGTGTATGCGTGGGTTCTCTCTGGGTACTACGGCTTCCTCCCACCATCCAAAAACATGCATGTTAGGTTAATTGGTGACTCTAAATTGTCCCTAGGAGTGAGTGTGAGCGGTTGTTTGTGATGAACTGGTGACCTGTCCAGGGTGTACCCTGCCTTTCGCCCGATGACTGCTGGGATAGGCTCCAGTTCCCCCGCGACCCGACCGACGGATTGACGGTATAGAAAATGGATGGATGGATGGATTAATTTAAAGCTTTAGTGAATGAAATGACCTATCTGTTTTGCACAGGAAAAAATGTGGCAAGTGGAAATTCTGATTGGCTGGTAAGTTTCTGAAGTTACATTGGCTGGTGATCAAAAAAGTTAATTTAGAGCCCTGATATAAAGAGAGAGTTTTGAGTGTTGACCAATCATTTGTTCACAAAAAGAATGCACCTTTACACCACAAACTGCAATTCAACAACACAAAATGAATTCAAAACAACACAAATCAAAACAAAACACATCAATTAAATCAAAACAATGCAAAACAAAATCAAAACAATAAAATAAATGAACACATCAACAAAAGTAATTTCCAGTTCGTTTAAACTCCCTCATAATCCCACACATTCTGAAAAGCTCCCACAACCTCCATCTTAACATAATACCTGTATTCCAACATAATACGTGCTCTAACAAAACTCTTAAAAATTTGCAAACAATCACACCTCTGCCCTCTGTCCAACTTTTCCTTTCTACTTAAATAAATAGCCAACTTCGCCTGACCAAACAGGAAATTCAATAGTAGACCTTTCTTCTTCATGTTCTTAATGTACAAGAATCCAAAGATGAACATTTGTTCAGTAAACTGTTCTTTCAAGGACAGCAATAAAGTGCGAAGTACTCCAAAAAGAGACAATAGCCTCCGACAATGCACAAAACAGTGAAATATAGTCTCTCTGACAGGACAAAAAGGACACTTATCTAAGACTGTTGGATTTAATAGTGACACAAATGCATTCACCACCACAATCCCATGTAAAATTTGCCACTGCAAGTCTCCAGTATTTTTTGTTAATGGTGGTTTATAAAGCATGCCCCATACAGGTTTCACCTCTGAACGCATTTTAAGATTATCCCAAAAATGTTGAGTCTACTCTTCCATTAAGTTTTCCTTTATTTAAGAGCTTGACTCAGCCTTGATAGAGTACCGTATTTTCTGCACCAAGGCGCGCGGCTGACTTTTGTGAAAATTTAAGGCTTTTAGGTGCCTTATGTGTACACCAGATTCCAAAATCTGTCACGGATACCGCCATTTTGAATTTACTGCCGGGAGCACCAAGCATTCATCAGGGAATTAAGCCCCCTCCGCATCATTCACCGCCACGTTCACGTTTGATTACCTTCCTTTTCAGAGGGGCAACATTGTCCAGTGTTGTACGCATTGAAACTATAGTGCTGTCAACAAGAGAGTCAAGTTCTACTGGAGTAAAATTTAGGTAGCCGTCCTCTGTCATATCTGCAGTGAAGAAAAGGATGATGAAATCAACTCTTTAAATCTGGTTACAGCATTCTCTGACAGACACCTTCTATATGTAAAAGTCTTCTCAGAAGCCGTATAGTCAAGTAATGTAAATTCAAAAGTTATTAAAAATGGTCAGATAAGACAGAGGGGACACTGTTAACTGTTCACTCTCAATGCCATAATTCAGCACAAGGTCAAGGGTATGATTAAGGCAGTGAGTAGGTCTGTGAACACTTTGAGAAAATCCAACAGAGTCTAATATAGAATTAAAGTTAATATTTAGGTTTCTGTAAGACAAAATATATCAATATGATGATCACAGATCAAGTCATTCACTAACAGAGACTTCGAAAGGAGAGATCTAATATTCAGAAAACCACATTTAATAGTTTGATGTTTTTGTTAAAGTTTTTGTTTTGAATTATTTTGCACAAGATGATTTGCTCCTTTTGTGTTTATTGATGGTGGGGGGGCAGCATCAGGTGGGAAGCCGCAGAGAAGTGTGTAAGACTACAACTCTGCATCCTGGTCTCAACCCTGGGTTGTCATGTTTTTGGATGACTAATAAATTCATCCATATTTCTAGAAATGAGAGCCGCTCCTTCCAAAGTGGGATGGATGCCGTCTCTCCTCATCAGACCAGGTTTTCTCAAGAAAGATTTCCAATTATCTATGTAGCCCACGTTGTTTGCTGGACACCATCTAGACAACCAGCGATTGAATGAGGACATGTGGCTAAACATGTCATCACTGGTCAGATTTGGCAGGGGTCCAGAGAAAACTATGGTGTCCGACATTGTTTTGGCAAAATTACACATCGATGCAACATTCATTTTAGTGACCTCTGATTGGCGTAACCGGGTGTCATATCCGCCGACGTGAATAACTATTTTACCGTATTTACGCTTATCCTTAGCCAGCAGTTTTAAATAGGATTCTATGTCGCCCGCTCTGGCCCCTGAAATACATTTGACTATGGTCGCTGGTGTCTCTAATGCCACGTTTCTGACTATAGAGCTGCCAATTACCAGGGCTTTGTCCTCAGTGGGTGTATCGCTGAGTGGGGAAAATCTATTTGAAACGTGGACAGGTTGATGGTGAACTACAGGCTTGACTTTAGAACTATGACTCCTCTTCCTGACAGTCACCCAGCCACTCTTAAGTCCCAGCTGCTCGGGATCTGCTCGGGGACGACTAACAGAGCTAGCTACGCTAGGTGGCTCCACACTGAGTAAAGGGGCCTGGCTCGCTATCGGGTGGTTTTCAACAGTGCAGAGCCGAGCTTCCAATTCAGATAACCTTGCCTCCAAAACTACAAAAAGACTACATTTGTTACATGTACCATTACCACTAAAGGAGGCAGAGGAGTAACTAAACATCTGACACACAGAGCAGGTGAAAGCAGGAGATGGAGGAAGAGATCTGGTAGCCATGCTAAGCTAGAGAACCAGACACACCGCTAAAAAGTGAAAAATGAAAGACTAAAGATCTGTAAGATTGAGCGTTAGAATATAACAAGTATGCGACAGAGTTAACTATGCAAGATGTGGAAATTATAGGGAGAAATAAGGTGATTATTAGTAGTTCAAGAGGAGCAAGAAATGTCAAAGTGCACACACAAAGCAACAGGAAGTGATGCAATACGTCTTACTGCAAAGTAAAGCCGTGGTAAGACGTTATTGTTCAGGGTCCCTGCTATAGTAGTCTTACTACTGACAGCTGTTCTGAGAACAAGCTGGGACCCAATAGGATTCCTGTAATAGTGAGTAAAAGAAGGAATCGAAAACAGCCAACTTGCTGGGTGAATCTATCTAATCTTTTAACGGTACCACGTACAACTCAGAATACAACAGAGACCAGAGTAAACTCCACAAAGCTAGCGCTACTTAATATTAGATCTCTATCCAATAAGTTACTGTTAATTAATGACTTCATAATTTCACACAATTTAGGTTTTCTTTTCCTGACAGAAACATGGTTAACAGAAAGCACAAGTGCTACTGTTCTTAATGAAACAGCACCCCCAATCCATAGTTTTATGGATAAATGCCGAAATGGGAGGAAAGGTGGGGGAGAAGCTGCCTTATTCCAGTGTAAAGAGATCTCATTTGGTGATTTCACTTCTTTTGAATATCTTAGATTTATTTTAAAGGCTGTTCCTAAAATTCTGTTCTTAATCGTTTACAGATCTCCAGGATACTGTGCAAGTTTTATTGATGAATATTCTGAACTATTGTCTGTTATTTCGACTGATTTTAATCATTTTATCTTGACCTTTTAACATTCACATAGATAATATGACGGATGGTAATGCCAAAGAATTTTCTTCTGTGCTGGACATGTTTGGTTTGTGGCAACATGTAACAGAACCGACCCACCTTCGAGGTCACACTTTGGACCTGATCATTTCTAGAGATGTTGATATTTCTTCAATTTTGCTTATTGATTTGGCCTTGTCTGACTATTTCTGTATTTTATTTGATTTCTTGATTACTCAGAATATTCAAATAACCAGTTTCTCAGTCAAGAAGAGGTACATTAATGAGAGAACAAGTGCTCAGTTCAGGGAGGCCATAGCTATGTCACCAACAGTGAGCGCACAGTCGGTTGATGGACTGCTGGATCATTTCAACTTAAAAATTTGGTTGGTGCAACAGCTTCCATTACATTCAAAATTTAATGGAATCAAGAGCACCTTGATAAGAATCATGAGCACCTTGAGCAAACAGAAAATACCATGGAGAAACACCACTACAGTAAAAAACCTGAAAAGAGAATGCAGGAAAGCTGAACATCAGTGGAGGAAAAAAAAACTTAAGATTCACTATGAACTGTATAAGCAAAGCCTGCGTAGTTTTAACAATGAGCTGTGCAAGACCAGAGAGCTGCATTTATCTGAAATGATTAATTAGAATGCCAGCAATTCTCCAACTCTGTTTGCTATGGTTGAAAAACTCAGAAATCTTTTTTAGCCAAAAAAATAAAAATAATTAGACAAAACATTCAGGCCACACACACCAACAAGAAAACTAATCTGTGTCTAAAACCTAGAAATAACTAGGTTAATATTTAATATTGTTAATTTAAAAGAGTTCAGCATCTGAAATAAAAA
This sequence comes from Leuresthes tenuis, assembly GCF_036924035.1. Taxonomy (NCBI): domain Eukaryota; kingdom Metazoa; phylum Chordata; class Actinopteri; order Atheriniformes; family Atherinopsidae; genus Leuresthes; species Leuresthes tenuis. The sequence goes on from NW_027325357.1 coordinate 35,961,797, forward strand.
ACTTGCACTCTTGACATAATACCATCAGACTTTTTAAAAACTGTTTTTACCTCAGTAGAAAGTGATCTCCTACAAATAGTTAACAGCTCACTGGCATCAGGCATTTTCCCCAAGTCACTAAAGACAGTTGCATTAAGCCACTACTGAAGAAGAAAACTCTAGACGCCTCTTTGATGAACAACTACAGACCTGTCTCTAACTTCTCTTTTATATCCAAGATTATTGAGATAGTTGTATTTAACCAGCTCAACAACTTTCTGACTTTTCTGACTTTTAATCAGGCTTCCGACGTCTTCACAGCACTGAAACAGCTCTGGTCAAAGTGTTAAACAACATCAGGTTGAATACTGATTCTGGTTACGTTTCAGTACTGGTTCTGTTGGATCTCAGAAAACTGGGCTGGACTTTCTGGAGTAGTCCTTAACTGGTTCAGGTCCTACTTGGAAGGCCAGAGTTATTTTGTTACAATTGGCAGCTTTGAATCTGAGCGAGTGGCCATGACTTGTGGAGTCCCCCAGGGGTCGATTCTTGAACCTCTTCTGTTTAACTTGTATATGCTACCTTTGGGTCAGATATTACAGAACTTTAACATCAATTATCACAGTTATACAGACGATACACAACTTTATATGTCTCTGTCACCAGATGACTGCAGCCCAAGCAGACATACTGTATCAGTGTCTGGAGGATATAAACACCTGGATGAGAGAGAATTTTATACAATTAAATGAAGACAAAACTGAGATCATTCTGTTTGGCAGCAAAGAGAAGAGGGTCAGCGTTGGTAAATATCTTGCGACTCAGGCCCTTACAGTCACTGACCAAGTTCGTAACCTTGTTGATTTGTTTATTGGATGGATCCCCATTAGCTGCTGCCTTGGCGACCACTAATCTTCCTGGGGTGCATAAAGTACATAAAATATAACATACATAATAAAATCCAAGACATAAATAGAAACAGTCATACATTCCTAGCATAACTACACATACAACAATATCAACAACAATAATACACAGACACGCTCACACACACACACCCATCAATTACATATGCATAATATCACAATAGATTAATAATACTGTAATAATACCAATACACTATAATAGCTCTAATAATACCTTACATGAGTCATATTTTTTCAGTAACTACTATCATAATAATACCAATTTCAATATCAATACTAAATTCCTGTCATATAGTCTGCTGCATTAGGTGAGTCTTAAGTCGTTTTTTAAAGTTTAATTTGTTTTGTGAGCGAGTTATGTGAGGAGGTAAAGAGTTCTAGAACATTATTAGTATATTAGTTCTTGGAGATATCAGATATCTTGGAGATATCAGATATCCAGAGCTGGCATTTCTGGTGTAATGATTATGTCTGTCTCTAGTGTTTAGTCATTGTTTAAAAAGATATTCAGGTGTCTGATTGAATATGATGTTTCTAAAGAACGTCAGCATGTTGTAGCTAAGTTTAACTTCAACTGTGAACCAAGAAAGTCGGGTGTGCATATCAGCTGTATTTGTACGCATTGAGCAGTGAAGTGCCAGTCGAGCTGCTCTTGTCACAGTTTAGTCATCCAACCATCAGTAATTTCTTCTGCCCCACTCAGCCTGTCAGTCACACACACCTCATCAGTTAACTCCACTCACCTGTGCACACAGCTGCCTCTCATCACATGCAATCAGCCCAGCATATAGTCACCAGCTCCACACTCTATCCTTTGCCAGATTGTTCTTTGCCATGCAAGTCTTTCCAGCATTCTCCTGCCAGCTTTACCGGTACCGACCTCGTCTGTCCCTGATTCCCTGCTTCGTCTGCCTCCTGGTAATTCGACCCAGCCTTCTGTCCCTGACCAAGAACTTTGCCTCTCCTCTCCTGATTCCTGTTTGCCGGTTTCTAAACCGTTTGTCTGTCTGCCAGAGTTTCAGTAAAGCCTTGAACTTTTTACCACTGTCTTCTGACTCCTTTGTACTGCAATTGGGTCCATACACCACCCGTTACAGTACAATCTGGCCAGACATGGACCCAGCAGGACCAACCTCACCACAGGATCGGTTTGAGAGGATTGAGCACGCGCTCATGCAACAGCAGCAGAGAATGGAGGAGGCTGATGCATACGCCAGACGAGCTACAGAGGCCAACACCAATGCCTTTGCAGCCCTCTCTGTCCGGTTGCAACAGCTGATGTCCACTCGCCCTCCTGCAGTTCCAGTCCCCACACTGGAGACTCCTGCTCCAGCTCTGCCACAGCCCAGAATGATCTCCGAGCCCAGAGTGGGAACCCCTGAGCGATATGATGGAAACCCTGAACTCTGCGGTGTCATTCCTGACCTCCTGCTCCCTACTCTTCGGCCTGCAGCCATACACGTTCGCCACCGAGGATGCCAGGGTGGCATACGTAATTAGCAACCTGACCGGCAGAGCCCTCCTCTGGGGAACAGCAGAGTGGGAGAGGCGGACTTCCACTTGTGCATCATTCCAGGCCTTCTCTGAGGAACTACGCAAGGTGTTCGGGTTGGGTACTTCCAGATCTGATGCCGCCCTTGATCTGCTCTCCCTGCGCCAAGGGAACCAGTCAGTGGCTGACTTCTCCATCGACTTCCGGACCAGGGCCCGTCGAAGCGACTGGAACACTGCGGCTCTGCGCGATGCTTTTCTGCATGGTTTGGCAGACTACATCAAAGATTAACTGGTTTCCTATCCTCTACCTTCCACACTGGACAGTCTCATTGAACTTACTGTTCGGCTGGACCTCCGCATACAGGCCCGGAGAAGGGAGAGGAGACAGAACACTCCTGGTCATCTCGACCCAGCCCGCTGGCCAGGTTATTCATCTGCTTCCGGTTCCTCTTTACCCGCTATGGATATTGACGTAGAGTCTGAGCCCATGCAGGTGGGCCGCACCAAGCTTACACCCGAAGAGCGAGAGCACCGCCGTAAGGGGAATCTGTGTATGTACTGTGGACAAGCTGGACATTTTATCTCCCGCTGCCCGTTAAAAGACAGGGCTCACCAGTGAGTGAGGAAGTCCTGGTGAGTCACACCGCAGCAAAGTCTTCCTCCTCAAGCTTGTGCCCACTCTTCCAAGTCAAGCTCCTCCTTCCTGGTGGTGCACACACCCTGCCCCCTTTTATAGACTCTGATGCAGATGCCAACATTATGGCTGAGACCTTAGCTATACAACTCGGACTTAAGAAGATTCCACTTGACACCCCAATTCCTGCCAAAGCCCTTGATGGCCATCTTCTGGAGACTGTCACTCACCAGACTTCTCCTGTCCACATGCTACTTTCCGGTAACCACCATGAGACCATCCAGTTTCACCTCCTGTCATCTTCCAACATTCCACTGATCTTAGGCTACCCTTGGCTACGTCGACATAGCCACCACATCGACTGGGCCACAGGGGGCATCCTCGGTTGGAAGAACTCCTGCCACCAGGTCTGCCTTAAAGAGGCCTCTGTACCCCAGCAGACAACGCACTCCAGTTCCTGCCCTGACTTGTCCAGAGTTCCTGCCGAGAACCATGACTTCCGGGAGGTCTTCAGTAAAACTAAGGCGACTTCATTGCCCCCTCATCGGCCTTATGACTGTTCCATTGACCTGATGCCTGGCACTTCACCTCCCAAGGGGCGTCTGTACTCCCTGTCTGGTCCTGAACGGGAGTTCATGAAGTCTTACATCAATGACTCCCTGGCTGCCGGTATTATCCGACCCTCGTCGTCTCCTGCTGGGGCAGGATTTTTCTTTGTCGAGAAGAAGGACAAGACCCTGCGCCCCTGAATTGATTACAGGGGACATAATGACATCACTATAAAGAACTGGTACCCTCTTCCCCTCATCTGCTCAGCCTTTGAGTTACTTCAAGGAGCCATGATCTTCACCAAGCTCGACCTCCGTAATGCCTACCACCTTGTCCGCATCCGAGAGGGGGATGAATGGAAGGCTGCTTTTAACACGCCCACCGGACATTATGAATATTTGGTGATGCCATTTGGCCTCACCAATGCCCCGGCAGTTTTCCAGGCCTTGGTCAACAACCTCCTCAGAGACATGATCGACAAATATGTTTTCTTCTATTTGGACGACATCCTCATTTCTTCTAAGTCCCACGAAGAACATATCCACTATGTCCAGACGGTCCTCCAACGCTTGCTGGAGAACTCCCTTTTCGTGAAGGCCGAAAAGTGTGAGTTTCACTCACAGACTGTCATTCCTGGGTTACATTGTGACTCAAGGTCACCTGGAGATGGATCCTGCCAAAGTGGACGCAGTTAGGTGCTGGCCAGTCCCTGAAACCCGTAAGAAGCTGCAGCAGTTCCTGGGCTTTGCCAATTTTTACAGGCGCTTCATCCGGAACTATAGCTCCATCGCTGCCCCTCTCACAGCCCTGACATCCTCCAAGACTTCCTTCCGATGGTCCCATTCTGCAGATACAGCCTTTCAGACCCTGAGGGACCGCTTCAGTTCTGCACCCATCCTCCAAGTTCCTGATGCCGAATGGCAGTTCATCGTAGAGGTGGATGCATCTGACATGGGTGTAGGGGCTGTGCTGTCCCAGCGAGCAGCCAGTGACCAGAAGATCCACCCATGTGCCTTTTTCTCTCGGCGTCTTTCCCCTGCCGAGAGAAATTATGACATTGGTAACCGGGAACTCCTTTCTGTTAAACTGGCCCTGGAGGAGTGGCGGCACTGGCTGGAGGGAACCAAGCAGCCCTTCCTGGTGTGGACGGACCACAAGAACCTGGAGTACATTCGAACCACAAAGAGACTCAATTCTCGACAGGCACGATGGGCCCTCTTCTTCACTAGGTTCAATTTCACCCTCTCCTACAGACCCGGCTCCCGCAACTTCAAACCTGACGCTCTGTCACGTCAGTTCCAGAGGGAGGATGATGGCACCAATGCTCCTGACACCATCCTTCCGTCCCAGTGTGTTGTGGCATCCCTGACTTGGGAAATTGAGGAAAAAGTAAGAGCTGCCACAGAGGGTCAGCCTGGTCCAAGTGCCTGCCCTACTGGTTGTTTATTCGTGCCTGCAGCTCTGAGGTCGGATGCACTCCAGTGGGCCCATGGTTCTAAGTTGACCTGCCATCCTGGGATCCAGAGAACCCGGGAGGTCCTTCTACAACGTTTCTGGTGGGCCACATTACAGGAGGACACCCGGGAGTATGTCAAAGACTGACAGATCTGCAATCGGAATAAAACATCGCGTCAAGCACCATCCGGCCTCCTGCAGCCTCTCCCAGTGCCACATCGCCCCTGGTCCCACATTTCAGTGGACTTTGTGACAGGCCTGCCACCATCAAATGAGAAGACGGCTATTCTTACCATTGTGGACCGCTTCTCTATGATGGCACACTTTGTGTCCTTACCTAAGCTCCCGTCAGCTAAAGAGACAGCCCAGCTGCTCCTCAACCACGTCTTTCGCCTTCATGGGATTCCTGTTGATGTGGTCTCGGACAGAGGGCCCCAGTTTTCATCAATGTTCTGCAGCCTCTTGGGCGCCACCGCCAGTTTGTCATCCGGGTACCACCCGCAATCTAATGGCCAGACTGAGAGGAAGAACCAAGAAATGGAGACGGCCCTCCGGTGTATGGTGTCACAGAACCCATCCTCTTGGTCCCATCCTCTTGGTCCCAGCATCTGTTGTGGGTGGAATATGCCCACAACACCCTTACCAGCTCCGCCACCGGTTTGTCTCCTTTCCAGTGTGCCTACGGTTACCAGCCTCCTCTCTTCCCAGTCCTGGAAGGGGAGGCCTCTTGCCCTTCAGTTCAAGCCTTCATCCGTCGCTGTCGTCGGACCCGGAGCCATGCTAGGGCCTCCCTCCTGAAGGCGGCAGACCGGTACTCCTCAGCAGCCAACCGTCATCGCTCTCAAACTCCACAATACCAGGTGGGCCAGAAGGTTTGGCTCTCCACCCGTGACCTTCCTCTGCGTGTGGAATCCAACAAGCTCCCAAGTTTGTTGGGCTCTTCACTATCGAGAAGGTCATCAATCCTGTGGCAGTCCGGCTCAAACTCCCTCGGTCTATGCGGGTGCACCCGACATTCCATGTGTCCAAGGTCAAGCCGGTCAACGAGAGCCCGCTGGTGCCTGCTGCTCCACCCCCACCCCCCCCTCGTCTCATTGAAGGGGGACTCACATATGAAGTGCGCCGCATCATTCGCTCTCGCCGACGTGGAAGGGGATGCCAGTACCTCGTCGACTGGGAGGGCTACGGTCCGGAGGAAAGATCCTGGGTTCCTGCTCAACACATTTTGGACCGCGGTCTCATCCAAGTCTTTCACCAGCAACATCCGGACCAGCCCTCCCCCAGCAACATCGGCAGGGGCCCTCGCCATAGGACGCCTGCTGCTGGCCCTTCCACTGCCCCGGACCAGTGGGAGGACTCCCTGTCGGAGGAGGAGGCAGTGGACCCGCCGACGAACTCGCCTTCCTCCCAACCTGAGGATGGGGAGTTCTCGGGTTCTCCCGAGTCTTAGCCCGCCTTCCTGTTCCCCCTCCTCCCACCCTGGTTCCTTGGACTTGTTTTGGGGACGTCAGGGGCCGTCCCTTGAAGGGGGGTTCTGTCACAGTTTAGTCATCCAACCATCAGTAATTTTCCATTGATCCTGCTTTTGCCCCACTCAGCCTGTCAGTCACACACACCTCATCAGTTAACTCCACTCACCTGTGCACACAGCTGCCTCTCATCACATGCAATCAGCCCAGCATATAGTCACCAGCTCCACACTCTATCCTTTGCCAGATTGTTCTTTGCCATGCAAGTCTTTCCAGCATTCTCCTGCCAGCTTTACCGGTACCGACCTCGCCTGTCCCTGATTCCCTGCTTCATCTGCCTCCTGGTAATTCGACCCAGCCTTCTGTCCCTGACCAAGAACTTTGCTTCTCCTCTCCTGATTCCTGTTTGCCGGTTTCTAAACCGTTTGTCTGTCTGCCAGAGTTTCAGTAAAGCCTTGAACTTTTTACCACTGTCTTCTGACTCCTTTGTACTGCAATTGGGTCCATACACCACCCGTTACAGCTCTGTTTTGTACCAGTTGCAATTTATGTATTTCTTTCTTAGTTGCTGCAGCCCATGTAATGGAACAGTATTGCAGATGACAGAAAACCAAGGACTGAAGTAGCTGACTGATCATAGAGGATGACAAATACAGAGAGCACTTTCTAATCATTGCTAAGCCTCTTCCCATTTTGGACCCAGTACTATCTATGTGATCAGACCATGACAACAGTTCATCCAACATTAAACCAAGTAGTTTAGTTTTCTTTACCTGCTTTTTTTGATATTGATAGATGCAGCCGTGGGTCACCAATAAGGATACTTCTCGAGCTAAAAATAATGCATTTTGTTTTAGCGTTATTCAGGACTAGTTTGTTATTCTTCACCCAACTAGATACCCTCTCTAAATCCTGATTCACAATGGTTTCTAGTTAATTTATAGTTGAGGAAGTGCTGTATAGTGTTGTGTCATCCGCATACATAACCACAGTGGAACTTTGTATTGTGAAAGGTAGATAATTTGTGTAAATAGAATAAAGTAAAGGTCCAAGGCAGCTCCCTTGTGGAACTCCACAGTTGATCTGCTTACAGTTGGAAAGGCTACCATTAAAAAAAGACTCTCTGCGATCTCTGAGATAGATAACTGATCATCCAGGAGAGTGCTATTCTCCTGGATGATCCATATTTATCTAAATCCATATTTATCTAATTTAGTTATCAATATTTTGTGATCAATGACATCAAAAGCAGCACTGAAATCAAGTAGAACTGTGCCTACTATTTCCCTATTATCCATATATTTCAGCCAGTCATCAGTTAGCTGGGCTAGAGCTGTTGTGGTAGAATTACTCTCTCTGTAAGCATGCTGTGAACTTGTAATCAAATTATTTATGATAAAATAATTTTGGATTTGATTAAAAACAATCTTTTCTAGTAATTTGCTTAATACAGGAAGTATGCTTACTGGACGGCTATTTGTACCTGTGAAGGTAGATTTACTGTCCTTTGGTATTGAAATTATCTTAGCCACTTTCCAAATCCTTGGGCAAACTTAGTTAAACATCTATTAAAATTGTGACAAATCGGGGTTGATATGTAAGCTGCCGCAAGTCGTAGCAGTTTACCATCTAGGTTGTCTGTTCCAGCAGGTTTTTCAATTGTCAGGGATAGTAATAGTTTATTTATGTCATTGACAGCAATCTGTACAAAGTCAAACTTACAGTTCTTATTCTTCATCATACACTTCTCAATTAGTGTGCATGGGGAGGAGCCATCGACTGGCGTTAAGCCTTTTCTGAGACCATCAACCTTACAATATATATAATTATATATATATATATATATTATAATTGTTAAAGTAATTTGCCATTTCAACAGGTTTTGTGAAGAAAGTACCGTTATTTTATCTAAATGAATTTGAGTGGTGTGAAGACCTTCCCATTATTTCATTCAATGTAATTTTTTAGAATCATTAATTTTGTTTTGGAAATATTCTTCCTTTTTGCATCTATTCAATTTGGTTGCCAGATTTCTTAATTTACAATAGTTTTCTTCATCACATGTTAAGCCACTGGAATCAGCCACTGGTTTAGCTGCATTCTGTTGAGCCATTAGATTTTTTAATTCGCTATTTATCCATGGTGCACATATTGCCCTTAAGGTTGTCTTTTTCAAAGGTGCATGTTTATGTGCTATTGGCATAAATAAACTCATGAAAACACTTAATGGCAACTCCGGGTCTTCCTCATTACACACAGTTGACCAGTTAGTATTCATTACTTCCTCCATAAAAAGCTCCTGCTGAAAGTGCTTATATGATCTTTTATATATAATCCTACTAGCTGCTTTAGGGACCTTAGTTTTTCTTTTTAGTGCAATTAAATTGTGATCACTGAAACCAAGAGCAACTGACACTGCTTTAGAGCATTGTTCAGGAATATTAGGGAAAAAGTGATCTATACATTTAGATGATGATTGTCCATTTTTATTTGTGTTCATTCTAGTTGGTAGTGTAATAGTTTGAGTTAAGTTACAAGCTCTAACTACAGCAAGAAGCCTTTTCTTTAGAGGACACTGAAATAACCAATCAACATTTAAATCACCTACAAAGTATAATTCAAAGTATAAATTAGTTTTATCCAACATTCAACAAATCCCGTCAAAATACTTCATATCTGCGCTTGGCGGCTTATGACAGCATCCTACAAGTAATGGTTTGGTATGTGGGAGATAAACCTGAACCTATCATGCAGCATTAAATCTTTACGAATTTTTACAGGAATGTGATTCTGTATATAGAAAGCTACGCCTCCTCCAAATTGATTTCGGTCTTTCCTATATAATGTGTATCCATCAACAGCTTATTCTGTATTATTAAATGATTGGTCTAAATGGGTTTCAGATATTGCCATTACGTGAATATCATTTGGCAGTATCACAGAACTTAATTCATGGATCTTGTTTCTTAAGCTGCAAATGTTCAGATGAGCAATCAAAAAACCATTTCCTTGAATACTCAGAATTTTAGAATCCATAAACATCCATTAAAATTAAAATAATTCTAATGCTCAAGAGAACTGAGCCAGCTACTCATCACATTTACTCCTATTTTTTTTACAGCCACAGACTTTGGAGTTGAGGTAGAGACAGTGGGTTGATGGTTGAATGGAAGGCTGATGTTATTTCCTGTGAGGTTGTGGTCGACTCTCTCTTGTCATTCCCTTGAGGCTGGGGTAGTTGCTCCCTTCTCCTCGGTCTCACCAAGTCTGAAAAGTCCTCATTGATGTAAATACTTGTGCCCCTCATTTTCGTACTCCTTTTCTCTCTTGCTGTCGTGAGAATCCCCTCCCTGTCTCTGAAATTTCTGAATTTCACCACAACTAGTCAACTCCTCCCCTTCCTGTTTTCCCTCCTTCCTGTCTGATGGGCTCTCTCGATGGCAATGGAATTTGCATGCTCAGGGTTTAATTTGAGCACTTTGGTGAACACCTCACGGAGTTTAGCCTCAGAGACAGTCAGCCTCACCAGCTGCCTCGTCGATCCCTTCAAAAACATTCAGCCTTGATTGGTTTTCGAGGTAGTCAGTCTTCTTTTCAAGACAAACTAGTCCATCACAAACCACGTTGAGGTTTTTCTCCAGATCATAATTGTAGTTGTTTTTAATGACATTAATTTTGATGTCATCTACTTATTTTTGTGTGAACTGGATACTGTCCTCCAATTCCTGGATATTCCTTGTCATTGAGTCGAGCAGCTCATTAGTGGCTTTCATCATCATTTACACGAAGCTGTTGCTGTGGTCAGTCATATTCTTCAATAACTCTGCACTGACACATCTTCCTCAGCCACCGTTTTCTTGCCCACTGCCTCTCTCTTTCCCCTTGTCCAACAACTTCCTTTGCCTGCCTTTACCTGGCATCATTAGCAACCTCCAGCAGTGTTAGCAGTACCTTTAAGTTGTCGCGGATCCAGATCCGTCCCCCTAGTGAGTGTTAGCCACCATTAGCTCAGTAGCATGGAAGCCAGTTAGCTGTTACAGAGCTGTGGGTTGATGGCCTGGTGGAGGCTAGCAGTTGCAGAGCTGGAGGCTAGTATCATGGTGGAGGCTAGCTGTTGCAGAGACTGATAGGGACTGATAGCCTGGTGGAGGCTAACTTCTTCAGTGCTGGTGGCTGATGACTAGCTACTGCAGAGCTAGTAGATCCCAACAAGGCCCAGGCTTCTTAAAGACATCTTCACTGCCAAAATAACTTCAACAACTGAAAACCACAATCGGGTCTGCTAACCATCCAGAGGAATAAGCTAATTCTCTTTGAAATATTGAAGATTTAAAATGTAATTTTTCAGCGTGAAATTAACAGCTGGAATTTTGCGCTGCTGTCATAGTGTTGGTAGACTCAGATCTGACTTTCAGCAGCCCCATCAAAGCTGTCACTAAGGCAGCTTTTTACCAATTCAGAAACATTAACAGAATTAAAGGCATTCTCTCCCCAAAAGACCAGGAGAAACTCATCCATGCATTCATCTCCAGTAGACTTGATTACTGTAATGGTCTTTAAACTGGACTTCCCAAAAAGAGCATTAAACATCTGCAACTCATCCAGAACGCTGCTGCTAGAGTTTTAACCAGGACTAAGAGATCTGAACACATCACACCAGTTTTAAAATTTTTACACTCGCTTCCACTCAGTCACAGTATAGATTTTAAAAGCCTACTGATGGTTTACAAATCCCGGAACGGTTTAGGCCCAAAATACATCTGTGATATGTTCAGAGAACATAAATTTAGCAGATCGCTTAGATCCAAGGACTCAGGTCAGCTGGTCCAGTCCAGAGTCCAGACTAAACATGGAGAAGCAGCCTGTAGCTGTGTAGCGAACTCAAGTGTGGAATTTAATACAAACTTAAGACTTTGGAAATCTCCCACATTCCTGTGTGGAGATGTTCGTGTGTAAGGACCAGAGGTCCTCAAAACAACCTTTGCCCAGGAAAACATTTTGAGGGAGTTTCTCCGTCCCTCTTTCCACAGACCTGTGCCATAAACTTAGGTGGATGCATTGATGATTTAGTGCTGACTAAGCTGAACAAACAGCGGACCCTCTCAGGAGAGTATTGGAGAAAACCAGGACACTTCTGACCTTTACCAGTTACAACTGTAACCAGAAGCAGATGCCTCATGGGACCTCTCAAAATGACCTCCCTCAGATTCGCTTTTAGCTGAATCTTGAAACTGTATTAAATGTGTTTTAAATCTTTGTGCAAGTTCTTCCAGGTTCTCAATGAAATCACAAGTTGCATTTTAAGACCTTTTTCACGATCGTGGCCAGAAGTGGCCAGTGAGTGTATATATATATATGTATATATATACATTATGGCATGCCGTTCAGGAAATTAATCTTTGAATATATGGAATGAAACTTTGAATATATTGAATGAAACTCCGAATATATTGAATAAACCTTGAATATATGGAATGAAACTCTGAATATATTGAATGAACCTTGAATATATTGAATGAAACTCTGAATATATTGAATGAACCTTGAATATATGGAATGAAACTCTGAATATATTGAATGAACCTTGAATATATTGAATGAAACTCTGAATATATTGAATGAACCTTGAATATATTGAATGAACCTTGAATATATTGAATGAACCTTGAATATATTGAATGAAACTCTGAATATATTGAATGAACCTTGAATATATTGAATGAAACTTGACTGACGTCAGACTTCACGGAAGTGCCTGCGGCCATCTTGTCTAAGGTGTGGATACTGTGGCGAAAAGCGAATGACAATGAGTCAGTCCGCTCGGAATTTCGTAGGAGGAATATTAAAGTATGAGGACATCATTAACACACTGGCGAATGCATGTACGGGCCAAAATCCTCCCGATAACACTGCCCGTTCTTCTAACGAAGAAGTCGTGGCAGACTTACGACAACAGGCCAGGCAGATGTTTATCAGGCCAACCTCAGCATGCCTTCAACCTCTCAGGAGTGCCCCAAAACGGCAATGCAGGCTGAATATTTAGTTAAGTGATGAACGTATATGATGATCCGTGACACAATGTCCACTTTGGGCACGATGCATTTGTCTGTCCGCAATCTGCTGTGAGTAACGTCAACAAAGCTGTGTCGCGGATCATCAAATACGTTCAATACTAAACTAAATATTCAGCCTACATTGGTCTATGAATGTGGGTGATTCTTATTGTATCTAAACAATATATCAAGAGCTTCTCTTTCAGTTCACGAAATCCCTGTAGCCGCAGCAGCTTCTCCAGTGCCGCGTCAGAGCGCAGTGTCATTACGCACGGCCATTCACTGTGTTTCACCTTCAACTGAAAACTTTATCAAGCTAACTATACAGACCTACATACAGACCTATACACACAGCAGACTGTTCTGTTAGTAGTTCTGCTTTTGTTTTTTTAAGGAGTTACCAGGGCTCATCATGGCTGCAGTGAGGTATTGTCTATATTACATCAGGGCCCTCGTGTTGTTTTAAATAAAGCCTATCTATTCCAACATCTTGTGTGTTGGGTCCTTTCTTGTTTACGGGTGGAGATTGCACACAGGGACTGTTTTGGGGCACTCCTGAGAGGTTGAAGGCATGCTGAGGTTGGCCTGATAAACAGCTGCCTGGCCTGTTGTCGTAAGTCTGCCACGACTTCTTCGTTTGAAGAACGGGCAGGGTTATCGGGAGGATTTTGGCCCGTACATGCATTCGCCAGTGTGTTAATGATGTCCTCATACTTTAATATTCCTCCTACGAAATTCCGAGCGGACTGACTCATTGTCATTCGCTTTTCGCCACAGTATCCACACCTTAGACAAGATGGCCGCAGGCACTTCCGTGAAGTCTGACGTCAGTCAAGTTTCATTAAATATATTCAGAGTTTCATTCAATATATTCAAGGTTCATTCAATATATTCAGAGTTTCATTCAATATATTCAGAGTTTCATTCCATATATTCAAGGTTCATTCAATATATTCAAGGTTCATTCAATATATTCAGAGTTTCATTCCATATATTCAAGGTTCATTCAATATATTCAGAGTTTCATTCCATATATTCAAGGTTCATTCAATATATTCAGAGTTTCATTCAATATATTCAAGGTTCATTCCATATATTCAAGGTTCATTCAATATATTCAAGGTTCATTCAATATATTCAGAGTTTCATTCAATATATTCAAGGTTCATTCAATATATTCAGAGTTTCATTCCATATATTCAAGGTTCATTCAATATATTCAGAGTTTCATTCAATATATTCAAAGTTTCATTCCATATATTCAAAGATTAATTTCCTGAACGGCATGCCATAATACATGTACATACATATATACACCTATACATACAGCATATGTATATATATGTATATGTATTTTGTATATATTTATAAAATACTTGTCAAATTAAAGTTTTGTGTTTTAAAGGATAAAGATTGTTTGAGTTTCTTGTGCATGTAGAATACTTGACCATCATGATCTAGATAGAATTAGTTGCTATGTGTTTCCTTTTCAAATTTCAATTAATTTGCATGTGGCCAGACACTGACTGCCAGTCATGCTCTCTCTGCAACGTACATTGTGAGTCCTTGTTGTACGACACATGCCCGTTCTGCTGTCATGTTGGCACTGGTGGTGTGTGCGTTTGTATATCTGAGCAACAAATCTGTATTAGCTGCCAACACTCCGGCCATAGAAACATGTCAAATTTCAAATGAATGCCTTGTCAATGAATGTGAAGAGGCACTGCATATGCTGGCAGGGGTCACAGTATCTGGCAAAGCATACAAATTGTGTCCTCAGAGGACAAAATCAGAGTTACACTGGTTAATAAAGACACTCATTTACACATTTAGAAGCATCAGTGCAGATGTGTTAACTTAGTTTATCAAAAGAGTTCTTATGAGAGACAACAACTGCTCGGATTAAATAGTTGGTTTCTTTTATATTGAGGGCCCTTAGTTGGCTTTTGCTGTGAATTGACACTTTGCAAATTGAACTGAATTTAAATTAGTACAACATATTATCTTATTTTAAAACTGGGATAATATATTGTTTAACAATGAAGAGTACTCTGTCATCTCCAATGACATTGTACTGAATATTTTTAATGATAGAATGTCAGGCTTCCTTACAAGCTTATAACACTTTGCAAATGCCCACACTTCAAGGGTAAAACCAGCACGGTTAGAAAAGTGTGTAGTGGAAAACATGGTTGCCAGAAAGCCATATTCATTCATTTTCTACACCTGCTTAATCCAATTCAGGGTTGCATTGAGGCTTAAGCCCACCCCAGCTGCCATCAGACATGAGGAGGGGTACACTCTAGACAGGTGGACAGTCCAGTGCAGCGCTAACACATGGACAAATGAGCCAAACAAATGTGGAATTCACTTGCGTACACACCTATGAAACCAAGATCTCTCACAAACTATTCTGAAAACCTTGCACACAGGCAGATTAAATGCTCCTATACACATAACACACGCACTCACAGAACAGTGTCTGAAACTACTGATAAAAAATTCACACACACCAGTAAAATGTGCTCATATACTCGTCTGAAAATGTTCCTCTCATGTATGCACACAAATCTCTTCACGCTCCATAATGAAAAAGTCTAATACACACTAGAGAAATGCTCTTACACACACAGCTGAAACGCTCTCATACACACTACCAAAAAAATCGTACACCTACTACTGAAATGTTCTAAGACACACAACTGAAATGGTCTCCTATAAGTTTTGTAAGAATAAAGACATGAAGGTTGAGATTTGAGTTTCTCCTTAGCCTGGTGCAGGACACTTCTGACCTTGGGGATAGGCATGGTTCAAATATTTGTAATTTTTCCTAGTGAGGCAGGAAATGCCTATGGAGTTTCTGGCTTGTTGGGATTACTGACCAGGTCAGGTCACACCACCCCAGCTATTAAAGCTAGACAGATGATTGAACTTGGGTGTTGAGTGTCACCCAGCTACTTACCGTCATCAATTGTGCAGATCGCCTCTTTGCGGTACCTCCTGTGTGTCTGGAACGTTTCCAGTAAGTTTGCTTCACCCCTGTCATCAAGTTTTGGTTGTATGTACACTAAGCGGGTGGTTGTTCTTTAGGTTTATGCGTTTTTCATGAGTGGATAAGTTTCACATTGCCGCTGGTTTGGACCACCTACCTGATCGGAATGTAACATCCGCATCCCAGAATGTGCAACTACTGCAATCACGTTGTAACACATTTAATTTATGCCCAGGATTCTAGGCTGGCTCCAAATCCTTGGCATAATTGGGACGTGATTATCGCTTGCCTGGCTGCCGCTGTGGCCTAAGCTACAGGAACGCTGCTGCTTTGCCCTGCACTTCATTTTTGCTCTTTAGACTCTTCACAGACACTTGTGGCACGGATCCATCGATTGTATGGCACACATGGTGCCAATTGCACAGCTGATCGAGTTGGATCATTGTTTGGCTGCCAATTGTCCAATTGTTTATTTCAAAACTGCTTATACATTGTTTAAATGTCCATTTTTTCTATAGCTCTCTTGTTAATAAAATTGTCCTTATTTCAGACGCAGAAAGGTTCCCAGTGTTGGATATCCTTTAAGGTGGTAGAGTCTCCCTAGTGTGTTGCGTGTGTCCCACTTTTGGGTTTGGGTTGCACCACCGTGTAAGTGTGATGTGTGCTGTGGGGTGATCTTGAGATTTCTTCCACTTCCTGACCTGCCTTCCCCACGAGTGAGCTTTAGTATTATTTTAACAGTCAAAGCTTTATTGTTTTTAACTTGTTTTAATAAAACATGTTTTTCGTATTAGAACACGTCTACTGTTCTGGGTAAAATGGACCTGAGTGTCTATTTGATTTTTGGGCTTGTAACAGCAGCATCATATAACATTTGATTTATTTTAAACTATTTTCCCTGGGTGAAATCCCCAGGGTGGCGTAGTCGGTTTTAACTGTAATTTATCTTACTGCAACCGTTGGTCTCGGTGTGCCACACTGGGATGCTCACATCAGGAATGTTTGACTTGAGGGCTGCAACCATGGCTGTGATCTCACTGGCAGGAGAAGAGAATTCATCTAACATTGCCTGATGGACATTACTGTTGTCACTTCTGACACTGGGAGGTAATGAATGGATAAACTAATGGACTGAGTACTCAGAACTCTCTCCCTCTGAGTTGCATGAGGGAGATTAGCCAGATGAAAGTAAGTTGTTCAAATAATCATCAATATCATGATTCCAGTTGTCTGGATCAAAATTTTCAATGTCTGTGGTTATAAATTCAAGCTCCTCAAGGGGAATAAGCTGTGAGTTCCACTCTGCTGTAGGAGAGGCTTAGTGTGGGAGTTAGGAAGGAGCTGAGCTGTTGTCAATCTGGTAGGTATAGTAGTGTGAAGAGGAGGCTGAACTGTCTTCTTTGTATGGAAGTGTCATGTGTCGGTGACTGAGGGGACCCATTCTGACCTAACAGCTTTAACAGTCCCTCCTTCTGACACTTCTTGAGGCAGGTCTGATTAGAAGCAAATTACTTTCATATTTGCTGTCTAGACCTCATTAAGAAAACTAGCATTTTGTAAGGTTCTACTTATTTTTGCCTATTTTCTACTTATATTGTTCTACTGTTTTGCCTTTGAAGATCCTGGAGAAAGCATTTGTACAGAGGGTCTTTGGATGTCTTTGAGTATATTTCTTCTGCCCAGTCATTGAAATTCAAACCACTGATGAGTTCAGGGTATTTAGGTCTCAGGCTGGGGAAAAGGAGGGAAAAATTGAAGCATTCTACAAGTGGATTCTTCATTATCAGGGCTGGGGGTGGAGAGTGGGCTGTAAACAAGTTGTCCTGTAAAACAAAGCTCTGTGGACACTGTTATTGTCAGGTTTACTTGTAACAAAAACTTGATTTATTTAAAAAAAAAAACGAGAACAAAAGGTGCGGCTGAATCGGATACCGAAAACACTAGATTGTGAACAAACAAAACAAGACAAAACTATGACTGTGGAATAATTAAACAAGACTAGACTATGACTTGGAAGCAAAACCTGACCTGACAAACCGTGACCGAGAACCATGGGGAAAGGTGAGGATTCTGCAATGAGTTAAGGGAACAACAAACAGGTGAAAAAAAAAACATGACAAGAGCAATTAACTTAAAACCTGAAAACAAGACAAGACCAAACAAAACTGAAAACGTGACGTGAGCCCGCCCAGGCTCCCACTGGTGAAGGTGAAGGCATCTACTGGGATGAAGTGGACCCAGTGCCCGTGTAGAAATCCCTCCGTTAGCTCTCCTATAGCCGCAAGTAGCCACATAACAGCAGCTATGAGCTAACAGAGCTATAGTACGCGTTCATTCATTCATTCTTCTTAAAGTATTGGTGAAATAAAGACAGATAATGCCTAATTTAGAGTCTGCCTCGTCCCTGCCCTGTTCACTCCGTTATATGGATATATGCCGATCACGAGTTATCTAGATAGTTTCTGATGGACGCCGACTTTCGCCAAACTGTTCTTGGTGAGTAGATAAACGTATTTCATGCCAGAAATAAGGTCTAGGTTTAAAAATACCGGAGTTCCCCTTTAAAGACGGCAATAGTGTAAAATCAAATCCTGTAAATGTGTGTGCTGTCACATCTGTTTATTTTTGTAAGGTTTCTGTTTCTGGTTATGTCATAAGTTTTTACATAGTTTCCTTATGTCACATCTGTTAGTTTTGTTATGCGCTTTAAACACGGGACGTCTGAATGCTGCATTAAAATGAACAAAGATTATGAGTTATGTTAAAAATCAGAACGCTGATGTGATGCTTCTTCAGGAGAAACACCTATTACGAGGTGAACATGGAAAGTGAAACCGGTCATGGACAGGACAAATCTTTCATTCTCAATTTGACTGTAAAACGAGAGGTCCAGCCATATTAATTAGGAAAAATGTTCAATTTGCTTCCAGTAAAATTATTGCAGATCCACAAGGACGTTATATAATTGTCTCTGGTATATTATATCAGAAGCATGTAGTCTTCACATCAATCTACGCCCCTAATTGGGATGACCATAACTTCTTCAATTCAGTATTATCTCTAATTCCCAATCTGGACTCCAATACTTTAATACTGGGTGGGGGGATTTCAATTATGTCACTGACCCAGTTCTAGACCGATCGAGTCCCCGACATATCTCACCCTCAAGGACGTCTCAAACTTTATCTGCCTTTATGGACCAGTTTGGCTATGTGGATCCCTGGACATTCACGTACCCATCTTCCCATCAATATTCCTTCTCGCAAGCCCATCGCTCTTTTTCCCGCATTGATTACTTCATAGTAGATAAAAGGCTCATCTAATCGCTTATCTCTGTACATTATTTACCAATAACAGTCTTGGATCACTCCGCCGTAGTGTTAACTATGTTTTTGATTCAATCACAGTCTTTTGAGATACCAACAAACATGAAGAGACCTCCCCATCTCTGCTATGGGATACCCTGAAGGCTTTTCTCGGAGGCAAAATAATTTCATATACATCCCATGCAAATAAACAACATAAAAAAGACCTAGAACATTCAATTGCAGACTTAGACAGATCACTATCAGCAACAAATACTCCTGACTTGTATAAGGAGAGACTTAGACTTAAGACAGAACTCGACTTATTCCTTTCAAAGGAGGCTCAACGGCTCCTCCTCTGTTCCCATGGATCACTTTATGAACATGGTGAAAAGGCCGGACGCCTCCTTGCTCACCAGTTGAAGGCCAGAGGAACATCCAACCAAATTATCCAGATTAGTGATGAATCAGATACGGTTGTAACCGACCCAGTTAAAATTAACACTTCGTTCATATCTTTTTACGGTCAATTGTATAAATCTGAATTCCCCAGCGATGAGACCCAGATGGACATCTTCTTTCAAAAACTAGATGAAGAGTTTCCCGTAATGACAACACGGTGTTGGATGCTCCCTTAACACTTCTTAAGGTAAAAGCGGCAATAAACTCAATGAATAGCAGCAAATCACCTGGCGCTGGCGGATACCCTGTTGAGTTTTATCAATGATTTTCTAATCAGCCGGCCCCTCTACTTCTGGAGATGTGTAATTATTCCTACAGTCATGGTTCTCTACCAGCCACTTTAATGCAAGCCTCCATTTCGCTTATCCATAAAAAAGACAACGACCCGTTAAATTCTGCATCATACCGGACAATTTCCCTCTTAGCTGTAGATGTGAAAATACTCGTGAAAATTTTGGCTCATTGCTTGGGACCCATTATGCCTTTGATTGTCTCGGAAGATCAAACGGGGTTCATTGGTGGGAGGCACTCCTTTTCTAATGTCAGAAGGCTCCTCTGCGTTGTTCACTCTCCAGAGATCCTGAGGTGGTAATATCACTTGACGCTGAGAAGGCCTTCGACAGGGTGGAACGGCCCTACCTTTTCTCTTCCTTACAGCGGTTCGGGTTTAGCACCCACTTTATTTTCTGGATTAAACTATTGTACTCTTCTCCCCAGACGTCATTGTGCATGAACACACAGTGCTCTAATCCTTTCCCCCTCTTCCGTGGCACACGCCAAGGGTGCCCCCTCTCCCCACTGTTGTTTGCGCTTGCCTTTGAACTGTTGTCCATGGCATTAAAAAAAAAAAGGATTCAAGGGAGTAAGGAGACATGGAGAAGAATATCAGGTCTCGTTGTACGCCGACAACCTACTTTTGTATGCAAATGACCCCTTGTCAAGCCTTTCACCTATTCTTTCGCTCTTGGACTCTTTCAGTGTATTCTCTGGGTATAATCTGAACGTCTCTAAAAGTGAGTGCCTCCCAATAAATCAAATGGCTACAGAAATTCCTACACACCTCATACCATTCAAGACCGCTGTGGTGGGTATAAAATACCTAGGAGTAATGGTTACACGATCTATACGCACAATAAAGGAACAAAACTTTTCGATACTGACTGCAACAGTTAAACAAGATCTTCAAAAATGGAACCGTTTACCACTGTCTCTAGCAGGTAGAGAACAAACAATAAAGATGAATATCTTACCAAGGTATCGTTACCTCTTTCTATGCCAACCTATATACCTTCCTCGATAATTTTTCAATTTTATCAAAAGCATCGTATCTATGTTCATCTGCACATTTATTTGTACCAGTCAAGATTGACTCATATTTTGCGGCCATGGGAAATAAAGGCCTCAGATCCCTGGGAGACTTCTACATTGACGGAGAGTTCGCTAGGTTCAATCAACCATGCTCAATCTAAGTAAAACAGATTTTTTTCGCTTCTTCCATCTTCGCAACTTTGCAAGAACCTCAGTGGTATAGATTTGGTGCTCCAGACTAAATCATTGCCAAAGGGACATGTCTCATATCTCTATAATCTCCTATCGCTAACAAGAACTTTTTCTCCTCAGTTCCCCCAGGTCCCACCCCTTAGTGGTATAGATTTGGTGCTCCAGACTAAATCTTTACCAAAGGGACATGTCTCATATCTCTATAATCTCCTATCCCTAACAAATGATTCAGCTGTAAATAAAGGTAGGGCGGACTGGTAAACTGAACTCCAAATAAGCATGTCTGATGCTCTATGGGGAAAAGTGCTGGAAGCTGTCAATTCCTCCTCTAGTCTGTGCCAGACTTTCTGTTATATAGTTCAAAGTAACCTTTATACTGCATTATAGCAGAGATAAACTCTTTAAACTTGATCCAGACATAACTACTGAAGCTTGTGACAGATGCTCCCAGATGCCCTGCAATCTGACACACATGTTCTGGACATGCTATAAATTGTCCAACTATTGGCAATAATTTTTTAAATCCATTCTTTTTTTTTTCCCCCTTTGTCCTGTCCGGCATTATGGCAGCAGAATTGTAGTCTGAATACCTTTTATGCCAAACAGATTTGCTTTGCCAAGGGAAGTTTTATAAATGTAAAGCTCTCCTTGATGCCCATTTATTTATTTTTGTTTACAATATATAACATGTAATAGAGCTGAACCGGACCGGGGGACAAGGAAAAAAGAAGAGGAAAGAAGAGGAAACAGAACAAAAATAGAAACAAAAACCAGACAACCAGCTGCTACCTGTAAAAAACAAAACAGAAGACAATCTATGGTCTCTGTTGCGAATCCAGCCTTAGCGCCACCAAGAGCATCTGAAAGTAGACAAGCAGAGAAAAAACAAACACACAAACAAACAAAAACAAGCACAAGTAGCGGCAATCACATACAACACAACTGTGGATATAGATGACCTGAGACGACATGATAATACATCAACTGCTTAGCGACCATGCTACTGGACTAATGAATGTGTGTGTGTGCGTGAACATGCACACACACACATTTCCCCCCCCAGCAATCAGAAGCAGGCAGAGAGGGCCACAAGACCCAGGCCACCAGCAGCCCCCACGGAGCACAGAATGTCCACCCAGAAGACTGCAGAGGAAGCCCCCGGACAGAGCCCATAAGCATAGGGCAGAGGCCCCCCGGGGCCAAGTGCCCTGGGAGTCAAGACGTGCCCACAGGTGGGTGAAGTCGCTGCCCCCCCATAGGGAGAAGCACAAGCAGGCCAGGCGACAGCAAGTCCCAGACCCAGGCCCAATCATCACCACACACACTTGCACGTCCCATACATCCATACATCCACACATCCACACGTCCTCCCTCCCTCAACTCCGCTGGGGTGTAGCGGGCACACCAAGGGGGGCCAGCAGCCACCCAGCCACCACAGGCCTCGAACCAGCAGAATAATTTATTAATCCTCCTGGCCCCTCCCACCCCGAGCAGCAACCAGGAAGCAGGGGTGTGAGAAGACCCCTCCCCTCACCCTTCTGGCTCTTCAATATTTTCTAATAGTGAGCGATTAATATTGAGGGGCAGCCAACCTTGTTGAACTGGGAGCATGGCATTCTGGGCAGCCTACATACCCAAAGAGCCCCGCCCACCAGATGCCACTAAATCCATTTTTAAAATCCATTTTAAATCCATTTCTGACATCCTGGGTATTTCTATTAGTCCTTTGCCACAAACAACTATTTTGGAGTGCCTCCTGATGAACTTGTAACCACATCCTTGCAGGACAATGTTATAGCTTTTGCGCCTTTGATTGCACGTAGAAAAATTCTTCTCTTATGGATTTCCTCCCAGTCACCTTCCTTCAAGTCCAGGCTACATGACTTACCATTTCCATTGAAGCTGGAGAAAGTGAAATTCAACTTTAGAGATCGTCCGGAAAATTTTTATTCACACTGGAAACTACTACTTGATTATGTTAATACTCTCCAGGCTACTGAAATATCCCCATAACTCTACGCCTACACCTTGTACACCTTGCCTGGTCCACTGCCCCCCCTAGACAGGACCTTCTACACCCATACTTGTTCAGGTACAGAGGACTGACATGCTGACGCAGGTGGCAAACACACATCGCATGTGACACCCTCCCTCTCTTTATTTCTCGTTTTTGTTTGATTGTTTTTGTTTTCTGTTTTCCCCTTTGGTTATTCATTCATTTATTTATAAATAGAAGTAGTCAATATTATTTGAATTGATTTGTTTACGTTAACCTTTGATACAGCGATGTAGTGGTCTTGGGTCAGGAAGGGTGGGGGTTGTATGCTCAGAAAAATAACAATGTAATCCTTTTCAGATGTATTGTGTATTAGAACTTTGAAACAATAAAAAAAATATTTAAAAAAAGTAACAGTAATATCTTCTTAAAATTTGATGTACGTTATCTTCATTACCTAAATTCTTAGCTGGTGCTAAACAAATAGATAAATAGATAAACCCTAACAAATTGTCTGTTATACATACTTTCCTCGTTTGAAGTTCAGGCACTGAGAGTTGACACTGATTTTTCAGGGTCAGTGGAGGAAGCAGACCAAAATATAGGATGGAGAAAAGTTACCACTGACACCATCAGCCTCTTCCAGGGCTCTGAATGGTCAGCCACAGTGTCACAAAAACTTTTCATAATCTTTTGAATCATCGGGAACTCCATTAAGGTGAACTTAGGCACATGATGCATGCTGGTAAAATCAGCCACAGAGAGGTTACCTTAGCCTTGTTGAAGCCTTGTTCTTAATTCCCTTTGAAAGCAGGTTGGAACTGAAAAAAGATCATGGAAATCAGGTGAGTGGAAAATTATAGACTGAACTTTTGGCTGCAGAGCAGGAGTTATGACTGAGACCTGGGCTAATAACTAAGAGCTGAAGGTAAAGGTCGGCTTTTTCGGAAAACAGGTTAGTAGACATTCCTCCCACCAAAAGGAAACATTACAAGAGGAGTGTGAGGGATGTATTGGACCAAACAGGAAAAAGTGAGAATTTATGTATATGTACTGGACTGGAATAGGTAAAAACTGTGAGTCTCTGAGAGTGAGACTGATTGAGAGGAATTTTAGGGGATGTTATTTGGACTGGGTGTGTATGTTGAGCTACCCAGCAAAAGAGGTGGCCATCCAAAACACTGGACTCCAGTGGCTTGAGGAGAGGAATCGATTTCAGGCCCAGCCTTTCGACTGAATAAAAAAGATTAAAATTACCATTGCAACCGAAGTCCAACAGAACAGGATGACAAAGGGAGAGGGAGGATGCACTAAGGGCAGGTAGGTAGTACATAAGGGGGACTTACGAGAAAGTTGTTTGGCTCACCAGTGCCCTCCTGGTTACTGAATGAACTTTCACTGGGCATGAGGAGATGTGATGACCCAGCTGTAGATACATCGCTCTTCATGCAGGCAGTGCTGCTGCTCTTCAGATGACAATATGGTCTGACCCACTTCCATGGACTCCTCCCGAATAGAGGAAGAAGGTGTTGAGCCAGCTGGCTATAGGCTCTGGCTGGTAAAGTGGAATACAGGAGAGAGTTGAGGTGATGACTTTCTTTCGGTGACTGGAAGTAGAATGGCATGTCTGGACCTCTTTTTCTCTCTCTCTCCACAAATATTTAGGTTATTTTAATAGCCAGAGCAATGAGAGAGTTGAGATCAGCAGGAGCTAACTCATCCTTTAGAGCAGGAGTCAGCAACCCGTGGCTCTTTCATCCCTCTGCTGCGGCTCCCTGTGGCTTTGGAAAATAAATAATAGAAGTATTTAATTTAAATTTATTAAATTTCAGTTTGTTAGTCTTTTTTTTAATGTAATTCTAAATTTGTTTTAAATATGTGTTAACTGTCGATGTGTGACCCCCACCGGCATGCGATTTATTGAGCTTTTCGACCCCCACAAGGCTAACCATTCAAAATATTTTTGTTTTTTTATACATAACATAAAGGTAAAAAACTGTTATCCTCATTTTAGATGTCAAAAGGGTTTTGTGGCTCCCAGCTTTTTCTTTACTGTGGTAAATGGGTCCCCTGCCGACCCCTGCTTTAGGGGTTCAAACAGTCACTTAAGGAAGGCATCAAATAAAACCAGGTCATCCCACCCACTGTCTGCAGCCAGAGTGCGAAAGTCAGTAGCATAGTCACAAACTCTTCTGTTCCTCTGATGAAGATTAACCAGGGTCCTGGCTGCCTACCGTCCAGGAGCTGTGTGCTGGAAAATGTTTCTTAAAATCTTAGATAATAATTCTAGGGATTTACAGATGGTTGACTTTCCGTTCCATTCAGGCATAGCCCAGGCCTCTGCTCTGTCAGAGAGATAGGATAAAATATACATCACCTTGGAGCCGTCCATTGAATATGCAAAGTCCATGAGCTCAAAGAGAAGACCTCTCTGGATGACAGTCATCAGATTTACCAGATAATTTCTCTGGTCTGGAGAGATGCAGAATGGAGGCTGGACTATACAGCAGGGTGGGCTTGTCACTGTATCATTCACAACGTGTAGGGCAGTTCTATACTGACTAGACACCCCTGCCCACAATGTATCACCATCACCACCACCACCAAAGCCTCGTCTGGTGACAGTAGTGGCTGATGCATAGTGCTCTCTTTGACGTCTCCAACATCGTTGGCGGACAAAATTTCTGCTCAACGTGAATCGACTTTCATCAGAGAATAACACTGAATCCCACTGGGCCCTCGTTCAGCATAAATGCTCCCTGGCCAATGCAAGATGGTGACACCTGTGGTGTTTTCAGGTATCCTTTCAGGTCGTCTAGCACACAGACCACGCTGATGTAAACGGTTTTGAATGGTCTGACGTGACACTTGGGTGCCTCTCACCTTCCTTAAATGTGCCAGGAGTTGAGTGGCATTCATCATACTGTTCCACAGGGCACTGTTCACAATGAAGCGGTCATTAGTGTGGGATGTGGCCAAAGGACGTCCACTTCCATGCCTTTCTGTGACTCTTCCAGTCTTTGTATCTCTTTTGCAACCTGCTAATGACACTCTGTGACACTCTAAGCTCAGTGGCCACATCCATCTGGGAACATCCTGTTTGAAGCCTCACAATGGCGAGGTGCTGTTGATCAATTGTTAGGTGTCGTCTTGGTCTCGTGTCAAAATGTGAACAACATGATGAGTAGGACTGTTTAAATACCAATTCTAATTGAAACAGGAAATGTATTGGTCGATTCATGGATCGAACACCTGTTGTGAATTTTGCAGTCAAGCTCCTTGTTAGAGAACAGCAGCTTGTGCAAAAAGTATTGAAACATTGAACAGTTGGACATGTGCATTCAAAAGTTCACAGAAGGTCACATGAAGTTCATCTGTAAAGGTTATAATGTATTTTAGGTTTATCCTGAAATTTTACCCGAAAGCCAAATATCCCTAACTTTTTGTGAGTACTGTATATTAGTAATGTACAACTTCATATTTTGAATAGATAGATTGACAATTATAAATCTGCCTTCTATATCTGTAATTGTTCACATGCTCATATAAAGCTTTCTACTTCATAAAAGCTTGAATAAGGGCAACTTGACTTTTTGGATCTTGAAGACGTTTCACTGCTCATTAGAAAGGCTTCTTCAGTTCTAAACTAGATGGTGGGGAGTATCAGCTTATTGTCACACCGCGGTGAGCACTTTTGATTTTTAGCCTGTCTTGTCTCGTCATTTCCATTTTTTTATTTTGAAGGATTAACTTTCCCTCTCGTTTCAGGTCACTTGCCCTTCCTCATGTGTCACCAGTCTGATTGTCTTCCCTGATCCCAGAGTGTTTCCACGTGTTCCCCATTTCCCTCCATGTGTATTTATAGTCTGCGTCTCCCTCTGCCCTGTGCCAGTGTGTTTCGTTACAATCCTTGTGTGCGTACGATCATCCTAGCCTTCCATGTTATTCACAGCCTTGAACCTAAGTCATAGCGAGAAAGCGTTTCTCTCCATCCGAGTGGTTTTGTTTAGTAATCTTTTGATTCTTAGTCATAGTCTAGCCTCGTCTAAATTTATTGCCTGTTTTTGTTTCCTCCGTAAGGAGCGACTTTCTTTTGCTAAAGTTTCATAGTGCCTCCATTTATAGGAGAGATTTTGGTTTTGGTCATTTTTCATAGTGCCTCCGTTAGTGGAGCGATTTTGGTTTTGTAATATTTCATAGTGCCTCTGTTTACAGGAGCGTGTTTCATTTCTTATTGCCTCTTTAGAAGAGAGCGTCAAAGTTATTTTTGTTAACCTTTATAGCTGTGACGGAGTGAACCCGTCCCTCATTCACCAGGACTTGATCTGTCGTCTGCAGGCTATTAGGGGTGCACACCTTCTTGTCTGTGGGTTTGGGCTGGGTAGTTATGGAGAATGGGATGTCACTGGCACTCATGTGTGCTGATCTGAATTATGTTTTGTTGGTGTCTGTGTATGAGTATTTCTGTGTATTGGGGGTATCTATGTCAGCTGCAGGTGATAAGAAGCACCTGTTACCCGGAGGTGGGATGATTATGGGGGAGGAGCTTAATTGAGAAAGGGAGACGTGTGGAGAGTAGGACGAAAAATGGCTGGGAGGGATGTAACAGCTGGAGCTGATGTGGGCATGATTGTAAAGATCTGTACAGACTGTATTATTTTGGGTACTGAACACATGTGAGGAGCAAAGGGGGCACAAGAAATAGCTCCACCAAGAAACAAGCAAGGAAGCCTGTGAGTTATTCTGGTGACAACGAAGGTGGAGTGGCGGACAGCAAACACCTGGGCCCGTGAAGACGAGGACGATCGCCATTCGCACCTCATAACATATGGTGGCAGTGGAGGGATTATTGCTTCGCTGGAGCTAAGCGACCCGATATACCAGAGATGGCTGGTCGAAACAGAGGGTCCGTCATCCGGCAAGGACCGGACTGCGATCCCAGGCGGGATATCCCCAGAGCCAGGCCGCAGCGGCCACAGCTGAGACAGACTTGGATTGGGACACTGCGGTTACGTCAGAGAAGGAAAAGGATGCTGGCGAGAAGCCAGGCGTTTCTGGGTCAACCAGGATATCGATCCATCTGGGTAGCATGTTGAGGATGCACAACAGAGGAGAGAACAGAGTCTCATGAGGGAGCTCCACAGCCTGAGAGTGTCGCTTCAAACGCCTGTTGCACCGCAACCTCTGTCGCCGGTCGTTCCGGGTATGTCACTCAACTCCAAGCACCGAAACAGACGGTTCAATGCTCGGACTGCCAAAACCAGCCCCTCGAAGACAACAACGAGACGCAGTCAGCCTTCCCGCAGTAGCGGGAACTGCCCTGGTACCTGCCCAGCCACAACCAGCTATGTAAACCACTCAGCCAAAGATTCCAACCTACCAAGCCGGTGAGGACATTGAGAATTATCTGTTAAGGTTCGAGAGGATCGCTACAACCTGGAAATGGCCCGAGACGGAATGGGCGTGTCGGCTGGTGCCGCTTTTATCTGGGAAAGCTCTCGACGCGTATACTACCATGGACGAGGACCGGGCACACTCATAACGAGACCTAAAAGCGGCGTTGTTGGCCAAGTTTGACATCTCACCTGAAACTTACCGGCAGAGACTTCGCCAAACCATGGTGCCACCGGCAGAAACGCGACGGAAGCGTACCATCGGTTGAAAGGGCTCTACAGTCGCTGGATCCAGCCGGAACATCACACAAAGGAGCAGATCGGTGAGACCGTCATCTTGGAGCAGCTGCTACGCGTTCTGCCGACCAAGGACATGAGTGAAAGAGCACGACGCAGCCTCGACACTTGCTCTGCAGTACATCAATGTGCGGAGAGGGGGGAGTTATACGACGCCGACGAGATCCACCAGGTTGGCGCATCGCACCACAGATGTTTGGGATCCAGCTCAACAGCCTCCATGGAATTGGAACAATCGAGGAGCAATGGCAGGACAGCGCCCAGGTACCGCCAGCACCACCACTAACCACCTGCTCCTGGTAAGACCATAATTTGTTATTATTGCCAGCAGTATGGCCATAAAGCTTCAGCGTGTCCCCTCAGAAAGACGAAAGTTGCAGGTGCATGTTATGTACCACTTAATGAGGTGGAACCTGCTGAAAATACAGAGAATAGCCGCAAAACATATACAACTGTGGTGGTAAAAGGACAAAAGGTGTTGGCCCTGATTGATAGCGGTAGCTTTATGTCGCTAATCAACCGGCGACTGGCTTCCATCAGCACATTGGATTATGGCAACACTACGGACATTGTATGTGTGCATGGAGATCGGCATGCGTATCCGCGAACTGAAATCACCGTGCTGATTGAGGATCAGCCTTATCTATTGATGGTTGGTGTAGTAGAGAACCTGCCTGTAGATATTCTGCTAGGAAGAGACTTACCCGTGTTGCTGCATCTGCTGCGGGATGTTGATGAGGTTGTACATTGTAATACTATTAATGTTACTTCTGAGATTGCTAATGTTAGCCTTGCTAAGACTGTGATGATTCCTACTGAGGAGAAAGATAACAGTGTCAAGGTGAACTTGAACTTGATGAGCCATAAGGCTAATGATGCTACAACTAATAAGGTTGACACTGGTAAAAATGGCGGGGTTGTATGTCCTGTGCTTACTCGAGCCCAGGCGAGAGCCGGTGTTCAACCTCTTCCAGATTTGGATCATAGTCTGTGCGAAGGTGGCACTAAGGGGCCAAAAAAAATCAAGACGCCAGCATCATTTTGAAAGACATCTAGGAATAACAGGAAAGAGTGTATCGGGATTGACTACTCATAAAATGTGGACTGTGCCAGATAACATCAATGAGTTGCAGAGAAATTATGTTACATTGAAACCTTTGTGGGAAAAAGTGAGGGATGTGGGGATGAGTAGCCATGGTGGAAAAGACTGTTTTGTTGTGGATAAGGGTTTATTGTATATGCAAACTGAGACAATTAATCATTTGGTCATCCCGGTAGCCTGCAGACAGGTCGTGATGTACTTCGCACATACAGTCCTGTGGGCTGGACATTTGGGCCGCCATAAGACGTATATGCGTGTGAGTTCGCGTTTCTTTTGGCCTGGCATGTATACTGACATTCAGCAATATTGCATGACATGTCCTGTCTGCCAAAAGACATGCATAGCCCGCAGGTCAGAGCAGGCACATCTACATCCACTTCCCGTTATCTCAACACCATTCCGGAGAATCGCAATGGACATTGTTGGTCCATTGGCAAAAAGCAGCCAAGGTCACCAATACATCTTTGTCGTGTGTGACTATGCCACCCAGCCTTCCCTCTGCGCACCATCACAACTTAAGCGGTCGTTAACGCTCTGGTGGAATTGTTTTCCTGAGTAGGAATCACACCCTCTTTAAAAACCACACCCTACCACCTGCAGACTGATGGTTTAGTGGAGCGGTTTAATCAAACGCTGAAGCGGATGCTACAAAAATTTTTGCCGATACCGGGAAAGACTGGCACCGATGGTTACCTTTTCTACTGTTTGCCTATAGGGAAGTACCGCAAGCCTCTACAGGATTTTCCCCTTTCGAGCTCCTGTACGGTTGGGATGTCCAAGGCCCATTGGATTTACTTTACAAAGGCTGGGAAGGACCAGAGCGCCAGACTGAAGAGAAAGGAGAGGTCCAGTTCATCTTGGAAATGCGAGAGCGCCTAGCGGGGTGTCAGGATGAGGCTGAAAGAAATATGCTGGATGCACAACAAAGCCAGAAGACCTGGTATGACCAGAAAGCCCTACATCGTGAGCTTCAACCAGGTCAGAAGTTATTATTGTTACTTCCATCTTACACCAGCAAACCTTTGGCCAAATGGCAAGGACCGTACGTTGTCACCCGGAAGATGGGCCAGGTCACGTATGAGGTCCATTATCCGGAGGAAAAAGAAGCAGAAGCAGACCTACCACGTCAATGTCCTTAAAGAATGTAAAGAGCCTTGGGGCCTGACAGCTACAGTGGGCCTGGTGGTGCAGGAATCTGAGGTGGAGCAGGAAGATCCTGGTTGGGACATTGTGACCCAGTCAACCACGCCAGAGCTGGCTCATCTGCCTCCCAAACAACTAAAACAAGTATGGCAGGTATTCCGGACCATGCCAAACCTTTTTTGAGCCAGACCGGGCAGAACCACTGTGACCCAGCACATCATCAGGCTAAAGAAAGATCAACCCTTCCGGCAACGGCCATATCGGGTACCACAACAGTTGGTGGGGAGTGAAATTACCACAATGTTGGAAATGTGAGTTATCGAGTCGTCCAACTCCGAATGGTGCAGCCTGCTGGTGTTACTAACGAAGGATGGATCGTTACGACCCCGTATTGATTTGATGAAGCTCAACGCCTTATCTGAGTTCGATACCTATCCGATGCCCTGGATAGATGACCTACTTGAGCGCATTGGATCGGCGCGGTACATTACAACATTGGACCTATGTAAAGGGTACTGGGAGGTGCCATTGGATCCATCCTGCCGGCCTTATACCGCCTTTCGGACACCTACTGGACTTTACCAGTTCATGCCCTTTGGACTCCATGGAGCCACGTTCCAAAGGCTCATAGACCGAGAGCTCCAAGGATGCAAGGACTGCAGCGCCGCCTACTTGGATGATGTTGTAATCTTCAGTCCGTCTTGGACCGATCACCTGCACCATCTGGAGAGAGTCCTTGGAGCCATCCAACAGGCTGGCCTCACTTTGAACATTGCCAAATGTGAGTGGGCAAAACAGGAGGTGAAATATCTGGGCTATTGGTTGGGACGAGGGGAGATTCGACCTCAGGTGGATAAGGTGGAGGCTATCTGTAACTGTCCACGCCCTCAGACGAGGAAAGAGGTTTGGTCGTTCTTGGGTCTGGCAGGATGGTACCGCCGCTTTGTGCCCCAGTTTGCCACCATTGCCACACCACTAAGAAATCCTGTCCTCCTGAGTGCTGCATGCCAGCAAGCGTTTGACACTCTTAAGGATCACCTGTGCTCATCCCCGGTCTTGACCACCGATTCTTGGTGCAGGTGGATGCATCAGCAGTGGGTATCGGAGCGGTATTAACCCAAGGAGAGGAGGGCACTGAACAACCGGTCCTGTACCTGAGCCGAAAGCTGGTGCCTAGAGAGACCAGGTACTCAACCATAGAGAAGGAAGGGCTGGCCATTAAATGGGCTTTGGAGAGCCTCCGCTACTATTTGTTGGGACGAGAGTTTGATCTGGAGACAGACCATCGTGCCCTGACATGGATTAGTTCCATGAAAGACAATAACAGTCGCCTAACTCGGTGGTATCTTGCGTTACAACTGTTCCGGTATTATCATTCAGATCATAATGACACTGAGAATCCTCAGCCTGAGAAACACTGAAAAACACTAAGTAAGCAGAAGATTGATGATCCAGGCAAATATGAAGAAAATTTAAAAGACAGATTGAACACACTGTAAAACTTTAACATCTGGTGACACCTTGGTAAGGGGAGCATGAGGGTTTGAGGGTCCACACAGACTGTACCTGCAAAATTTTATATTCTCAAATCAAGCACTAAATTATACTTGAATTTCTCTATTTTATACCTGTAAATCTTGAAGTCTCACACTCACTATGTGTTTAACCAATAACTCTGCTTGTATTAATCCAAATCAGTTCAATTCAATTTAAATTATCTCGCTCCACATTGTAGAGGCTGGCCTGGGTCACGCTTTGGATCAGAGTTTCCTTGTGGTCTTTGGCAGTTGTTTGTATAATCATCAAGCTCAAGTCCACCATGCTCCTGTAGATCTTTTGCATACCTGACATGACTCTCTTAGGCCCCAAAAGCCCGATATAGATGTCACCACCCTGAAGTCACCTGTTTTCACTTCTTTCATTCTTTGTGAAATGGATATGACTGGATTCACGTTCTCTTGGTCTCCTTCTGAGGCATTTGTTCTACTTGCAATGATCTCCAGATTGCAGCTCAAAAAGCATTAAAATCAGTTCTAAATGTTCTGTGGTTCAACATCCAATCACTGTTGTAAAACTGTTCAAAATCTCCTTTTGTAGTGTGTCCCCAAATCTGTACACACATGCTTCAGTGTCACTCAAAATCAACAATTTGTCCACTGTCTCTTCAAACGAATGTTTTTTTTTTTCCAACTTCATCTATACTGTCCAGCTCTGCAAGGTCGAGCATCTGCCACGTCACATAAAGTCCTTGAGTAAAAAAATTAAAAGTGTAGGCCTGAAGTGTTATATCTGGTAGACAGTGTATATTTCTCAATAACATAATATATATTGGCATCACGGCTTGGTGCCTATCTGACTCACAAAAAGGACACAATAGCAGATTCAGAACACTGGGAGATTTAAAGTTAGAACAGAGTTTATTTACAGCTCCGTGGTGTTGGAAGCCAGAGGGAGGATCCCGGTAAACGTGGAACTCTGAGAGGGGAGGGAGATGGTTAGTGAAGAGTCAATAAGATAATTTTTCGATAATGATCAGTTCTTACTAGGTTCAGGTGGAAATCCAGAATGGAAGGGGAAGATGTGATTCTCAGTCGGTTTACCAATTTTGTCACTCTCATGCTTGGCTTATTACTTGTTTGTACTACTTGTACTTCTACTTGTATTACTAATCTGATCAAAGCAACAACAGCCACAACACTAATTGACTCAACGTTAATCACCATTGGTGTAAATTTTGTTCCTGTTATTCAAATAAATGTTGTGGATTTAAAGAAAAAGAGCTTCTAATGATTATTGTCCCCAGGGTGGGGCCTGTTAAATTAATCAAAGATCTAACTAATTGGACATGACATGTTCAGATAATGTTAGGGTGAGAGCATTTTTGACAAAGCTAAGAATACCAGGTAAAATGCTAAGAACAAATAAAAACTTAAACAGGGAACCTTATGGAGCAGTATGGCGGTTTGGAGGTTATCTATCATCAGAGAGCAAAAGTTATACATCAGTGCATCTCAATATATCAACCTGCATTTAACCTGAATACCATAAATGTTTAATTATACATTGAAATACACACCAGCAACAGGATATTTACCAAGATAACTTTAGACGTATCCAAAACATGTTAGTATGTGTGTCTTAGAAGGTGATCAGTAGGACAAGAGGGGCCTGTACTCTCACTGTTTTTTAATACGCTGGCCACCTCAGAGTCCTGTCATCTCAAGAAAGACTTAGATTACTACGACTGTTGAGTGTATCAGTGATGAATGAGAGGCAAGGAACTTGTTAGTCCCCGTTTCACAGTGTAATAACCATTACCTCATACTGAACACCACTAAAACAAAAGATGATTGTGATGACTGGGAATAAGCCAAGCACTATTTCCTTCTTGAAAGAGTAAGAGGAGGACTACAGCTGCTTTGTAATTTACCTGGACAACAGACTAGAGTGGAAATTAAACAAAAACACTAGATAAAAAGCTGTTCCTGCGAAACAGCAGTGAGAATGCTAGCTGACCCTGCTAAAAAAAAAAGCTGAAAATAGTTCACTTTTAGCAGTAAAAACTGTTGCTGAGGTCTTAGTTGAAGGAATTTTAAGTTGAAAAAGAAATTAGTGAAACGATTTTAAGTCTATTGAAAAACAGACAAAATTGTTTAAATGGCTATCTAAGAAAAAGGCAGACGTCTCAGCAAAGAAAAGCTGAAGGGTTAAAAAAAGAGAAATTTCTTTAAACAGAATGAAAATAAGTAAAGTCTTGAAATTTTGCTAAATTATTCTAAAAGGTTGAAATGGAATGGATATGCCAGCATAATTGGAACCTTAAATTGAATTTTAAAAGAGCAGAAATGACAGCTGAAGAGCATTTCAAAACAGAGATGAACAGTTCTCATGAAGGTTAAATGGATCACCAGGACACTGATCTTAAATGGGAAACAGAGAAACACTCAAAGAAGAAAGAAAGAAATGGTTTATTTCAAAGCATCTATTGGGGTAAAGCTGTGGTGTGACTTGACAAGGAGTTAGGACCCAGATGCAGATATTGGTAAAGAAAAACTTGATTTATTTAAACATTAAAAAAAGCGCGGCTTAGCTGGAATTCCAAAAAAAATTAACAAAACCAACAAGACCTGACATGAACTGTGATAACAAAATGAACAATTACTTGACGTGACCAACCTGACAACATGAATGGTGGTGAACTGTGAGGATCTGGCAATGACATGAGGAAACCTGGAAACTAAATACTGTGGGGAGGTGATTGGTGATAGAGTGCAGCTGTGAACTAAAAAAGGTGACAAGGATGAACCTAATGCTGTGCAAGCGTGACTGGGGAAAACATGGCAAGAACTAAATACTAAACAGAAACCTGAAAAACCTAAAGTCATAACAGAAATCAAACACAAAAAATCCACAGACGTGACACTAATGTGACACTGTGTTTCTCAGTGTGACATGGCTTAAGTGATAGGAAACAGTTCAAAGCAATGTCCATCAGTGTGGAAAAGTAGAATCACATTAATGTACAAGTAAAATGGAGATTTAATATAAAGATGCACAGTATTCTATGAAGAAGGTCAAAGGTCAAGTTAGTAATAATTAAAATGGCTGCAGTGTAATATGTAGCAGAGAAGTGGAAGAGAGATATCCTCACAGTTATAGGAATGTTTGTAAGCAGCTGCGGCTTAACGAGCTCACACCCAGCAGAAGATGGCTGAAGGGATACTATGACATCCTGTGAGAAAACCATAAGAGCCAGGAAAATAATGTGAATAGTGAGAGAACTTGAAAAAGGCTCATAGCTGAAATTCTGTAAATGTGAGCCTTTTGGTAGTTACATTGGCTGAAAGGGGACGAATTGTCCTACATTTTAAGGTATAATTTGCTTCTGTAAGTTAAACCGTATGAAAGTTAGAGGAATTTGTTTGAATATCAGTAAAAGCTGAAAATGTCAAAAAATCAGTGTGTCACTCTGCTGGCTCTTCATTCATAAGAAAATCAAGAAAGAACAAAAAAATACAAGTTAAATATTAAATGTCAGAAATACCAAAAGATCTAGCATAAATCTCCTGAAGGAGCTGAACGTTTTGATACCAAAATTGTAGAAATCTGTAAAGTAGGCAGAAGTAGTAAAGCTTCAAAAACATACAGAATAATAATAACTTTTTTTAAAGGACCTGGAGCTGGATGAAGGCAGAAAGATAGAAAAAGAGGAAAAAAAGTGAAAAATTCAGAAAGAAGAGAAAAAATGTAGAAAATTTAGGAGAAAGTTATTTTCTGTAGTTTCAAAAGGCCTGAAATGTATTTTTGATAGGATCTGGACCGAGAACATTTTAAAGTTTAAATGATGTCTCTAGCTGGTGTCTCTGGCTGAAAATATGTTGAAGTTATTAAGTTTGAAAGAGGGGGAAGCTTTTTTAATTATTTGAAAGGATTTACCATTACTTTTAAAGAGACGAAATTGCACAAAAACCTTAATATTTTAAAAACTATAAAAGTTAAAAACACCAAAAGATATAGCCATAATGTCCAGAAAGAGCTGAATATTTTGTACAAAAATAGTGTAGCAGTAAGATTGCCACCTTTCATGTGGGTGACCTGGGTTCAAATCCCCTGCATGAAAGGTCCTACCTCAAGTACGGGACCTCAGGCAAGACCACCTTACCTGCCTATCAGTGTAAGTCACTTTGGATAAAAGTGTCTGCCATATACATAAGTGCATAAACATTTATTAATTTGGTTATAGTATGCAGAAGTAGTTAAACTTCAAAAAACCTACAGAAGAACTAAGAAGAAAGAAGAAAAATAAAGGGAAACAGAAAAACAATAGTGAGAATGCTTAATCAGCATTCTCATAATTGTCTACAAGAAGGGACAGAGCAGACTGTACGACTTGAGGAAGCTTAGCTATTTTACTGTCTCCATGTTAGAAAAATTCTCTCAAAATTAGCCTCAGAGTCGCTGGATACGATTAACACAAAACATTTATTTCTTGCAAGAAAGAGACAAGTCCGCACAAATCCACACAACCTGTCGGGAAGATCGCTCAGAGTTGTCTCCCGACAAAATGGTGCTCCAGCTATTTATGTTGTTTATGCTTGCTGATCACACAATGTTATGAGAAAAGGCGCTTTTCTCACCATTCATTATTATGGGAAGGAACATTCAATGTTATGGGAAAAGGTGCTTCTCTCCCCATTCCTTGTTATGGGAAGGAACATAAAAGGTGCTTCTCACCAGTTAATATTATGGGAAAGACTAGTACCAGAGTCAAAACACTTTTGCTTGAATCATAGAAGAGGAAAGATGGAGGGACTCTTCTGTCATAGTATAACTATATAATTTTTCCAACACTCCACCAAAACATTGCAAATCGTCTATAATTTGAGTGCAGTCTATTTTGCAGCCCTCTGTTGGGGCAGCAGCTTAAAAGCCAGTGACTCAAAGAATCAAATCAAATTTTATATACAGTATATGGTACCTTTCATACTTTAAAAGCAACACAAAAATCAGCTTCGGGGGCTGACCACACTGAGAGGGCTCCTGGGCCACGACTACAGGGAGCGCCACCACAGAGACAGTCCTGACCCAGGCAGACAAAAGGCCCCACACCACGCACACACATGCACGCACACACAAACACACAAGCTCAGACCCACTGCACTTATTAGACAGAGACATGGCCGGGCACCCAGACCTAAGGCAAGGAAAAAGTCAGCTTGGGGGGCCGACCACGCCGAGAGGGCTCCTGGGCCACGACAACAGGGAGCGCCGCCACAGAGACCGCCCCGACCCGGGCAGACAAGAGGCTCCACACCAAGGTGCAGAGTCCTCCAGCCACCCGAGCCAGAGCAGTCCACAGGACAGCACCCCCGTCAGTGGACCAAAAGCAGCTCCCAGTGTGGTAGGCCCCCATGAGGAAACACTGGAGCTAAAAACTGAAAGACTAAAATGGTAAAATAAGATAAAAAGGTGTAAAATGAAAAAAATAGATAAAAAGCTTTTCAGCTCATTTAGTGAAATTGTCTAACTAAAACATGGAGTTAAAACACATAATTAAAGTAATATAGAACAAAAATTTAATATGATAAAAAGTTTGATTAAAAGGAATAAAGAAAATCAATAAAATCAAATAAAAGCCTGATTAAAAAAGTGAGTCTTGAGCCTCTTTTTAAAAACATCAACAGTCTCTGTGGCCCTGAGGTTCTCTGGCAGGCTGTTCCACAATCGGGGTCCATAATAACTAAAAGCCGCCTCCCCGTGTGTTTTCAATCGAACATGTGGTGTGGTTAAAAGGCCAGTGCCGGAAGACCTCAGGGTCCGTGAGGGTTGATATGGTAAAAGTAAGTCAGATAAATAAGAAGGCCCAAGACCGTTAAGATCTAAAAACGAGTAAAAGAACCTTGAAACTGAACAAAGTGATAAAAAACGGTGTCTCTATGTTGAGGGCACAATTATTTATATATATATATATACAGTGTATGGCACTGTGTATGGTGGGGGACGGAGCTTTGCTGACCTAAACTAGGGACGTTGTGAGTCGGTGGGGGAAATACTTTGAGGACCTCCTCAATCCTACCGACGCGCGCTCGGAAGAGGCAGAGTCGGAGAGCTCGGGGACGGGGCCT
This sequence comes from Leuresthes tenuis, assembly GCF_036924035.1. Lineage (NCBI taxonomy): Eukaryota > Metazoa > Chordata > Actinopteri > Atheriniformes > Atherinopsidae > Leuresthes > Leuresthes tenuis. The sequence goes on from NW_027325357.1 coordinate 36,000,171, forward strand.
CCCATTTCTGGGGCTGAGGTTGCTGAGGTGGTCAAAAAGCTCCTCGGCGGCAGGGCCCCAGGGGTGGATGAGATCTGTCCGGAGTTTCTCAGGGCTCTGGATATTGTAGGGCTGTCTTGGCTGACACGCCTCTGCAGCATTGCGTGGACATCGGGGACAGTGCCTCTGGACTGGCAGATCGGGGTGGTGAGGGTGTGTTCCAACTACACTCCTCAGCCCCCCTGGTAAGGTCTATTTGGTGGTACTGGAGAGGAGGATCCGTCGGATATGTCGAGTCTCGGATTCAGGAGGTGCAGTGTGGTTTTTGTCCTGGCCGTGGAACGGTGGACCAGCTCTATACCCTCGGCAGGATCCTGGAGGGTGCATGGGGCTTCGCCCAACCGGGATGTGCTCCAGGAATATGGAGTGCCAGACCCCTTGATAGGGGCCGTTCGGTCTCTGTATGACCGGTGGTCCGCATTGCCGGCAGTAAGTCGGATACGTTTCCGGCGAGGGTTGGACTCCGTCAGGGCTGCCCTTTGACACCGATTCTGTTCATAATTTTTATGGACAGAATTTCTAGGCGCAGCCAGGGCGTTGAGGGTGTCCGATTTGGCGACCTCAGAATCGGGTCTCTGCTTTTTGCGGATGATGTGGTTCTGTTAGCGTCATCGGGTTGTGACTTTCAGCTCTCACTGGAGTGATTTGCAGCCAAGTGTGAAGCGACTGGGATGAGAATCAGTACCTCCAAATCCGAGTATATGGTTCTCAGTCGGAAAAAGGTGTAATGCTCTCTCCAGGTCAGGAATGAGATCCTTCCTCAGGTGGAGGTAGTGATGGGACGAACGACACTGGTGCGTCAGCTTTGTGTTGAGAGCCCAAGAGTGAAACCCCGTATTGGTGCGTGTATCACTTTAAGAAAAAATCACGTGACCGATACAGGAACGGTATCGCTCGAATGTGGCGCCAAATTGTGTTTATAAGGAAGCAAACTGTGTCAACATGTTGTGGGTTTGTTGGATGGAGTTTTGTTGTTGGAGTTGGAGTTTGGATTTTTGCTTGATCGCACCTTGTTACACTTCATGGATCGTTCCAAGAAATTTTCCCCTGTCTGGAATAGTTTTGATCTTGTGACACCTAATAAGGTAAGCTTTTTCTCTTTGACATTGTTTACTGTTATTTTCTTAATCAATATATATATGTAGTCTTTTCTGGTTAGAGGTTTGAATGTTTAATGATAAATTAACTTTTTATTGTATTGTAGGTGAAGTGTCGGCTCTGCTCCACAGAGCTGTCTTACATCAACAAGAGCACCTCATCAATGCTGAGGCATTATAGAGTTCGGCATGGCATCGATTAATTGGCAGATACTCGTGTGAGTAACCCAGGTATGTTGAAATTCTTATTACACATTCTTATTATACATTCTTAAAGTTTATTACACACAAAATATTTTGTGTGACTGTCATATAGTTTGTAAAAACAAAACAGTCCTTTAATAAGCTTTTAACAAAATTTTTCGTTTTGGCTTGCAGTTCCTGACAAGGAAGCATTGGATGTGGCTGTGGTCAACATGATCATTAAGGACTGTCAGCCACTCAGTCTTGTTGAAAATGAGGGCTTCAGGGAGCTAATGAAGCTTGTTGCACCCTCATATGTTCTACCAAGCAGGAAGGTATGCTTAAGAAATGTATGATTAAATTAACTATTGAGTGATATACAATTCATGATCATGATATACATTTGTGATATTTGTATTACAGTATTTTTATGGTTATTTGTAGGCCATCAAGGACTTGGTGAGCAAGAAATATGAGGAGGAAAAGGAGAAAACAAAAAAGGACCTCCAGAGCGCCGTTGCTGTTAGTTTGACAGCTGATATGTGGACGTCCATCAACATGGAGGCATATCTGGCTGTTACTTGCCATTATGTGGACAAAGACAGCCATGAACTCTGTTCATCAGTCTTGGGAGTGCAGTATTTTCCTCAAAAACACACTGCAGAAAACATGGCCACTGTTAAAAGGACCCTCATGGAGGAGTGGGGCATTGCAGACAAGGTCAGGTGTCTTGTCACTGATGCAGCACCAAACATGATTTCATGTGCTCGAATGCTGCAAATACGGCAAACCATTTGTATAGCCCATTCCATGAATTTAATTGTGAGAAAGGCATGTGATCAAATCCCAACATTCACAGAAATTCGCAGCAAAACACGACACATTGTGACATATTTTCGATCAAGCACCACGGCGAAAGAGAAGCTCAGTGAAATGCAGCAATAGCTTGGAATACCATTTCATAAATTAATAAATGAAGTGCCGACACGATGGAACAGCACCTACCAAATGCTTGAAAGAATGACTGAGCAGAAGGAGGCAGTCTCTTTAAAACCTGATATTACTCCACTGACTCCTGAAGAATTTAAAGTGATTGAAGAGATGCTCAGGGTCCTTGTTCCTTTTTACCTGGCCACAAAAGAACTCTCTGAGGAAAAAAGAGTCTCAGGGTCAAAGGTCATTCCATTGATGAGAATGATCCACATTGACCTCCAGCATCAAGCAACAAGTTACAAAAACAGCTGCTCAACAGCTGGCTGAAAATTTGAGAAAGCGGCTACTTGAAGTGATCTGCAACATGGAATCGCTCAGTGTGATGACACTGGCAACGCTGTTGGATCCAAGGTTTAAAACAGTTGCCTTTGTTAGTCCACAAAAAGCAGGTGACGCTGTAAAAAGACTGAAGTTGGAGTGTGCTGCTGAAATGAGCATCCATGAGTCTGACCCAGCAGGAGAAGAGCTGAGCTCTTCACATGCATCAGAACCCAGTTCAGGTATGAAAACACGTTTCTTTGTGCTTTTTTGCATATTTCCGTGGCATTTTGTCATGAGGTAATAACCCAAAGACTTTTTTCTAAAATATTTTTTAGGGCACAATCTCTGGAAACCTCTTGATATGGAGGTTGAGGAGAGCGAGAGGACCTCTAATAGCACCGCTGACTCTATCATTGAAGTGCAACGCAACCTGGATGAAAACAACATACCGAGAACAGAAGACCCATTACAATACTGGAAGAAGAACCAGAAAATATATCCAAACCTTCATCAACTTGCACTGAAAATGTTGTGTTCACCCTCTTCATCTGTACCCTGTGAAAGAGTTTTTTCCAAGGCAGGGGAACTGGTGTGTAAGAGGAGAAATCGCCTTGGAGCAAACACCCTATAAAAACGGTTGTTTCTCAATAAAAATGCATAAATGAATCTATATGTAATTTGTTTTATTTTTTATGCTTTAACACTTAAGTTAACAAACTTCCACACATAAGATAAAAAGTTGAACTCTGAATTTTAATACAAATTTGCTATATTTTACAAACCAACTCAGTTTAGCATTTACTCAACAAGCCTATTTTGAACTCTTCTCATGGACATCTCAACTTGACTCACAAATTGAGCGAATGAAGTTATACAATAATGAGATTATATCTTAAATAAAGGACTGGTGATTAAATGTTTCGCAGGCTCATGTTGGATTTGCAGCATTTTACCTGGTCCATCTTCTCATTTAATTTACCTGCAATGATTTCAGAACACCTGAAGGGGGCACTATTGAGTGACCAACACAGTTTCAATACAGTGCCGACACAGTTTGTGTAGTGTGTCAATACACTCCTTGAGGTAGCATCATCCCATCACTAGATGGAGGAGTTCAAGTATCTCGGGGTCTTGTTCACAAGAGAGGGACGAATGGAACGTGAGATTGACGGGCGGATCGGTGCGGCGTCTGCAGTGTTGCGGGCTCTGCACCGACCCGTCGTTGTGAAGAAGGAGCTGAGCCAGAAGGCGAAGCTCTCTATTTACTGGTCAATCTACGTTCCCATCCTCACCTATGGTCACAAGTTGTGGGTAGTGACCGAAAGAACGAGATCGCGAGCGGCAAGCGGCCGAAATGGGTTTCCTCCGCAGGGTGTCTGGGCTCTCTCTTAGAGATAGGGTGAGAAGCTCAGTCATCCAGGAGGGGCTCGGAGTAGAACCGCTGCCCCTCCGCATTGAGAGGAGTCAGATGAGGGGACTCGGGCATCTGGTTAGGATGCCCCCTGGACGTCTGGGTTTCTCTGTTAAAGCTGCTGCCCCCGCGACCTGACCCCCAAATAAGCGGTAGATAATGGATATATATATATATATATATATATATCATTCTGATTTTAACACTCTAGAATGAATAATGCAGCTTGACAACAATGTCCAAACACACCAGTGGTAAATTTAGTTTTCATGATAATTTAGTATGAAGAAATACATTTTGTTTTTTTTTATGTATGCAAATACATAAGAAAATGACAAATCATTTCATCTTAAATTGGAAAGGGACAAATACACATTGCCTTGTAAAACTCTGCCCCTCTGTGTGTATGATAAACATTAAACCATTATTTAAGGAAGGAAAGGAGACAATTTTGTGCCACAGTTTCTTGCAGCCGAAACATTCAACGCTTTCACCGCTTTCATTCAGTTGTGCTAACTGGGATTCATATAAATAGATATGAAGACAGCATGGGAATCGTAAGCAGACAGTGACAACAATATTGTTTCCTTTTTTTATTCATTTACCATTTCATATCATGTACTAAATTGCCAATGTTAAGCCACATTATATTGAAATGTATCTTTATAATATAGCCTTTATGATTAATGATCCACATCATATTGAGCGTGAAAGTGGCTTGAATCTAATTGCAGTGCAGTTGTCTTATCCTTATAAGTTGTCCTCCCATCTTTCTTTTATCTTCCAAACAAATTTGTTTTTAAGCAAGTCAATGAATAGTACTTTAACTTTATATTTCACTGGTTTATCCCATTTTCCTTTCTTTATACAGAAGCCAGGGATGGACATTGCAGACTGTTATGTGACATTTGTTCGTCATTCCCAGGACATGTTGCGGGAAAAGGTCAATGAGGAGGTGTACATAGAGAAACTATTTGATGTAAGTAAGCCACAACACATCCATCCTTTGCAAATGGTACTATCATTGTTTGATAAACTTTATGTGGTAACTGACAGAAACATGACCTTTAATAGAAGTTTTATATATATATATATGTATATGGAATTGAAAGAGCTGATCTGAATTAGTTGACCTCGGTCTTATTTTGTGTAAAGTTATGTGTATCATTGCACTTAGTCTACACATGGACACTCTGACCACTCATTACACTTTTGCCACATCTCATAGTTTTCTTTGTTCTTTTTTGTTTTCTTTTAATATATGGTTAAAGTAAATACATTTATTCTTTGCCTTCCACCTGTGTCTCTCCTTAGACACAAAAGGTTGGATGATGATTGTAGGCACTATTGGAGCCCTACCATTGTCAGCTTCATACTCTCTCTTCAAGACCCAGCACAATACTACATATAGCGAGGGAGCAGATAATTAGAAATCTGACACTGCTGCATTAAATGGCATTAATGAATGTCAGTTTGGTCGTCAGTTACTCCATACATTTAATGAAGAGACATGAGACTTGTGTAAGTTTCCAAGCCTAAATGGCAGAATTTATTTGCAACACTTTTGGGATACCAACACGATTACATTGCTGAGAGCAACTAAGTGCTTTTATACCCTCCTGCTGTAGATCATTACCTGGAACAGTCCGTTGAGGTGGGACTAGACTACAAGATAATCCCAAAATATTTACATAAAACCAATATCCTACAAAATAGAAAATTAAGGATAGATATTTACTCATACAAATTCCTATAAAAAATTCAATAACACATACTTTGCAACATTCTTCCAATCAAAATTACTTTTTTCTGTATTTTTCTGTATTACTCTCACCCCACACTCGTTACCTTCCCCTACCTTGAGAGCTTTTGGTAATTGGTAATTGCTCCAAAAGCTCTTAAGCAGGTAATTGAGCCCAATTCCCTCTTTTACCTCCCCTGTCCTGCCATGAAGACAAATAGGAAGAGGTGAATATTGCTATTGCTTTGCCATGCATACAGTATGTTACATTTAATAACAAAGTGAAAAGTAATAAAAACATAATTTTAGTTCTCTCTTTTATGCAGGCAGGATGGCCAGTCCTCCTCTGCAAACAAAAAACATTTAACTTTGTTCACATATTTTAATAAAAAGACAAATTAATTAATTTGTATACTCATTAAGCTGCACTGCTCTCTGGCAGTCACTCATTCATATCAATACACATATCTGTATAGACAGTTTCCCAGTAAAGGTGATGGAACTGCAGGTCTCCATTACACTGAACCATTGCCAAACATCTCACACTGCTGCTGAGCAACAACCACACACCACCACAGTTGTAAAACTATTTAAATCAAAATGTTCTTTATACTATTGTAGCGCAAAGAAAGTCAAAATTAAAAATGGAAAAAATAAAAAGTGAAAAATGGTCAAAGTAGAACTCAAATGTTATTGTTCCTACTTGGGAACTGGGTGTCTATCACTTACTTGTTTTTAAGCCAGCAATGTAGAGTGGTGCTTTGAGAATAAGGATGTGTTTACATTTTTACATTCCAAGCCTCCCCAGAAGCCTTCTCACCTATCTGCATTTAAGGGACTGTAAAATCTCCCATGATTACTTTGTGGGGAACCATTTCTGTCTAAATGAGAGGAGAAGGCACGATAAGAAGAATTTGTCACCATGAAGAGCAAAGAACTGACAGATCTGCCAAACTTGAGCTGCTTTACAGTGGTTTCAGTGATCTCGAAAAATTTCAGTTATAATGTGTCAAAAATGTATTCTCTTGCTTTAACACTGCAGATGTAGAGTGAACTTTAAAAATTGGAGTATCATATTTGTAATTTGAACAGTGTTCAAAGGCTACCATGTCATTGTGGAAGATGACTTTTGACAACTTAAAACAATTGAAATATTCCTGACTGCACCGCACCTAAGTTGTCAGCAAGTTGCAGAAGCTCCGACAGTATTGTGTGGAGTTAATGTGAGTCAAACAAATAGTGGTGCACTAGCGACAGCAGGTTTGTGGACTGCTGATTTGCTGAGTTTACTGGGGATCAAGAAGCAACCGTAATTTTTTTTCTCCATTGTACGTGGATGAAGATAATGGCAAATATTTGTCGGCCTAATAACTGCCCAGACATCAGCTAAGATTTATTCATCAGAGTACCAGAAGCTGTGACCGTTACTTTACTGTTCCCTGATGATTTACACGCCGTCTCACCTGGTGATTTGTTGCTGTGATCTGCACGGGGCAGTCCTGTGAAGCAATATATATATATATATATATATATATATATATATATATAAAAATGACATATGTCAACTCTGAATACCACATTTGTACCAAAATTAGCTATGACCGGTAACGATAAATTTTGGAACAAACTACCTTTTCATTCTGGTGCTGCCTATGCTACCATGTGGCAATACTGCAAGAGTGATCGGTCTTCATGAGAGATGGGAAAGAAGATGGTGCAGATGATTTTAGGTGGCTGTTGAGGTCAGTTGAGGAAAGTTTAGCAAAGTTATTGCCCACAAGTCTGGGTGGTGGTGCATTCAGTTAGTGACTCGCTAGAATAGCTTCCCTGATACCACAAAATATGACTACATTGCAGTATTTTTGGACTCCAAGCTTAGCTCTCTACTTGCCACAGCTACAGTATATATAGATACATATTGTATGTGTGTACAGCACATTGGCCAACTGTATAGTGTTTAAAGCGCTATACAAATAAAGTTAGATTGGATTGAACATCAGTGCACACTCTTGCCTGCCTGAAGAGAATGTGCCTACTGGTGGAAGAAGCTTTTACTATACATGAGCAAAATGCTAAGAATGTAGCAAAATTCTGGCGATTCAACATACGAATTAAGCTATATCTTACGTATGAAGATTCAACACATTGGATTCTGCTTATCTTGTTGATCATGCCAGCAGGGTGTCAACCCCAATTGCTCAGTTGGATTTCTCCTAAATGCTAGTTCTACCTGTTCCTCCTTTGACACCCACTCACCCTCCAGTGTCAAGATTATTTCTCCCTGAAGCACTCAGGTCCAAAGATAATGGCTTCAGTTTTGTCTGAATTTAGAAGCAGACAGTTCTGAGTCATCCAGGTCTTTATGCCTTTAAGACATGCTTGTATTCTGACCAACCTATTGGTTTAATCTGGTTTCATAGATAAGTACAGCTGAGTATCATCAGCATAGCAATGAAAACGTTATGCCATGTTGTCTAATAATGTTACCTAATGGAAGTATGTATAAAGTAAAAATAATCGGTCCAAGCACAGAACCCTGTCGAACTCCATGACTTTATCTATCAGATCAATATGACTTAAAGCAGCCTAATGCAGTTCCTTTAATCCCAATAAAATATTCAAGTCTCTAACAGAATGCTGTGATCGACTGTGATCGAGTTTCATTAGTCAGCCTGTACAAGTATTCAGTGAAGTTGACATCTATGTCGGAATTGATCAGTGCTACATTTGATGCACCACTTACAGGACTGATACCAAACTGCTATGTTCGTGTGTTTGAACCACACTATAACACTGTTGGAGATTAAGCAGGAGCTGGATTATTGATTAGCAAATATCAATAAGTGTCCAAGGAGTTATTATTATTCAGTAACATTATCATCATTATTGTTGTTCAAATAGGCTGGGGAGGCTTGGGGCTTGGCCCAGACAAACCAGTGTGGAGTAGAGCAGGTCCCAAGGAGAAGAGAAAGCTCGTTGTTGAGCAGGTTTGTAGACATGAGGAAATGTTAAGTGGTACAAAGGCAGTGGTTCAGGCTAAGCAGGGACAGTGGTTGAATTGGGAAGGTGTAGAGAAGAAAATGCTTAGTTGGAAAGAGCTGTGGAGTATGGAGGAAAGGAGTATTAGATTTTTGATAGGGGCAACATATCATGTATTGCCAACTCTCCAGAACCTAAAACTCTGGATAAATGGACACCCGTTATGTTCGTTATTGTTCAGGTACGAAGGCAGGTGAATTTAGGAGGGTCTAAGGCAAAGAGAGTGGCAATTCAGTTTGTGCAGGAGGGGGAGAAAGTTAATAAGATAATAAGGAGGCAAGGCAGCTTAGATGATGCTTGCGTTTGGGAAATGCAGGTAGATTTGGGAGGAAAGCTTGTTGTTCCCCAAGAAATAGTCTCTACAAATCTAAGGCCTGATATAGTCTTGTGGTCTAGGAGTAGAATGAGAGTCTATTTCATAGAGCTGACTGTTCCTTGGGAGGCATTAGTAGCAGAAGCATATGAAAGGAAAAAGCTTAGGTATGTGGAGTTGGGGGCAGAAGCAGAGTTGGTCATATGTTGGTCATTCTGGGACACATACAAAGCAGATATTAAGGTTATCAATCCAAGCACTGACCTTCACAACCAGCCAGTTAGTTACACAATGATCATTAACAAACCTTCCTTGAGAACAGCGCAATAGAATTTATTAAAGTTGGCAAAATAATTCAATTAATGGTGCTTTTATTTTATTAATTCTGTGTACAAAATAAATAAGCAATCAGCGAAAGACCATTGTTCTGTGTGTGTGTTGGGGGGTCAGTGAATGTGTTTGCGCACACGTGTGGATGTGTGTATTGGAGAAGAGGGGAGGACACTGAGACAGAATGGCAGCCGTGATCATGTGATGGTGAGGGTGGAGGATGGCGGCTGTGACCCTGTGATCAGTAAGCCATGTGTTAACCAGAAAAACTACAACAATGAGGAATGTGTAGCCCACGTGTTGCCTGGAAATCTCTGCTCTCTTTGTCTATGCAAGTACGTTTGCCAGTATGTGAAAGCGAACGTCAAAAATTATCACCACGACAAAATGACCGTGCAGGACGGGATGTCCCTGTCTAGGTGTCCTGTTCTGGTTGACAAATGCACTTTCAAAACAAATGATGCTTAGCCGTGTGGTACTGACGGTAATGCTAATGCCCATTGTGTTCTGTTACCACAGTCCTTGGAGATGTTCAGTTCCTGAAGAAAAGGGCTGGAAACTGTCTTGTGTCCAGTTAAGGTCCAGTCTTTGGTGTAAGTCCCTTGTGCTCTCTGGAAGAAGGATCCTGGTTGCTCAAGCTAATTCTGGGTCATCTCTGTGTATTCTCAGTTATACAGTCGTCATGGCTTGGTCAGCTATGTAGTGGGTTCTTGCAGGCTTTGTGTGCTGCAAGAGAGAAACAGAGAAGGATTGGGGCCAAATGCAGGCTGCATTAATCCTGTAAGCTATGCAAGCGAATTTAGTAGAGGTTAGCAAGCTTTTGTTCTCCCGGGGAAGGTGCTGGGAGACCTCTGTCCTCGGACCTCTGACCTCTCTCCCTGCAAGAGAGAGTGTGTGACCTCTGTCCTCAGAGGTCTGGCAGGAAAGGGAGGAGGTACAAACAGTCTCAGGGCATTTTACTGACTCAATCACGGGGTGTGGCTACCTAGAAAGGAAGCCATGGACTTTCAGAGTAAAAAGATGAATGACTTCAGTTGGTATTGTCCCTAACGCCACCAAATCAGACACAGGTATTGTGTAGACTGTAGATAATGCTGAACAACATAAAAGTGTCTAACCCTTCCATTGAGGATGTCTTGCTACATGCTAGCATACACATAAGTACTTTTCACACCACCTTTAGCATTTCCTAGGACAAATACACTGAGGTGGGAGGTTGCAAAATTAACAGCATTCACACAACTTTGGACGAACCACTCGACACTCTCAAAATTGTGACTGAGATAGACCTGTGTCTCAAAGAGCCTACTGTACCTCTCCTTCCATGAAAGCAGGAAATCACCGCCAAGTGGAAGAGCTGAAAGTTCACAATCTGATTGACAACAGCACAAGCCCCTGGATCAGCCCAGTGGTTATGGTGAAGAAGAGTGATGGTAAACCCAGATGATTGTGTGAATGTGTGATTTCAGAAAACTGAATCACTGATTCTCACCCTAAAGTTGATAGTCTGGATGCACCGTCAAATTCTCAGCTTGTCTCCACAATGGACATGTCAAGTGGATACAGGCAGTTGAAATGGATTCTGCAGACAGGCTCATAACAAAATGTATAACAGGTGTGGTTTCTGACAATTCAGGGTGATGCCCATGGGTCTGAAAACATCATCACCAATTTTTCAGAGGTTAATGGAGCATGTTCTGAGAGGTCTCCTCTGGACAACATGTGTCATCTGTCTTGATGATCATATTTGTTTGGAACAATACTTTGATGATCACCTTCGGAATTTGATTCATTCTTAAACAAATCAGAGAAGCAGGGTTAATGCTAAACATTAAGAAATTTAAGTTTTGCAAATCAACAGTCAAGTACATGTTACATGGTACATTAAAGAATGCACTCACCTCCCCTCCTGTTATGGTGTGTCCCTATTTCCATTAGTCATTCATCAGGCATCCAACTATGCAGTTTATGCGGTGCTTTCACACATTCAAGACTCATTATGGAATTAAGTATAATTTTTTTTAAAGCTGTTTGCTCTCACTGTAAAGAACAAAAAAGTTAAACACAAGTATTACTTCAAGTTCAAACCTTATCAAAGTGGGGATCTTGTGTGGGTAGATGATCCCACTACATAAAGAAAGAAAGAAAGATTTTTTTGATTTTGAAACAACCTTTATTTCAAAATCTTTCGATTTACGGTTTTTCTTTTTCACCAACTCAAAATAAAAACTAAAATGTCAAACCAAAAGCAAAAATAAAAACCTAAAACAAAAAAAACAGACAAAACATTTTTTTTAAAGTTCCGGATCAGAGAGTGTTTTATGACAGAGCACAGGACATCCTTAACTCCCCATATATTCACAAACTTTCCCAGTCAGTTTATAAAAACTAAAATCTACTCTGAGCCGAGCTGCCATCAACCCAGTCACCATGGCCACCACATCTTCTGACCCCTGACCTCTGACCCTGTTCTTCATGGTCATTCAGATGGCCAACTTTGCTGTCCCTAAAATAAAATTGATCAGTTGATGGACAGACTTCTCTTTAGCACAATATCGTTGGCCAAAAATGAAAAGACTAAAAGAAAACACCTAACCAAACCCCTTAAATCACCTCTGAAGGTGTCTGAACAGAGCTAATCTGGGACACTGGACAAAAAGATGGATAACTGTCTCTGACTGGGAGCAGAGAGGACAGGTGTCCCCCGTGTTTGGATCAAAGTGCACCAGATACCTGTTCGTAGCTATGGCCCCGTGTACAATCCTCCACTGGAGGTCTCCTGTCCGTTTGTTGCCAGGAGGTTTGTACAGGGACCGCCAACAGCCATTCGGGGAGGATCTCATGCCAAAAAACTCAGTCCACCTCGACACCTTCACCCCTGCCAGCGTGTGCAAGTTCAAGACCTTAACGCAGAGGAAGTAAATGTCTTTCTTACCCAGAGTCTCAAAGTTTGAGGTCTCCAGGCTCAGCAGGTCATTCTCCTCTGGCTGCCATTGTCCCACATCTGGTGAAACAGCCAGGGAGGGAAAAACATACTCGCATTCATCATCCCATTGGTCAGATAGAGTCCGGTTTTCAGCAAACGCCCTGAGGCCTGCTGGCAGGGAAGCACAGATCTCTTCCACCAGCCTGAGCAGTACTCTGAACTTGATGCACAGCAAGTCTGTCAGGTGAGGGACAGATGTTTTTAATAGATGGCCAAGTTTCACCAGTCCAGCCTCTCTCAGTCGAACTCTCAGGCTGGCAGAAGACAGAAACTGAGAGGTGATGGTGCTGTTTCCAAAGAGTGGCTCTTCAAAGAGCCACATCCCCAGTGTGATCCCAGTCTTCAATTTAGAAATTAAAATCTGCCAGACCTGGAGCACCGATCGGTAAAAAGATTTCAGTCCAGTTAGATCCACAGCCTGAGGCTGAATCAGGAACAAGTGTTTGTCATAGCCAAGACGTCCAGCTTTCCTCAGCAGGAGACAGGCAATGTCCATTCATGGCAGACCAATGGCGTAGAGCAGCCTTTGGGTGGTTTGCAGTCCGAGTGCTGCAATACGAGACATGATGTCCTCAAGTCCTTGTCTCCCTTCCTGCACGGGAAGATACAGGACAGCAGCCCGGGTCCAGTGCCACTCAGACCAGAAAACATCCACAATCTTCTTCTGAATGTCCTCGATTTGGCCTTTTGGTGGAGGTAATACAGTCAGCCTGTGCCAAAGGGCCGAGGCGACCAAGTTATTAGCAATGAGAACCCGGCCCCTGTAGGAGAGCTGAAAGAGCAACCATTTCCATTTGGTTAGTCTGGCACACACCTTCTCCAGAACACCCTCCCAGTTCTTCCTCTCATATTCCTCAGTCCCTAGAAAGACGCCTAAAACCTTTAGTCCCTGTTTTCCCCAGCCCAGGTCCCCTGGTAGCTTTGGCGTCTGTCTGTCTGCCCAGTGGCCGATAAGTAAAGCCTCACTCTTGTCCCTGTTGACTTTGGCAGAGGAAGCTTTCTGATATATTTTGAGGCTTTCAGTCAGGTTGTCTATGTCCGCCTGGTCCCTAATGAACACATGTATGTCATCAGCATTAGCTGATAACACTAGTGGAGGTTGCTGAGGTAAACCAGGCAACAAAATTCCTTGCATTTCCAAGCAATTTTTCAATTGCTAAAGAGTAGAGCTGTCCAGAGATAGGACAGCCCTGTCTAATCCCCCTCCTTACCTTCACTGGACAGCTCAGTCCTCCACCCACCTTCACCAAACAGCAAGCATCTGTGTACAACAAACCCAGCAGTGACAAAAAAAAACACCAAAACCAAAAGCTCTTAAAGTGCTAAAAAGAAAACCATGATCCACCCTGTCGAACGCTATTTCTTGGTCGAGTGAGAAAACCCCGATATCAAAACGATACAATTTACACATGTCAAACAAATCCCACATTAAAAACAGGTTGTCCATAATGGACCTGTCCGGGACACAGTAAGACTGGTCCCTGTGGATGATCCCGTGCAGCACCTTTTTGAGCCTGTTGGCAAACACCTTAGATAAGTTCGTAGTCTGTGCACAATAGAGCCACAGGTCTCCAGATTTTTTTAAAAGCGCCAGATCCCCTTTTCTTGGGATTAGGGAAAGAACGGCGTTCCTGCAGGAGGCCGGCAGCAAACCTGTCCCTGAACACCCCTGCAGCACCTCCCACAGGTCAGCACCCAATACCCTCCAAAAGTGTTTGTAAAAATCTGCAGGTAAGCCGTCCAGCCCTGGGGCCCGACCAGACACTAACTGCCCCACTGCGGTGGTCAGCTCCTCCAGCGAAATGTGGGCATCCATGAAGATCCTGTCCTCAGGACCCGCAATAGCTCATCCTGGCACCCTCTGTGGATGTCCTCCACTCTGAAAAGGGCGCTGTAAAAGTCCACTGCATGCCTCCTCATTTCAACTTTGTTCGAGAGATGGATTTCTCAAAGTTAAAAAAGAAGGTGGGAACATCCATGTCCCGGGCGGTGGTGAAACGTGCCCTCACCAAAGCCCCTTTTACCCTCTCCTGTAAAGATGTGCTGAGTTCCTGTCTCTTCTGGTGCAGTGTGCGTGTGTCTGTACTGCGGTGTGTGTGCAGTCTGTCCTCCATGTCCCTGATGTCATGCTCCAAGTGCTGTATGGTCCTTCTGACCTGTGTTGTGGAGTGACTGGTGTATTGCTGACAGAAAACCCTAATATGTGACTTACCTTCCTCCCTCTCCAAATTTCCCAGAAAGCCTCAAACTTTTCACAAAAATCTGTGTTGTGCAGCAGCTTAGTGTTAAAGTGCCAATCCGAGCTGTGTTTGGGTGTTTGTGTGATGTGAAAATCTAAAGTGACTAAATGGTGATCAGCAAAACCTACAGGATAAATGTGACTGTTTAATAATCTATTGCTATATGACTGTGAAATGTAAACCCTGTCTAACCTGACTGCACTCACCACCCCCATCCACCACCTTCACCCATGTGTATTGTCTGTCGGTTGGATGTTTGACCCACATCCACCACCCCCACCTCCGTTCCCAGCTGCCTCAAGGCTGCAGCAGACCGCAAGTGGGGCTCCTGCCCGGTCCTGTCCAGGGTGAAATCGGTCGTGCAGTTCCAGTCTCCTCCCATAACTAGGCAGTCATCCTGACTGCACTGCTTCACAAAAGGCAGAGACCCTCTGAAATAAGTCCAGTCTTTCTAAGCCTAGATTTGGGGCATAGATGTTGAGGAGGCAGAAACTGAAGCCTTTAGTTTGGGCTTTGACAGCCACAGCTCTGCCTGCCATGATCTGAGAGGTGGAGGTGATGGTAATGTCCAGGCCCGCAGAGACCAGAGTGGCCACACCTGCAAACAGGTAAGTGCCATGTGACAAGGTGTGATGGCCTCTCCACCACAGACCCCAGTCCAACTCATTGCTCATGTCACTCTGAGTCTCTTGCAGGAAAATAATGTCCAGCTTTTTGTCCGAGATCATCTGTGACACTAGTTCTCTTTTATTTTGGTCTCTCCCACATTTATATTTAAAGTTCCTATTTTTATTTTATCCATAGGAAATAAAGAGATATGGACAGGAAGTGACAGAGGGAGCAGTAGAAGATGGATCACATTCATCATCATCATCATTATCATTCATTTATGCACTCTTAACCGTTTGGACCCTTTTCCTTTCTTTGTTCTTATTTTTTTCCCAAAGCAGTCACGTGTTTCCATAATCTATAACGTTTTTTTCATCTAAGATGTCGAGCCCGACCATCTTCTGTAAAGTTTTGACAGAGTTTATAAATCTGTCCATATCTGGAAAAAAATCAGGAACTTTTACAGATTGCCCAAAGGTTTCATCTAAAAAACTGTCAATATCTTCTAATGTCTACATGTCACCACTGCACTGTGAGTCTTCTACAGAAACACAGTCCGATTCTGAGTCACACTCCATCTCATCTTCCTCCTCACCCACAGTCACACCTGCCTCCCCCCTCCTCATCTCTGCACCTGCGGCCTGACTTTGGTCAGACTCTGGTACCTGTCCTCCCCCACTGACCTCCTCTGCTCCTACTGGCTGCTCCTCAGTCTGTCTCTTGGAGGTTTCTCCTCCATCAGACTCTGTCAGAGGGCCGGGGTTGCTCTGCCGTTTAGTGGCGGAACCGCGGCGGTGTGGGAGCGTCCCTCAGCCTGTGAGGACAGCCGACCCGCTTGTGCCCCACATCCTCGCATTCGAAACATTTCATGTTCCCCGTGCTAGCATACACCATGTACAGTCCATCACCATGTCTTACCTTAAATGACACGGCCAGCGTTTGTGACGGACAGGTGAGGAACATGAACACCTGTCTGCGGAACGACTGGACGTGTCTAAATTTATCGCTCTTACAGCCTAAACCCACCGTCTTGAACCCGCTCGCCATTTTGCCGAAGCGCTGCAGCTCCTGCTCAAGCGCCTCATTGGGGATGAACGGGGAAACACGGTGACCCGTGTGGAGGGCACAGCGACAAATCGGCCACTATTCGCTCCTCTTTTACAAAAAACACCACTCATTTATTCATTCTAAAGGCGTGTGACAGCTTGGCGTGTCCGACTTGATCTCCCACAGCCAGGAGAACTTCCTCCACCGGCACTGCCGGCCAAAACACACCAAAAAAAGAATACCTACACTTAACTACCCAGACAAAACCCACAAATACTCACATCACAATCTCACCAAAAAGAAAAAGAAAACAGTCAGACTAACTCCCAGCATGCACATAGGAAGGAAGGAAGGAAGGAAGGAAGGAAGGAAGGAAGGAAGGAAGGAAGGAAGGAAGGAAGGAAGGAAGGAAGGAAGGAAGGAAGGAAGGAAGGAAGGAAGGAAGGAAGGAAGGAAGGAAGGAAGGAAGGAAGGAAGGAAGGAAGGAAGGAAGGAAGGAAGGAAGGAAGGAAGGAAGGAAGGAAGGAAGGAAGGAAGGAAGGAAGGAAGGAAGGACACACTCTTGTATAAGCTGTTGAATGTGATACACTCTCAAAGTGATTTCAGGGTAGTTCACTATGAACACAAATTGACCGAACTGTGGCTTTGCGTCATATGGACCCTTTCTCCAGACATGCTGCATTGTCAGGGTCACTCCCCTGGTGTCCCGCATGACCTGACACTATACAGACTTTGCAGCCACCTTGCCCTTCTGTTCCACTGCTAAGGAAACATTCAGGATGGGTCTCATGAGTCTAGTCACTTTGTTACGGTTGTTTTGTTGCCTTCGTGGTGACTTTGTTTGATTATTCTATTTCATTAGGGGTCTAGCAGCGAAGCTGCAGAACCCTATTGTTTTACTAGCTCTTCTTATTCTTATTATTGTTATTATTATTCTACTTTCCGCTGCAATTGAAGTCTATGGCAGCCCCATTAACGCAATGGTAAGAAGTTGTGAAATTTGGCAGACAGTCCCCGTCTCTCTAGCGCCACCAACATGTCAAAGTTTGAAGCACATTCAGCTAAATAACTTTTGACTCGTTGGTCCAAATTTAAAAAAACAAGGTATCGTTGGAATCCTTGGATCCTGACGAGTCCAACGCACCCTATGACGTCATTTTCCGTCTTACTAGAGTTTCCGCCATCTTGGATTTTGTTGAAAATCTTAAAACATTTTCACAAATTTTGGTCACAAATTTTGACAAATTCTCATGAAAATAGACACAGAGTATCTTTGGACCAATCCGCACAAAAGTTGCTCGTTTTTTTCTTCAATTTCGACTTTGTTCACCCAATACAACCAATCAAAGTTGACGGCGACAACGCCAAAAAGGACGTGAGACCATATCTCAGCAACCGGTTGGTCTTTTGACATCATACTTCGACCACAGACTCAGGACTCGATCCCTAACAGGCCCAAGAATTGTGGTGATCTTTGACTTATAGGGGGCGCTATATTTAGCAAAAATGCATTTTTTCTCATATCTTTGGACCCGTTTGTCCAGATTTCACAAATGAGGTACCGTTGTAATCCCTGCATATAGCCGAGGTCAACACAGCCTATGACGTCATTCGCACCATCTTGGATTTTCCGCCATTTTGAATTATATCAAAAACCTTCAAAATGCATTACAGGTCACCCAAATTGTCTGATTTCCACGGGACGTGACACATGGAATCTTCAGACCAAGCCTCACAAGTGCTATCAAATGTTATTTTTACATTCGCTTCCGTTTGCCCGTAGCAGCCAATCAAACTCAGCGATGACACGCCAAACAGGACGTGAGGCCATATCTCAGCAACCATTTGATCTGTTGACATCAAACTTATAACACAGACTCATGACCAAGTCTTTAAGAGGCCCAAGACGTCTGGGGAACTTCCACCCAGAGGGGGCGCTATAAGTTCAAAAACTGCATTTTGCTCATAACTTTGGAGCCGTTGGTTCAAATTGGACAAATGAGGTACCGTTGGAATCCCCGGATGAAGGCCCCGAGCCTGGTGGACATCAGCCCCTCCTGCCCTGGGTTGGCTCCCAGGTAGCGGGGATGCCTATTGCAGCCAGTCCCTGGCTGCCTTCTCCGGGGGGAGAGTAGCTGCCCCGGTGTATATCCCCATACCCCTCTCCCTTCTGGCTCCTGTACACAGCACACACTCACACATGAAGGGTTTTGGGGGCGTGTGTGTTCGGTGGGGTGTAGTGGATGGGGCCACGTAGGTGGTCCCCTTTGGTTGCACTCTGCAGTTCCCCGCCCCTGTTTTAATTACACCTTAGACATTACTACTTATCAAACACACACTCACACACACACATTAGGTCTTGGGGGGTGGTTACACTGAGTGGCATCTGGTGGGCGGGGCTCTTTGGGTATGTAGGCTGCCCAGAGGGCCGCGCTCCCAGTCCTACAAGTTGGGCTGCCCCTCAATTTTAATCGCTCACGATTAGAAAATATTGAAGAGCCAGAAGGGTGAGGGGAGGGGTCTTCTTCCCACACCCCTGCTTCCTGGTTGCTGCTCGGGGCGGGAGGGGCCAAGAGGATTAATTAATTGTTCTGCTGGTTCGGGGTCTGTGGTGGCTGGGGGGCTGCTGGCCCCCTGGTGTGCCCGCTGCACTACACCCCAGTGGAGTCGAGGGAGGGAGGACGTGTGGATGTATGGGACGTGAAAGTGTGTGTGGTAATGATTGGGCCTGGATCTGGGACTTGCTGTCGCCTGGCCTGCCTGTGCTTCTCCCGATGGGGGGGCGGCGTTGCCTCTCCCCGCTGCTCGCGACTTCACCCACCTGTGGGCACGTCTTGACTCCCAGGGCACTTGGCCAGGGGCGCTTGGGCAGGCGCTGACCCACTGCGTGGCTGTCTGGGGCGCTTGGCCCTCCTGGGTATTGGGTGGGGCCTCTGCCGGGGGGTTTGGGGGCGCTCGGGCTCCCGGGGCCCGGGTCCAGTGCACGGCCCATGTCTGGGCGGCTGGGACCTGGCGGGGTCGGTGGGCTGTTGCCCCTGGCTCTCTGAGGGCCTCTGCCCTATGCTTATGGGGGCTCTATCCGGGGGCTTCCTCTGCAGTCTTCTGGGTGGATGCGTGGTTGTCCCTGCGGTGGGCTTCGTGGGTTCTGTGCTCCGTGGGGGCTGCTGGTGGCCTGGGTCTTGTGGCCCTCTCTGCCTGCTTCTGATTGCTGGGGGGGGGGCTGTGGATTGTGGCCCTGTACACTTATACACTCATAACTAACCACGGTTACCATGTAGATCCTGTGCCATGGGTGTTGCATGTTCTCACACACACACGCATCAAGGGGAGCTTTACATTTATAAAACTTCCCTTGGCAAAGCAAATCTGTTTGGCATCAAAGGTATTCAGACTACAATTCTGCTGCCATAATGCTGAACAGGACAAGGGAAAAAAAAAAAAAAAAAAAAAAAAAAAAAAAGGAATCCCCGGATGAAGACGAGTTCATCTCAAACACCAAACTTGGTGTATGGACTCATGATGCCTTCCTGAGCAGCCACAGGCTTACCTGCTATTCTGCTAGACCCCGCCATCGCTGCTTGCAGCTATATTTGAGATACATTTTACATTAATACCGAAATGACAACAAATTATTTGAAGAGGGGGAAGTATATAAGATTACATAAATTTTTGTTGTGTTGTTACACGGGTTGCTTATGTGTGGGAACTATGCTGTGTTACTGCTGTATTTGAGAGTAGGCAGAGTGATAAGCTTAACTCTGGGAGATTCAAACGGTGCTTCTTGTGTGAATTTTCCTCGGATTTCTGACACTTTTCAACATCTGTTGTGATGAGTTACCATGTCAATGCATGAGTCATTTGACAAACAAGAGCAGCTAACTGAGCGTCCCAAATATCAACTAATCTCCAACCATCTCCAACAATTTGAAGAGGAAACGCTATAGATATCATAAATGGGACTAATGTGTGCTGATAACATCCATTGAATAGACTGATAACAGTCAAATTGGATAAACTCAGAGACTCTGCAGTTGTTGGGTGTATCAGTGATGGACAAGAGGCTGAGTACAGGAAACTGCTCGATCTCTTTGTGGTATGGTCTTGGAACAATCACCTCATCCTGAACACAAACAACAACAAAAAAATAGATAATTATGGATATTAGAAGGACCAGGATTGGGCAAGCACTGTCTCCATCCTACGTGAAGAGGAGGAGGTGGTTGGTGGTTGAGAAATACCTAGACAACAGACTGAACTGAAAATGCAACAGGCAGGCTGTCTTCAACAAAAGACATAACAAAAGACATAGCGATAGACTGGTCCTTCAATGTCTGCACCAAAATTGCATATTTTCTACAAGTCCATGGTGGAGAGTGCAATCTACTTTGCAGGAATCTGTTGGGGCAGCAGTGTCAGAGGCAGTGACTCAAAGAAACTGAACAAAGAAGGCTGGCTCTGTGGTGGGGACAGCTCTGGAGCCCCTGGACTTCATTTTAAAAACAGGAATGCTAGACAATAATTGAACATAAAGAACAACAGTGCTCATCCTCTTCATAACATTGCGTCAAAACAACAGAATGTGATCAATGTGAGGCTTCTTCAGCTCCGGTGTAACATGGAGATATACAGGAAGTCTTCCCTGCCAGCAGTAATAACTGTTCATAATGAAAGTTTATGATCATTGTTTTAAGAAGTAAATAAATTATTACTGCAACACTATCGTTTCCCTTTGGGATGAATACATATTTGTTTTTCATTGATTTTCACTTCTTTTAATTGAATTGAATTTAATGTCAAATAATGATTATGATTGGACTAAACAATTAAATAATACTGAAGTAGATACAAACCCAATCAGTGAGAACCAATGTAATTTGACTCGCCATTGATTTGAGATTACCGCATTTTTCTATCAGTTTTATGATATAAGTATTTTCAATTTTGTTTCTTTCTATAAATTACATGATGATTAAAAGACACAAAAGCTTTAGAAAAGAAAGAAATCAGAGCAATATTAAACATCTGCAAAGATAGGTTGCTAGGGAAACTATTTTCACGCATCTACATATAATCCATTTTGCTTTTTAAAGACAAGAAAGACATTTTATGATATTTTGGTAACCCAACAGGATATTTTCTTTTTCTCGGGATGACAAGATTAAAGTCTTTAAATCATTCAGGAGGTCACAGTGGAATGAAAAAGAGTGCTATTATAGAAAATATATTTTAAATCATATCAAGAAATTAAGTCCTTTAAGCATGTTTTATTTCACGGGACGTGAAAATCTGTAGATGAACTTGTTTTTGGTCTGGTCACAAGTTCACTTGAATGCTAAAAACTGATCACATTAAATTTAGTGAAAAAGAGCACAAAAGACTGTAATATCTTGCCTTTGTAAGATTTAAAGTTCGAGTTCAGCCATTGTGGAGACATTTTGACAATCTGGAGAAATTTCTTCCAGGGATATTAGGCCCAAGGTTGTGTGATTTTAAATGGGGTCATGACATGCATTTATCTCACGAGTAGTATCAGCAACATTAAGCAGAATATTGTGTAAAGGCCTTTTATTTTCTATTTATGTGTAAATTCCAAATGTGACATCAGTAGTGATATCAGAGTGGCCCATATGTTTCTCAGGTTGATAAAGTTAAATAACCATGCCTCTAAAATAAAAAAAAAAACAATCCCTGTTGTATTGTGACGTGCCAATATATTCTGACAAAGACAGACGGTAGGATGGCATTTGTAAAGTGAACATTTTCTTGTGATTATATGACCCAGTTCATTGAACAATCCCTAATAGGGGGAAACTTTCCAGTTGTTATTTTTTCCATCATAAACATTGATTGTATTGTTTTGGTGGTGTTTGAATTATATTTATTTTTATATATTTCACTTACCAGAATACTGATCAGAAATCCAATCAGGGAGCCAATCTGAAAATGGTTTCTGATGGTAGGTGTCTGAGGAATCATGATTCATTTTGGAATGGGTCATTGGAATCCCCCTGAAAGAGATGGCTATCGTGTTTTTTTTTTTTTCCAACCTGTGGTTTCCTCATATCATATCCACATAAAACAAAGCCCACTGAAAACATTTTGGCTGCTAAACTGAAACAAAATTCATCCATTAACCCATTTTCTAAGCATCCATCAATTGACTTTCTATACTTCATCCAAAGTATAGAAACACAGGGTTACACATCAATCAATGCTCACTGCTATGGTAACTTTAGGAGCACCAAAATATCTAAACATACATATTTTTGGACCATAGAAGGAAGCCAAAATACTCAGAGAATCCACACATGGACAGGGAGAACATTCTACAAAGACTACAAACACTCTAGAAAGAAAGACCCCAATCGAGATCTGAAATAGAAATATTTTTGCTATGTGGTAACAATGCTAGTAACTACACTACTGTGCAACCCAAAACAATGTTCACTTCCATCTAGAACACAGACCTTTGGAAAACACTTAGTTAAATTTCAAATTTATATTTTCTACTAATGAATATATGCTTCATCAGTTGTTTTTAATAGCTGTAACTGATCACACATAATGGGTGTATTGACTTGTGGTATCTTTCTTATTCAGTAATCATACCATATTTAGAGTGACCAGATTTGAGTTTGTGAAAAAGGGGACATCTCAGCAGCAGGGGATGGGTAGGTGGAGTGGTTGGTAGAGAGATGTAGTGTATCGCATGTGACACCAGGACCATGAATGAACGTGGTCCTCTTTGTGGTCCTCTATCGTAAGCTGACGACTTTCATTGATCTTTAAGAACACTGTGGGCAACAGGCCTACTTGATACTCAACTATTTAACTTTTCCACTGATATTGGTTACTTTATATATATATATATATTGGCTATATATTGAGGAGAGTGAGTGTATAATAACAAGCGAGTATGGGGAGTGAAACCCAACATGAATCCGATGTAAATATACACTATATTGCCAAAGGGATTCACTCATCTGCCTAACAAATGCCTAATGAACGTAAGTGACATCCCATTCTTAATCCATAGGGTTTAATGTGACGTCGGCCCACCCTTTCCAGCTTTAACAGCTTCAACTCTTCTGGGCAAGCTTTCCACAAGGTTTATTAGTGTGCTTAAGGGAATTTTTGACCATTCTTCCAGAAGCGCATTTGTGAGGTCAGACACTGATGTTGAACGAGAAGGCCTGGCTCACGGTCTCTGCACTAATCGGGTTGAGGTCAGGACTCAGTCAAGGTCTTCAACACCAAATTCATTCATCCATGTCTTTATGGACCTTGCTTTGTGCATTAGTGCACAGTTATGTTGAAACAGGAAGGGGCCATCCCCAAACTGTTTCCACATAGTTGTGAGCTTGAAATTGTCCAAAATCTCTTGGTATGCTGAAACATTCAGAGTTCCTTTCACTGGAACTTAGGAGCCAAGCCCAGCTCCTGAAACACAACCCCACACCATAATCCCCCCTTTTGATAAAAAAAAACAAAAAAACACCCGGCAACCGTTCTCCTGGCAACAACCAAACCCAGACTCGTTCATCAAAATGCCAAATGGAGAAGCGTGATTCGTCACTCTCCACTGCTCTCCAGTCCAGTGGTGGCGTGCTTTACACCACTGCATCCGACGCTTTGCATTGCACATATTGATGTATGGCTTGGATGCAGCTGCTCAGCCATGGAAACCCATTTCATGAAACTCTCTACCCACTGTTCTTGAGCTAATCTGAAGGCTACATGAAGTTTGGAAATCAGTAGCGATTGACTACAGAAAGTTGGCGACCTCTGCGCACTATGCGCTTCAGCATCTGCTGACCCCGTTCTGTCATTTTACGTGGCCTACCATTTCGTGGCTGACTTGTTGTCCTTCCCAATCGTTTCCATTTTGTTATAATACCACTGACAGTTGACTGTGTAATATTTAGTAGTGGGGACATTTCACGACTGGACTTGTTGCACAGGTGGCATCCTATCATGGTACCACGCTGGAAGTCACTGAGCTCCTGAGAGCGAGCCATTCTTTCATAAATGTTTTTTAGAAGCAGTGTGCACTTTTGGCAGTATAGTGTAGTTGAGGCTGAGATGAGCAAAATCCCGGACTATTTTGAAATTCCAGTTTAAATTCCAGTTAAAATAGGATATCTGGTCACCCTAACTATGTGGAGATATGTGTGCTTATGAGCTAGCTGATGGAGAAAGATCCCATTCTTAAAGATTGAACAAAACATGTGCTCTTACTGTCAAAGTAAGATACTACACAGTGTCCAAGACCCTCAAGGAGGGTGTCATGGAAGCCTGTATATCTAGTCTGCGTGTTTTTGTTCTCTTCTTCGGGAGACTGTTGGAGTTGGAGGCACTGAGGCTGTCACTCAGAGCCCTTTTGTTCTTCATTAGGGCCTATAAAATCAAATCTCTTTCGCACAATTAGAAACAGTAGAGTTGAGGTCATTTTTTTTTTTATTATGAAGATGAATGAACAGAAACTTTAAAACAATTCAGAATCTAAATAAACTGTATATTACGAATGTCGAGTCAATCACATTCTGAAATCATGTAAAATTTATGTGCATTTACTTTTCCAACATATTTACTTTTCCAACATATTTAACAAATATTTGTTACAGCCTCAGCTCGCTGGGGAAAAGGGGAGTAACATAAAGAAACAGCAAGGATTCAAGTTTCCCAAAAGTAACAATTATATTTTTAATCAACAAAGAAAATGACGCGACAACAACCTGTAACACAACAAAATAAACCACTGAAGCTAAAGGATGCCACTCTGCATAGAAAGTCAAAATTAAAAAAAAAAGTAAAAGGAAACTAAGGTTAAACCCAAAATCTAATTTACAACCAAAGTTAAGTCTAACTAACAAAGAATAATGTTAACTTTTCACTAAGTGCCCTAAGTCACACTAGAGCTACGCGATTAATTGTTATAAAATCGCAATCTTGATTCACACATACACGCGATCTCATTTCTACACACAGCGATTCTGAAGGATTGTTTTATTATGAGCTGCACCACAAACAAATGCCCCTTTTTTCCTCCCAATTTTTTCAAGCGCCCCCAAACGCAGCACTGCTGCTGCTTCCTGCTTCAACCTATGGTAAAGCGTCATTACAAGTTAGAGGAGGAAAGTCTGCGGTGAGGAGGGTTAAATGGATGGCGACGAAAACCAAAGTGATAGTGGCGAGAATCACATCACCCACTCAAGTGAACCGAACTCGTGCCTAAAAAAGGCTCTCATTTGGCGGTGTGGAAGTATTTTGGATTTAAGCCAGAGGATGGCAAACAGTGTAAAGTGTGTTTTGACCTGGTTGCAGCACCGCAAGGCAACACCACAAATCTCTTCAATCACCTTAAACGTCACCACAAAGTACAGTATGATGAAACCATACAAAGCAAGCATAACTGGAACCTTGTACAATGCAATGCTATACCCACCAAACTCCAGTAGACATAAGGAGATCACAGCAACGATCACATATCACATTGTCAAAGATATAGCCCCAATAAACACTGTACAACATGAGGGATTTCAGAGGATGATAAACATTCTCGACAAAAGGTACTCGATGCTCTCCCGCAACTACTTTTCAAAGGTTGTGCTCCCCGACATTAACAATAAGCAACGGGCAGTGGTCGAGGCAGAATTCGGGAAATCGACATCTTTTTCCGCTGCGTCTGATTTGTGGTCCAGTTGCACTATGGAGCCACATTTGAGCATGACGGTTCAGTTTATAGCACCTGATTTCGCTATCAAAAACCGTTTTTTACAGCTTTTTTTCCCCTTAAGACCATACAAGAGAGGCCCTAGCACAGGGATTAAAGGATGCCCCCTCATCTTGGAGTTTGAAAGAGGATAAACTGACATGCATCACAACAGACAACGGTCAAAACATAGTAAAGGCCATCTTCCTCAATGACTGGACCAGGCTGCAACGTTTTGGCTATAGACTCCATCTGGTGAGCTCCTCTATAAAGTCACAACAAAAAATTAATTAACTGTATTATATTTTTATCACCACCACAACAAAATAATAATAACAATAATAATAATACTTTTGAAAAGCCTAATAATAGTTGATCTTGTACTAAGAATAGTGATCTCAATTCTAAGTTAAAAATACAAGTGATTTGCATTTTTTCCAGAATTGTGCAGCCCTACCTTACACACAAACAACTAAGAACTATTACATTTCTCAGCCAAAGTGTCTACAGACTGTAGAGTTGTTCAGTGCAATGGCACATGTGGTCCATAGGTGGCGCTGTTGAGGTGTGTTAAGAAGGTTGAGGAGTGTAGAGGAAGGAGGTGTGATGTTGATGGAAAAAAAGACGAGTAAAGGAAGCGGTGTTCAACATACCTGAAGTCTCTGGAGTCTACTTTTATTAATATAACCACTTCTACATGGTCGTTAGAATGGGGTGAACCTACTGTGAGTATAAAGTAGGTAAGCAGTGTTAGTGGAGTGAAGAAAGTCTGAGATAGTCCGGTGGAGATCGGTTGCATGGCAACGTGAAGGCAAGCTAAAGCTAAGCAGCATACAAAGCGGACCCGCACGGGAGCACAGACAGAGATGGGGAAATGACAGATCAGATATTATTGATCACACCTCCTGGTAACTTAAACTTTGAGGAGCCCAGCTCATGGCTTCTATGGATAAGGCGGTTCGAGAGGTTCAGACTGGCATCAGGACTAAATGGAAAAGAAGAGGATTATCAAGTCAACTCCCTCCTGTATGTAATGGGCGACAAAAGCGACGATATTCTCAGTACATTACCATTTATGGACCAAAAAAAGGCAGTCTATGCAGAGGTGACAAAAGCCTTCAGTGAACATTTTGTTGGTAAACACAATGCTATATATGAACATGTTAAGTTTAATAGCAGACAGCAGCAACAAGGCAAGATTTTATCACAGATGTGCATAAACTGGCAGAACACTGCAAATTTGGTGCCTTAAAGGAGGAAATGATAAGAGACCGCATAGTGGTTGGAATAAGAGACTCCAGGCTGTCAGAGAGACTGCAGTTAGACCCAGACCTTACGCTGGCGAAAACAATAACCCAGGTCAGGCAACAAGAAGAAATAAGGAAACAACAGCAACTGCTATGAGGGGGACACACTGAAATTAAAGGTGCTAATGTGGATGCCATAAACACAAACAGAGGGAGACCACACTATAGACAAGCTCCCTCAATGCAGACACAGAAAATGACATAGCTTTCATGGGGACAGTTAACACAGAAGGAACTGTAGAGGAATGGTTAAAAGAAATCAGCCTCAATGGAGAAAAGGTGATATTTAAGGCGAGACACTACAGGTGAATATGGTAACATTTTAAAATAATAGATATCACCATGAAACTTCCTCTCTTGATTACTTATACAAGTATGAAGAAAAAATGTATTACAAGTTTTTGAAATTTGTATATTTGATTATGCAAATTAGGCATTATCTCATTAAATAAGCACAAATTTGCATATATTTCCAGAAGATAGATCTGAACATATGATAAAGCCAGGTGCAAAATTCTTTTTTCATTTTGTTTACTCACCAGATGAAAAAAAAATTACTGAAGGATTTTAGGATATCTACTTTCATTACCTAGAAAATGAAAATATACTGTTAATAGCCTTAAAAAATTGATTTTCGCCATAATTTTTTATTATAATGTCACATAAATCTGTCCAGGAATGATTTATTAAGAAGTCCTTCTGTAAATATCTTCGGAATACTGCTAAGTGTAGAACTGGAAAGTTTGGTATGAATAGGTGCTACATAGGCTGAGATATTGATTCTGGAAAAATACAAAAAACTGATTTTGAGAAAACGGCATTTAAAGATTTAAATAGGGGAATTTATAACATTTGTATTGGAAACAATTGCTCAAAAACAGAATAAATGCTCAGGCCATTAGTAATAATGATATAGAATAATAGAACAATATTAATATAGAATACAAGCTCATATAAAGTGATTATTTACAACTGCTGTAACTCAAATAACTAACATTGGCGTATCATGCAAGAAGAAACAGTATAAACAGAGTAGATGTCACATCTTTCTAATTCTCCATTCCAGCACCATATGTAGTTCCCTTTGACATCTCTTGCTGGTGCCTTTTCACTTTCTTGGCTGTGCTCACTGTGCTTGGCTGTTTCCTTTTTCTTTTTGCACTTGTGGACTGAATGGCGTTTGCTTTGGCCACCCTGAGCAGGTCTGCCTGCTTGATGGTATTAACTGTAATAAGTGTGCTCTCCAGCCATAAGTTTGCCATCACATTGAGCATAGCTGAGACACCCTCATTAAAAGAGGAAATAGCCATGCTTGCTGCTGCCTCAACCCTGTTCTTACCTACAAAAACAGTTTTGGGGCAGCGGGCCCATATTACAGAATTGAGGCACTCGTTTGCATTTTGTGTGCCACCATACTGCATTCTTTGCAGCAAGCTGTCACTTGACATGCGGTGATAAATTAGGAGAAGTTTCTGGCCCACATTGTGGGATAGGTAATTTGCAGCATGTCCTGTGTGGCTTTCGGGGGTCTCACCGTTGTCTTCTGCCCTCCGATACCAACACCAAGATGGATTGCACCTAGTATGCAATGGTGTTTCATCTGTTGACATGCAGTGGAGAAGGCCTGCCCATATCTCTGCTTTCATTGAATCCAGTGACCCTTGGTTGTTTAAAATTGCCCCCTGTAAAAATTTTGCAGTGCTTTGCATTTGTTTGCGGTCAGTTTCCCCAAACCCTTCCCACCCAATTTGCGTTCCGCGCTAAATTTCCTGAGTGCTGTGCCCATTCGCTTGTGAGCATGATTTATACATTCCAGCTTTACAATGTCATGCCCAGGGTATGGATTCAGTGACAGTACTTCCTTAAAAGCAGAGCTATCCCCATCTGAGAGCATCTCTGTGTACCGCAGCTGGTGGCGACTGACTGATCTGGCCCACATCCTTTTTGCTGCCTCCTGCTCCATTGCTTTACTGGACCGTGTGAAATTCTTTGCACAGTCAGTGTGCATCTCCCTCCAGCTATCAAATTCCTCCACAGTAATCTTCCCCTCATTCTTGGCACCTTGCTTTAGGACACTAGCATGGCAGTATGTGGATAAGACCTCAAAATCAATGACCAGTCCTCTGAGAATGTCTATACAAATACCAATCCCATAATGGGAAGTGAACCCTCTTTTGCCAGGTGCCATCAAAAGATACACAGATGTTAACTACAGCATCAGCATCCTCCCTCAACAACTCTGCCAACTCTGGATCGACATCTGTGTACGCCTGCCTGATCTGCTCCCTGGCCTTGTGTAGTGATTCCAATCCTCTCCCAATTTCTGCCACCAAAAAAAAAATGCATAAATTAAATGAAAATATAAAAATGTTTTGTATATTATGTCAATAACTGTTCCTTTTCTTTAGTTTATTGATATAGTACATATTACACTTGAGTGAGAAAAACACAATTTATTTTGGAAAAGACCTCCAAAATCAACATCCCTGTTTCCATAGCCTACCAGTCACTCTCTTGTCATGCCTCTGGTATGTTTTCAGATGAAGGGAAGGGATCCCCAACACCTTGCTGACCTTCTTCAGTGCAGCATATCCCATCCCTAATTCATGGGCCAAAAGCACCATGCGGACATTAACGTCAAATGCGATGTCACCTCTCGTCTCGCTTTGCAGCCGTGTGGATGTGAAAACGCTTTGTCTATACTGGCTCTCTCCTTTGCAATTACTGCACTCTAAAAGCAGACTGCTGCAAAAGCCATGGTTCACTGGATCAATGTTAATAAATAGATCCGATGCAGCACAATTAGGGCACAAGAGATCGCGTATCAACTCATTGAGGCGTGTGACATGTATGATAAGCCACTGTTGTGTCGCACAATCAGTGGCACTGTCATTAACTCCCTCTTGGTTTTCTAACGACAGTTTACGGTCAGAAGTGCTGCTACCTGATGGCTGATCAGCTACTTGAATGGCTTTCCTTGAATTGCACCTTGCAAAGTGCAATTGTTGCTTTCTTTTCTTTGAAAGGGGCATTTTCGGAGATACCGCGAAAAGCTAAACACGGAAGTGTCAAAGTCCACCACGTGATGCGTCTGAGCGAATCACGTTAGCAGAAACGAGCAGTAGCCAATGAGATTTCGCCATTAGCTATAAAGCCGCCTTTGGACATTCCCGATTGGTTATTGATAGAAAGGAAGTGCAATTATTTGGGTTACATATCATTGTGCAGGGGAGTCAGAGCTTTACAACGATACTGGCCATGACAGACTTCAGTAAATAGACGAAGCTCGGTATGTCGGGTTGGAACGCTAACTTCTTGGTAAATTCGGGAGAAACGTACTGCCGCGAGTAAACAAAATGTAATAAAATAAACATTTTATTGTATGTTTTCAACATTTTCTTTATAGCAGGTTGAAAGAACACATATTGAAGGAGTAAACTAGCCCAAAATCTCAAAATTGACCACTGCATGAAAAATCACTGTTTTTGCCTGCCGTGTCTCGCCTTAAACTGAACACAGGAACCTCAGTCACAGCTATTCCATCTTCTTTGAGCATGGGATGGCGGGCTGATGACACCACCTAAGAAAATTAAACGTCCAGATAACTGTCCATTAAAGGTTTTGGGCATTATGAGGGCACACATTAAAACTGAAAGAACAGAAACAAGACAGAATCTATATGTGGTGTCAAACCTTGTAATGCCGTTAATGGGACTCCCTGCTTTAATAAAGTTGAACCTGATTCAACAAGTAGCTTCAGTCCAGGAGGGGAAACAGGAGAAGAGCCATCAATACAGAGCTACATTCCCAAAAGTGTTTTCAGGGCTTGGAAAGCTACAAGGAAGCTACAAGATAAAACTGAAAGATGGGGCAGTTCCTTATGCTCTCTCAGCTCCATTACCCATTACCTATGAAAGAACAAGTTAAAGAAGAGTTAGACAGGATGGAAGCAATGGGGGTCATAAGAAAAATCGAAGAGCCAACTGAGTGGTGTGCGGGAATGGTGGTGGTCCCCAAGCCAAATAAGAAACCCTGCATATATGTGGACCTCACCCGACTTAATGACAGTGTGTGCAGGGAGTGACACATGGTGCCCGCAGTTGATGAGACACTGGCACAGCTGGAAGGGGCAAGAGTCTTCTCGAAATTTGATGCAACATCTGGTTTCTGGCAAGTTCCTCTACACGAAGCCTTTAACGACTTTTATCACCCCCTTTGGAAGATACTGCTTTCAGAGGCTCCCCTTCGGCATATCTTTCACGACTGAACATTTTCAGTTGAGAATCTCCCAAATCATCGCAGGGGCAAAGGGCGCTCTGTGTCATGCGGATGACATCCTGGTCTATGGAAAAGACAAAGCAACATGATGAAAGACTGCAGGAAGTACTGAAAAGGTGTCAAAAAGCTGGCCTCACTCTCAATGAAAAATGTGAGTTTTCAGTGGAGAAAGTGAAATCTCTAGGACACAACACAAGTGCAACAGGAATCGAGGCTGATCCAGACAAAATCAACGCCATTGAGAAAATGCCAGAACCTCGCAATGTTGAAGAGATCCGCCGTTTCATGGGAATGGTGAATTATATTGGCAAGTTTTCACCCAGCCTACCAGCCTTCACAAAACCCTTACATGACCTGTTAAAAAGTGACAGCACATGGACATGGGACACACAACAGAAAATGGCCTTTGAAAAGATAAAAAAAATAACTGAGTTCTCCCTCAGTCCTAGCACCATACAGTCCCAAGAAAGAAACGATGGTATCTGCAGATGGGTACTCATATGGACTTGAGGCGGTTCTCCTGCAACGGCAGACTGATGGTAGGTGGAGACCTGTTGTGTACATATCACGAAGCCTGACACCCACAGTGGTCCAATATGCGCAAATCGAGAAAGAAGCTCTTGCAGCAACATGGGCCTGTGAGCGACTCAGCTCATATCTGCTAGGCTTGGAATTCACAGTGAAAACTGATCACAAACCTTTAATCTCCATGCTTGGCTCTTGGGCTTTAGATGATCCATCTCCGAGAATTGTCAGATTTAGACTAAGATTGTTGAGGTTCAACTACAAAATCATACATGTCCCTGGCAAACAACTTGTCACTGCTGACACTCTCTCATGAGCCCCTCAAGGTCGGGAGGACAGAGTGGCCAATAGCAGATTGCAGAATTAATTCTGTGCCTACATTGACCACATTCTACAACATCTACCTGCCACTGAATGTAAACTAGCTCACATCAGGGAAGCTCAGAGCACAGAGAGCATTTGCAAGCAGCTAAAAGCAGCACAAGAATCCCTGTGGTGGCTAGGGATTACAAGACAGATTAAAGAGATGGTGGAAAGATTTGAAATATGTTGCCAGGATTCTCAGACGAAAACAGAGCCTTTAATGATGACGCCCCTATCAGCACGGCCATGGCAAAAAGTGGCAGCTGATATCTTTCACTGAAAAAATGGTCATTATATTGTGGTGGTGGATTACTACTCCCGATACAGTGAAGTAGCAAACCTCCTAACCCTGACAACAGCTACAACTGTGGAGCGCCTGAAGGTGATCTTTGCAAGATTTGGAGTACCTGAAATCTTGGTGACTGACAACGAGCCGTAGTTTGCTTCCACAGACTTTGCCATTTTTGCCCAGGACTATGGTTTCAGTCACACGACCAGCAGTCCTCGCTACCCCTAGAGCAACGGGGAAGTGAAGAGAGCTGTCCACACAGTTAAACAGTTGCTCAGCAAAAGTCCAGACCCCCAGAGAGCTCTCTTAGCTTACAGAGCTACACCACTGGCTCACGGGCTGAGTCCAGCGCAACTGCTAATGGGGAAGAGGATAAGATCAACAGTTGCCTGCCTGTGCACAAGTGTTGAAACCAGCCTGGCCAAACCTCAGAGCTTTCAGACAAGACAACGAATTAAAAGCAAAACAGAGAAAGTCATTTGACCTGAGACATAAGACAAAGGATTTACCAGTTCTGGTTCCAGGACAAAGAGTGTAGAATAGAACAGCGCAGACCACAGCTACTGTTCAAGGACAATCTTCAACACCAAGGTCTTACAATGTGGAAACAGACCAAGGGAGCTTAAGAAAAAACAGGGCTCACCTGACAGTACTACCAGAGAAAGGTCTGCCCTGCTCTGATGAGACAGTGACTGACCCAAGGCAGAAAAATCCAGATGAGACAGTGACCAGGTCGGGAAGAGTTTCCCGCCCTCCAGAAAGACTGGATTTGTGAACATTCTAGTTGATCAAGGAGTTTCCCCTGGCCTTTGAAACAGTTTGTTGTTCCTAAAACACAGTGTGATATGTTGGGTACTAATGTTATTGAATGTGAGTTGAAAATGCCCGGTTATGAATACCTGATTAAGATTGAAGTAACTAACATTTTGGTATTATTGTAGTTTGGCACAGTCCAAGCTTAAAAGTAAAGAAAAGAGGTTTAAAAGCTAAAAGGGGGGATGTAGAGATGTTCAGTGCAATAGCACATGGGGCCCATAGGCGGTGCCATGGAGGTGTGTTAAGAAGGTTTAGGAGCGTAGAGGAAGAAGGTGTGATGTTGTTGAAAAAACATGAGGAAAGGAAGCAGTGTTAAACATACCTGAAGTTTCTGGAGTCTACTTTTATTAATATAACCACTTCTACACAGACAGATACAAACCAAGTGGACCACAAGGGGGCCAGCTGAGAGCCTACCAACTGCCCACTGAAACCGGAAACACAGGAAACCAATGGTTTAAACATAATTAACAGCACAGACAAAGATGATTACCAGCCCATCCTAAACAGGTAACAGCACAGCTGAACATAAAACTACAAGGACTAGACCAAGGGTCGTAACACCAAGAAAATATTTAATCCTCTTTTAAACCATGCCTATGGATAAAGGTGATATCATTGAGAAACACCACAACGAAAATGAATACTTTCAACCATTCATTCAACTATAATAACAAAACAATTTCTGAGCACTTTTTCATGCAGAATTACATTAGTTGAAACACAATTGTAAACTTCGATCTATTGCTCATTTCATATCCCCCATAACATTTATATGGGATTCAGAGTATGGTTTTTCCTTTTTTTACCCATTCATTGATAGTTTCCTGGTGTACTGATGATTGTTATCCCTTAGTTTGAGGTCTTGTTCAACTTCAGCTTTTGGACAAATGGCTTTAACTGATATGATTAACTTTTAACTTTGATATGATGCAAAATTCTTATCAATTACAGCAGGCAGCTATGACCGTAAGACACTGAGTGCATTTACATTACAAAAGAAAAAACAATTAATTGTGTTAGTTAAACTAAAATTGGATTTTATTAAGGCTTGTAAACAACTATATTTGTCACGTGTCGATGGTGGAGGTGAGAAAGGAGGACCCAGGTGCAGACACTGACCAAGAGCCAGGAGGTAAAAATGTTTAAACTATTTATTTTAAATAAAGGCTCATGAAATTGATACCTATCCTGTGAATATATAGTGGGACAAAGACAGTGGTCCAATTAAATCGTTGGGTTAAGCTATAATGCTAATCTACCGACTGAAGCATTTGCATACTCAGATAGCATCAGGTTCTCTCTGGTTTGCAGCCAGGCAATATTCCAAAATACCTGGTCGTTGTTATGTCTACTGGCAGTTTTGCTCTTTTGAACAGCATACTTGTGCAACCTCTTTTTTATTGTGATTGCATGCAATTTGACAGATACAAGTGTTCCTTTAATACTACTTTTTCTTTTAAAAGGGTAAACTCTCGGCCTGAATTTGCTGGGAATACTGGTCCTGTAGAAAATGTTACTGGTTTGATATCCATAACAAGGGATCTTTTAAAATGAAATTTTATGTTGATTTTGAGATCTTTTTTTGTTTTGACAGACTAATAGGCACACTTTTCCTAAAAGTCTATACAGCTTGGCATGTCAACATTGCACGCTTCAATTATAAGCAGGTCCTAGTCGTAAGAAGTTTAAACAAGAAAGCCAGGTTTTTAGAATCATTGGAAGATAATCCGGAACTATTGATTCTAACTATACATACAAAATGTCAATCTTTTTATGTATAATTGACTTGATTTTTTTCACCTTTGTTATAATACAATAGTTAAAAAAAGGTTTTTTTTTTGTTTTTGTTTTTTTTAGATGTATGTATTGTTCTTTGCATTTGTTAGGGATAAATTAATTTGTTTCCCTTCACCCATCCTCTACTCTGGCTCTTGAGAGAGTGGCTCAAGAGGCTCAGATTAAAACAGATGTGCTTAAATGATACTGGAGGACTTTGCACAGTACAGCCTGGGGATCATTGATTAAAAAAAAAAAAAACATGTCTTTAGTCTAAGCCAAATCCAGCCTTGCACTCATACAGCACAGCTGTCCAATGATATGCCCCTCTGATCCAAGCAATAAGCTTGCCAGCCAGGTAGTATCAATGCAGGGAAGGAAGTGCAGGGATGAATGAGAGAGATAGCGATGGTGCTGCAGAGCCAATAAATCTTTGAGTTACCTTTTTCTTTCCCTACCCCTTCGCTCACTCTAACCCCTGGAGTTGCACATACTGAGATTACGCAGGTCAATTATGCACTTAATCTGCCTTTGCCTGGAGGGGATTAGTAGTGCAGATCATTGATTGATTTGAAGAATTTCCATTGACCTAGGGTAGTTATCATACTCAAGCATGATAAAATTGCACTTCTGTGTGACGAAAGTTAAAGTGCTTTTCAATCACTGCTACGCCTCCTGTCTCACCCTGCTTATCCGGATGGCTGTTACAGAGTAGGGGGTGGACAGTGTCAGACTAAGCTTCAGATAGAAGGATTTAAGATTGTTGTGTCCATCGCTTTGTGATTGCATTGTGATTATCGTTTTGGGGATATTAGGGTGTTTGTGTGGATGGTTGGGGTGGTGGTGGGGGGGTACAAGAGACTAGAAAATTATATAACTGATGTCACGTGGTTATCAGTAGAGGTTTCACCACTTTGCCATCTCCGGTCATGAACTGTCAGCCCAGGGCCACACCAAGTGAACAATTTGATAACACTTAAGTTGGGCAACATGCAAATTTAAGCTACTCTGCCTGACAGATGTCTTATTCTGGTCAAATTACATGTATGATGACTGAATAAAAAAATAGGAATGTTTTCTAGTTTGAACCACCGCTAAAAAAGTAAAAACTGCTCCTCAAAAACTGACACAAAAGAAAAAAAACTTTACTGATATAAGTACATTTTAAGTAATGATAAGTAAATTTGATAATATTGCATTCCGGGGTAACTGTACGACTTGATGATATGGCTGGGCATATGTATAAGGATATTTTCAATAATATCATATTGTGTCTAATATAAATAAGTAATGCAAAACTATCTATAAAATATTCAA
Organism: Leuresthes tenuis; assembly: GCF_036924035.1. Taxonomy (NCBI): domain Eukaryota; kingdom Metazoa; phylum Chordata; class Actinopteri; order Atheriniformes; family Atherinopsidae; genus Leuresthes; species Leuresthes tenuis. Next base: position 36,036,846 of record NW_027325357.1, read on the forward strand.
AATTATATTAGACAAAACTCTTAATTAATTTAATTAGAATTAACCCATTTAATTAGAATAAGCTTTGAACAATTAATTTAAAGAAACTTGCATTTAAGATGTACCCATGTGATTATCAAAAGTCCAGTGATATCACTTACTAAACCAACAGATGATATCATAACATATTACTCTTTATTTGAATTTCTCATTGATACTCTGTGGGGAAACTGGTCCTTGTTGCAATGACCAGCAGAGACATTATAGCCAAATTTTATCTTGTCAGTGCTTTGCTGTAGGATTTGCTCCTTCAGAGCAGCTTGCTGCCTTTGAGAGACAATGATCATAGAACTTTGACCCTAAATCTACGATAATATGACTTAAGATGTAGATGTTGTCTTGTTGGTTTTCATGCCAAATAGTGTTTTTTAGGTTAGAAGAAAATAATTGTAAAAAGATTATGCAACCAATCAATAAGGGAAATAATCCCACGTCACAATGATATCTAAAGAAATAAAAGTCCAGCCGAGCAGGATAAATTTAAATAGACTTTATGTGACCGTTCAAAACAAGTTCTGAAAAGGTTTCACTTCCATTTAATGAAGTCTGTAAGCTGCTTAGTCTCCTTAGTAATTACTAAGAGAGAGCATTTTGTTTCCCTCCTTCGTTTCTTTTTGGTCTAAATCCTCTTTAAGCATTCCCAGCTCCATGTTGCTGAGAGGAAACAGCTAAGGACACTAAAACCTTGATCATCCCCTGAAGAGGAAAATGCAAGTTTATTCGAGACTCTTCCTTTGTTAGGTCCAACTAGTTTATTGATGAGACAGGATGAGCTTATCGACAACACATGTCATGTCTTGGGTCTCTATAACCCTTTTACAGCCCCCTTCCCGTCCTCTCTCCCTTTGCCTTGTTAAAAAACGAGGTACGGTGGCATTTGTTTGATTAAGTTGTCTGACAAAAGTGACAGCTGCTCCTGGGAGTATGTGGATGAGTGGCCCAGCGCCGCTCCCTCTTTGTACATCTGTCAGAGCCTGAGCTGGGTGAGCAGGGTGAAAAGAGACAAATTGGACCCAAAAAGAAGGCCATTCACCTTCCCCAGACCCCCTCCTCATGCTACACCCCTCTTGCCCATTCAGGTGCTCGGCAGGACCCTCAAGTGCTTGCTGGCTTATTCCATTTTCACTCCCCCGGTAGAGTTCCCCGAGCCCACAAGTGTTTTAGCCCTCTTTTTTTCTTTCCTCAATCCACCCCTAAGAAGCTCTTTGTAAGTAGAATGGCTCACTTTTCTCAGGGCCTGATGCTGGCAGCTTTCTTTCTTTTTTATTGTCCACCACAGAGCTTTTCTGTAGTTCATTGTATGTTTACTCAATGACTGGTCGCTGACTGTAATTCCAACTGTTTAGTTCCTCACAACATGGCCCCACAACCCTTCCAGCCATCACCCAAAATATACAGCCATTCTTTTTCCAAGTCACCATGTTTTTATAAAGTTGCTCCTTATTTAATCTCTCTTATCCATTGAATTGACACTTGCGGATAGAAAGAGATGGGGGTTTTGAAAGAGATCCAGATTGCTGCCCTGAAAAGAAACCGAGTTCTGAGAAAAACATTTACCTTTCTCTTGTGATGCTATGTCTGAGGTTGCCTGTCATCCTATCAGCACTCCTTAAACCAGCTGCGTGGATGGCCTACTAAGTCCATTTTGTTGCTGTAGCAGCTGTACTCGGATAGCGGTCAGTCAGCCACAGTTTGTCTTTTATGTCACTGGCACAGTCAAAACTGTTTGAGAACCATGAGCCTGCTGAACCTGAAACTTAAATGTTGTCCTACTGTTAGAGCCCTTCTACCCCTTCCGCCTTTAACATACTTACTTTTGAGTAAATAGAGAGAAAAGATAGACAAAGAGACATCATGTCTGTGGATAAAAATGTCAAGTCAAGTAATCTGAGCCTCATTAAGCCTGTGTGAAATATGGTTTTGTCTGTCCACATTGAGGACCATTAATTTAAGAAAATTTCTACCTGTAAAATGCAATAAAATCCCTTTACGATGTATTCCCATCCTATCTTCTAAAAATATACCATCCACATACCGATGACTAAGGAATAGGTTTCTGTCTTTACCCATTATTGAATACACTACAACTGAAAGTGTACCGGTAACATTGGAGAAAGAGACAAAGTGCTCAGATAGACTTGAATCATTAACTTGATGGTTACATGGTCAGAATCTTTAGCCCAATAAGTTTTGATATTGTGTTATATGGTGTACATACAGTGGCTTGCAAAAATATTAATACTATTAGTATTATGAATTGGTAGCACCAGAACCTATTAGTGGCTTTCAAGCAAAGAGCAAATACACATGCACATGCATTGTTTTTTTTTAAGGATTTTCATAAAATAGTTTTTTTGGACTTGTAGTCCAAATTGAAGAAGAAAAAATACCAGTGGGTTGAGTAATTCTGCAAGACAGTATATATAACTATATGTACAGTCACACAATCTTTCTTTTCAATCGTAATCTTTGTGCTTTTTTATTTTCACAATGACTCATCTAACATGTTTTTATCATGTTTTTAACACTCCTATACCCTCTGTAACATGTAAGAAGAGTTTTAGCCTGAATTTTAGTGACCTAGAACTTAACATTTACCTAATTTAGCAGACACTTCCAAATCATCTTCTGAGAGAGGAACAAAATTCAAGCCTAAGTAAAGCCTTTCATAAGTGCTTCTCCAATTCAAAAAAGCTTAGAAGGCTGTGTGAAATATAACTAATAGTAGAGTAAGAGATTTGTTAAATGTTTGTTATTTTTCAGTGTGTTGAAATACAGGTATTTTAATTGTGTAAACGCATTAAAACCTGCGTAAGTGAGTTCAAACTCTCAAAAATAACTAAGAATGATCTGCTTTATCCAAATACTGCATACACTCATGTGTCAGACAATTTTGTTCATTAGCGCCAGCGCAGATCAGATGTCTTTCTTTTGCAGATGTATGTATTCTTTGCTGCTAATTCTAATGTGTTAAAGTATAACTTTTATTTACTTTTTTTTAATGCACAGATGCATACAATGTAAGAAGACAGAGTAGAGTATCGCTGCTTTATTTCTTTGCTTCAAACCTGCCTTTAAGCTTGGAGAAGTGTGAAAAAAGATGGCTTTCTAGGAATAATAAGTGCCACTGCTTTGATAGTATTTGGTAGCTTGTTCCACCATCAAAGTTTGGAGTGAGTCAATTTCAGTTTTTTTTTCACCAAATCACATCACAAGGCACTTCAAAGATATAGTCCAATTAACGCTAATTAGAGTTCAATTTATTATTATACAATCATAATCCAAACTAATCAAATTCATTAAATTCCAAATTGATCCAATGCATACAGAGCCAATTCAAAAGAGTCACCTAGCTAAGACAGATTGCACCAAAAATTCTCTACAGTCCAATATCCCATTCGCAGCATGCATGAGGTGGCAGTGGAAAGAAAAAACTATGTTTTAACAGAAAAAAAAACTCTGGCAGAACCACACTCAGGGAGGGCAGCCATCTGCTTCGACTAGCTGGGGTATGAGAGGACAGGAAATAGGCAACAACAAGCACCATAACACTAGGCCAGAGAATACCTGCTGAGAAAGAGTACATTTTTCATAGGTATAGAAGAAATACCGACAGGTCTCTGATAGAGGGACAAAATTACCTCAGTTCCAGATGGGTTGGTGAAATACTGTACACTATCTCAGATGATAGGCAAATCTTACTCAGAGGACATGTGCGATACATGCAGTCTATCAACAATTTATCATGATGTTAAATTAAATCCGCAGTGGAAGGATGGCAAAGTTGTTGGTGTAAACTGTGATTGAATGGCCAACAGAGGGAAGTGCTGTAGTCATGAAGTAGGCCTTCACAGGTACATGCTGCACTGAAAGTGTGCACAGTCCACTTGGAAAAATGTGGTACCTGAAAAAGAAGGTACCAAAGAAGATTCAAAGACATGGACCAAGGAAAATCTCTTTTCATCCCCAGAGATGGGCTAAGCCTGCCCTGATACCTGGAACAATTTTAAATCCTGCATTAATTGCCCAGCTATAGAAGAATGCAAAGACTGATGAACTAACCAAAGCCTTTGCACAATATGCTGAAAACCGAGGCGAGGCGAGGCAAGTTTATTTGTATAGAACAATTCAACGACAAGGTGATTCAAAGTGCTTTACAGAGACATTAAAACAGAAGAAATAAAAAGCATGATTTAAAATTTAAACAAAAGAAAGAAATAAGAACAATAGATAAAATCAGAAAATGAATGATATATATGAAAGATAAAATCAGTAGTTAAAGTATGATTCCATTTTGAAACTCAAGCTTATTCAAATGCAGCTGAAAATAGATGTCTTCAACCTGGACTTAAATACACTGAGTGTTTCAGCTGATCTGAGGCTTTCTGAGAATTTGTTCCAGACATGTGGAGCATAGAAGCTGAATGCAGCTTCTCCATGTCTGGTTCTGACTCTGGGAACTGATAAAAAAAAAAACGGATCCAGATGACCTGAGGGATCTGGAAGGTTCATAGTGGGTCAGGAGGTCACTGATGTATTTATGTATGTAACTTAGGTTTTGAAAAATATGTAGAGTGGAAAAGAAGACACGGTGAGAATAGAACAAAATGTACAGTACAGAGTACTGGTCTCATGAGGAAAACAACTGGCTTGATGCCAGCCTCGATGGAATGATTCACACAGATACCATTCTTGAGATCAACTGTCCCACACTGAAGAAGCTTGAAGCACATGATGGTAGTCTTCTAAAAATGATTTAATCAAACAAATATGATGTAAACCATTTAATTGGACAATGTGTTCTTAAGGAAAGTGCATATGGACCCCAAATTAACACATCATTGCGGACGACCATACAACCAAAAAAGACCCATGGACAAAATCTGCCATCTGAATACAGTTTACTATGAGAATCTTTTATCAGAAATCACTACCAGACTAGCTCAATGGAATTTTACAAACAACAGCAGTTCATTTGACTTTAATGAGTAAACAGTACCTTTAAACATTAAATGAATTTACACAAGGGAAAATAAGTTAACAAATGTGTTTCTGAAACTGCAAGTACAGTAGTTTGTCCTTTAACATTTATTCATGTGAGATGGACTTATTGGTTTAATCACTTATGACATTATGAGTACTTTAGTGCTATAAAGTTATATGAAAATTAGAAAGAAATCAACCTCACTTCCTTGTTAAATTATTTTGATAAACTTTCTTTTTTTTCTCATATTGAACAATGCTGTTAAAAAAAGATTAATTTGTTAAACACTGTTAGTAGTTCAATCTGTTCTCCGAGTGACTTAACTTGTTAAAGCAATAGTTGTGGTCTGCAGCCTCTGGATGCCCACTGGATGCTCACATCCCACTTCTGCAGATTATTCAAATAACTGACATTCACTTCTATGTGAGATTTTTCAGGTTCAGTACATGACATGGTAACTGCAAAGGGCTCTAGGCATTTTCTCTTGGGCAGGGCTCTACCAGATGATGTTGTCCCTTAAGAAGAGACAGAAAACAGACAAAAAATAGTCAAATGAATGCACTGGTATTTTGCAAACAGGCTAACAAAAAACATATTTTATCCTAAATCAAATTATTTAGGAAAATAATTAAGTACAATTTTAAAAATTTTTATTAAAGAAAGAAAATCAATTTTATTAGGGCAATAAAATCTTGGTGTCTCCAAAAAAGGAAAAAAAAACAATCAGAACTACAGGATGTCCATAGCCCATGTGTAGTGCTGGATATGGATGCTCTTTTGTTGGTTGACCATACAGTAAATGTGTGCAACACACCTTGAATGTAGTAAAAAATAATCAAGATGAGTAGGAAGTGCCTAAAAACTGAACAATATTACCTCAAAATCTGTCAATTATATGACTACAATTTTGAATGAAATAGTTACATCTTGTACTACAGTAAAACAGTGTGGAAATATTAAAACGTATAAGTCCTGGCTTAATTTGTTATGCAATTATAAACTGTAACAACTGGAATATTCTTAAAGTATTAAATAAGAAAGCACTTATAAAGCAGTAAAACCCTATTCAAACAATGGTACATCATTAGGTTAGGAAAACTATTGTACTGATGTTGTCTCAACCAGGTGAGGTTGTGCGTGGTGTGGTGGGAGTTAGGACCCAGATGCAGATATTTTAAAGTTAAACTTGATTTATTAAAACAAAAGGAACACAAGGCGCGGCTGAGCCGGAAAACCAAACACATTAAACTGACTATAAAAAACTAACAAAACATAACATGGAATGAACATGACTATAATTAAACTATGGCAATGAACAAACCTGACGTGAGAACAATGACAGTGAATCGCTGTGGCATAGAACGGTGAGGATTTCGCAATGACATGAGGGAACCTGGAAACTAAATACTGTGGGGAGGTGATTGGTGATGGAGTGCAGCTGTGAACAAAGACAGGTGACATGGATAAACCTAATGAAGTGGCAAGAGTGACTGGGGAAAAACAATGATAAAACTAATGACTTAACATGAAAAACCTAACGTCATAACAGAAAAACCAAGAACTAAAAACATAACAAAACCAACAGGCGTGACAGATGTGTACTGGAGTTTCATGTTGCTGCCAGTAATCTCCCCAGCCATAGTTATTGTGCAGAGCGCTTTATATATATATATATATTATTTTTTTCATTATTTATGTATAGTTTGCCCCCTAGTCAAAAAAATGTATCTTAATTCAATAAAACTTTGTAAAACCTCAATAATACAAGCAACCTAATTTACTTCTAACAAATGTACAAGATTACAATCTTTTTGTCATACCTCTAGGTAGGAATGCCAGACAAAAAAAAAACTTAAGATGCTCTCAAACTACACCGTTCTTAAATAGAGCTAAATAGAGCTACAGCTACTTTGCATCACTGCATTTATGTAAACCATTCTTCATCTCACAGAAACTGCTTTTAATAACTTACAATTCCACACTTGAATATGAAACACAAATCTCATCACAATAGCATTACACTTTTGCAGAGGCGGTCAGTTTTCTATTTTGTCAAATATTTGACATAGTTTTGATATCGCCAGTCTTTAGGCTATAGAAAAAACACTGTAGCCTACATGTTCTGTGATATTGACCGAATAATATTTACTGTGGTCACAACGTTGCCCTAATAAGACTACAGCCTTACAGTAGCCTGTAGCCATGATTCAGTGCTGAAAGGAAACCTGGGGTTGATCTTTTCCTCTTCAGTTTTAGATATGCAAAAGGTTTTTTTACATGTTATCAAACTATCTATCCAGACAAAGCAACATTCTTGTTAATAAGTGGAATGAAATTTTGTCTGTTTTAAAGCATGCAGCTCTGAATTAAATCTAGGAGCCACCATCCTCTGACTAATGAACTTTTTTTTTTTCATTGGAAATATTGTACAGGATTGTAGGTAGTGATGCTATCTATCAACAAGACCAGAAACTGGTGTAAGAGGTTGTATAGTTTAGGTTGCTGCCCCCTCTTAGCACATGGCACTGAGGAAAATGACAATGGTACTAACTCTATGAATTTGGTTAAAGGACTCTCTTATAGACACCTACTATATAGAAAGGTGTGACGCTTTTGGTGTGAGTGCCCAGTTAGACAGAGGTTAGTTTATCCTCTAGTGGGGTTCGATCCCTTAGCTGTAGGGAAAAATGCCAATTTCTCTTGCAAAACTTTTACAGGAAGTTGTAAGAAGATTTCATAACTTATTTAACTGAATGAGACTACTGTGTTCGGAGCAGCTCTTACCTCATATTTATATGAAGGACCACCTGACCTGCAGAAGTCATAAGGGTGTCTCACAAGGTTAATACAATTAGGATGAATACGGGAGGAGATTGCAAAGAAAATGGAAAATAACTATTTGATATCTTGTTCTTTTATAGAATGTGATACTGCTGGATGGAAGTATCAGCTCTCTTAGCGATCAGTTAACATTCAACATTTGCTCCTTCCTTCTTATTCTTGTGACTAAGTCTACAGCATCCAGTGTGTAGGTCCAGTGGTATAAAGTGGACTTGATGATTATGTTATGAATATGAACATTGTTACAAAGGGAGATGCAAAAAGACTGTGACGGCCTCCGGAGACAGGACATAGATGCAGGGTCAGTTCAAGAATGTTTCTTAAATATGTAGGTTGAGGATCTCCCCACAGAGCAAAAGAAGAGGCTGTGAAACTCCTAAAGCGCTCTGCACAATAACTATGGCTGGGGAGATTACCATTATGAAAAATGACCAAAATAACTCTCTTCACTCTAGGAGGAAAACATAAAGGGGCTGTGAACAATAACAAACATAAACTCACGCTCTCCTGATGAGGCGGATTTAAACAAAGGACGCTCTCTCAAAAAACCGAGGCTCTATGAAACTTAAACAATTAATCAACGTAACGCTCCTCTAACGGTGGTGACTATGAAACATTAACCAAATCAAAAATCTCTCCAAACAGGAGGAACAAAACAAGGCTATGGAACTTACCGTGAATAAACTAAGGCTATGGAATAAACAATAAATTATCAAAGAAGGAAATGGTCTGCAGGAGGAACGCTCACTGCAGGCTCAAGGATTCTTGGACTGGTATTCTATGGAAACAAGGCGCGAGAGTGAGGCTCATGAATGAAACACAACACACTGGCAGAAGACAAGGGAGACGCAGACTATTTGAGCACATGAGGAACCAAGGGGAACAGGTGGAAACACTTGGGAATCAGGGAAGACAATCAGACACTTGACACAGGAGGAACGGCAAGATACCTGAAACAAGAGGAAGTTAGTGATTTCAAAATGAAACAGGAAATGACGAGACAAGACATGAAACAGAACATAAATCGTGACAGGAACATGAATGTCATTACAAGACATTACAACGTGTACTGATCATCGTTGTGATGACATAATGAGATATATGCTATTTCTAAGAAGGGAGTTGAGTAAGGAAAATATATTAATTAAACAGATGGACCTTTGTTGTGAAACTACAATCTTTGTGCGATGGACACAAAACGTAGGTATTACATATTCTGTCGTGAGATTGGGTGACCTTGCCAAAAGCAACCAGAACCAAAGCTCGAGGTAATGAAACCCTGGTCAGATTTTTGGTAAAGTTGTTTCCTCTTTAACCCTTGAAAACAGCATACATAGACAAGGAGTACTGTATTGACTATTAGTTTTTGTTTCTCTCTACCCCACCCCCTACCTCCGCTAACTGGGAAACCACATGTGAAATCTTTCATATGCTTTCATATGCTTTTTGTTAATGTTGAAATTATTCAGCTGATAACTACAACACGATAATGTGTGATCTGCTATAGCAACATATTCGATTACTAATAACGAAACTTGAGGCAGCACAACATGCCTATTTAGACTGACAGTTTAATCAACAATAAATCAATGACTGTAAAACCAATGGTTGTGAGGTTTGAAATACCAGCTTAGAATGGATAGAAAGTGGGGAAGGAAAGATACATTTTCAAATTAACCTATATTAGTGTGGGCGTGGCCTTAGCAATAACATCACCCAGAGCCAGATGCTGGCATTTTGTGTGGTCATCAATTAGCTCTCACTCCTGAGCTGGTGAGTAGGATTAGAATAGGCCAGTGGTGGCTCTGAAAAGCGAAGCAGGTAGGATCAGACAAGCTCTCAGTCTGATGTGTATAATTTATAACCCCCACACTCATCAACCTTAATTCTGTTAGGTCCTTGTCTGTGTGAGTGTCCATATGTGGGGTTTTTGTGTACTCTGTCAAAAGCATGTGTGTTGTGAAAGTGCCAAAGAGAAAGCAGTGTTGCTTTATCTCACTCAGTGGCCTTCCTTCTCCTTCACAAGGGAGCTTGTCAATTGGCATTAGTATTGCCACACCAGCAATCATCATTCCATGCCTTCTGCTAATTGTAGGCACAGCTGGGTCTCAGCAGGAGGGTCTCTCTCTATCCCCCCCCCCCCCCCCCTCTTGCTGTCTCTTACACACAGAGATAACACACGGCCACAGAGTTTACATTCTTTACACGCCATTTATGTAGCGATGGCTAAATGTTTTAGCTGTTTCATTCTTTTCATTTAACAGTAATACTTATCAACATTAAATAAGATGACTCATTTATTTCAAATATGGAATGTACTTGTACTTGTACTCATTCATTTAAGTACACTATATTGCCAAATATATTGACTCATCTGCCTTTACATGCATATGAACTTAAGTGACATCCCATTTTTAATCCATAGGGTTTAATATGATGTCGGCCCACCCTTTGCAGCTATAACAGCTTCAACTCTTCTGGGAAAGCTTTCCACAAGGTTTAGGAGTGTGTTTATGGGAATTTTTGACCATTCTTCCAGAAGCACATTTGTGAGGTCAGACACGGATGTTGGACAGAAGGCCTGGCTCGCAGTCTCTGCTCTAATTCATCCCAAAGGTGTTCTATCTGGTTGACGTCAGAACTCTGTGCAGGACAGTCAAGTTCTTCCACACCAAACTGGCCCATCCATGTCTTTATGGACCTTGCTTTGTGCAGTCATGTTGGAACAGGAAGGGGCCATCCCCAAAATGTTTCCACAAAGTAAGGAACATGAAATGGTCCAAAATCTCTTGGTGTGCTGAAGCATTCAGAGTTCCTTTCACTGGAACTAAGGGGCCAAGCCCAGCTCCTGAAGAACAACCCCACACCATAATCCCCCTCCACCAAACTTTACACTTGGCACAATGCTTTACACCACTACATCCACAACCCAGTCTCACAGCAAAATCTGTAATAGCTGCGTTGGTCCACAAGAGAAAACGTATTATTGTCACAAATTGTGACAAGACTACGTTTTATTTGGCCTATTACATTGGCTTGCAACCATGTTACATAACTATCAGGTTTCCCTCAGCAAAAAAAAAAAAAAATGGCCAACTGTCGGCCTATTTTGTGTGAAAAACATAACATTTTAAGAAAGCATCAGCATTTGTATACATTTTGATGAGGTTTCTAGCGAAAACTACGCATAATATTTTCATAATTTCTTCGTTTCGCTGAAGATTTTAGTATCTCCTTATAAAAATGTAAGAATAAAACGTTTACTACTGTTGTCAAGGTGGTTCGTATGGACGCTGCAATCTCTACGTCACCGACCTGCACCGACATTCTCCAGACTTTGTTTTGAAAAAAAGAATATATATATATATATATATCTTTTTTAGATATAGCCACATTATGGCTGTGTCCAAAATCACTCCCATAACCACTATATAGTGCACTATATAGTGACCACGCCATTTTGTAGTGGTCTCCAAATGTTTAGGGATTTTTGATGCTCACTATAGGCACATTCCCACTGTAGGAAAATTTTGCAGTTCCTATAACCTTTTCAGGAACTAGGCCGTTTTTTCGCTCATTCAGACATACAGGAACTCGGGACCATGGCCCTCAGTTCCTATAACCATTTTAGCTCCTTCTCTGAGGCAGGGTTGTTTCTGGGTTCCATAGGAACACATATGACGTAGGTGTTTGGTTGCTACACCCCTTGTCTGAAATATTTACTCATACGACATGGACACAACCAGCGCATGTTTAATAAGTTAAACTTAGACGTCGTCTCCTTTGTCTGCAGTGCTCTGCTCTCCTTCTTTCCTCCATGAAACGAAGAAGAAGCCCGCTGCTGGATTCTTTGTCTCCTGACTCTCGCTGTGTGCTCTTCCAGCCTCCATCTTAGACGCCTGATGTGATCGTCCATGATTAATATCACCATCATGCAGACCATGAACACGGTGGCCTCCTCGCTCTCCATGTTAGCTTCTTGGTGGTGTTGTTTTCTTCTCTCCTTACTTTTCGCAGGTTTTGTTGTTGAGTGTGGCGCTACAGTAACATGTCACTGTCACAGATGGTTGCATCACATCAGTCCAGACCAAGGCCCCCGACTTATGTGCGAATGCAAAATGAAACAGTTCCCCTGGGAAAGGGTAGTTCTTATAACTAAATTCGAGGTGGACAGTTCTTAGAACTGGGTTCTTATAACTCTCTGTCCGAATGTGCCTAATATTGTTCACTCAATAGGCGCATTCCCACTGTGGGAACCTTTTGCTGTTCCTATAACCTTTTCAGGAACTAGGCCGTTTTTTTCGCACATTCGGACATACAGGAACTCGGGACACTAACCGGAACAAGATATCCCATAATGCAATGCCAAAAATTCTCTGGGCTACGCGTATTATGACAGGCGGACGTTAAATCAATATTTAAACTTCAGTAATAGCAGCTTTATCTAGAAAATGTACATAGATTGTTTAATAAGTAAAGCTTAATTCGCCATTTAAAATGATGGCTAGTAAAGTGGGTGACTAAAAGCTGAGTGAATCTGACCATTGTGACTACTCAGACACAACTGGATTAATCAGTTCCAATATTGTGAGACAGGAAATAAAGGAGCTGCCTAAGGTTCAGGAAGTTTCACCAGTAGGGGTTGTAGTTTGACAGAGGGTAGTTTATTGTTCAGAGAATTAAAAAAAAAATGATATTACTCTAATTAAAAAGGCAGTAAAAAGTAGGCTAACACTCAAGAGTAAACATACAAGAGCAACACGTCTTCTCTTTTCACTCTCTCGCAATTCTAATTCTCCTCCGTATCATCATTAATTAAATTATTGTAAAAAAAAAACACGGCCAGACTGATAGAAGACGGCATTTCGATAGAGCTAGCTGAGTTTTCTAGATAACGGTAAGTTGGTTCTTTTCCCGACTAATTGCTCGTAGTTAGCCGTTGGATGACAGGCGCGAGACAAATTCATGAGTTGTGGAGCAGTACAACAGTCACAAAGCCAGTTTATTCCATTGTTTATTTTATAAAAATTTTTTCAAACAAGGCAATTTAAATGGTTTCCTATATTAATTGAAAAAAAAAGTGGAAAACGAACAGCATATAATTAAACATTCCAGTAGGTTACACTGTAACTTGCTGTTACTAAAGAGCCAAGAGAATAAAATATGAAAATATGCTTAAACAGAAAACAAAATACGAAAATAAAAATGACATGACAGTGATCAAAAGCCTCTAATTTAACAAAAATACAGTAGTAGATGGACAAGACTGTGTGAGACGACATTAATGTGGTACGTTTTAATTGTGTGACAGCAATGACGTAATTACTGATGCCAAGAGTAGCGTCCGAAAGTGTTGAAAGATTTTTCTGTTGAGCTCACCATATAGTGCACTACATTTATTTCCCTATGTAGGGAGTAGTGAGTAGGGAATCAGTGAGTGATTTCGGACACAGCCTATATCTGTGTGGCGCATGCGCCAGTGGCTGAGGCAACGAGGACAACAATTTTATTGTGTGTAGTTACATGTGACACAACAGAACTTCTATTGTATATGCATTCTTATATACTTTACTCTGTTCATTTTACATTTTTTGGAACTGTGTTCACAAAAAGCAAAATATATTTTTTTGATCATAGATAATACTATAAGTATACCTATCCACCTGATTTGACAGTTATCAGTCTATTCTAATAGATGTTATCAGCACACATCAGTCCCATTTATATGTGCTAGTAGGGGCCTACTTAACTTACTGGTAGGTTCAGGAGGATGTTATCAACGATTTCTATCCGTGGGCCATTATTTCAGTGAGCCAGCAATGCATAAATAAAACGTCAAAAGCATAAAAGATCAGATTATTTTGGCACCACAATGCATTGACAGGGACTTCAAATTCCCTCAAGTGGCCTTTTTGGGTTTTTTTTGTATTGCCACTACAATAATAATAGCTTGTTTTTTATAGTGCCATTCAAGGGATCAAATGACGCTTTACAGTCAGTGTATGTCTTGGCGTAAAGACGTGGTTGTACCACGCTGTTTTTTTTTTACCAGGTTGCCAGACCTCACTCCCGTCTTTTATGTTTTTTATGTTACCTAGAAGCACATTGTAGCAGTGTGGTTGTTGACCTAATAGAGGTCAACTGGTCACGTATTGCGAAAAAAACACAGGTACTAGCGAACCTGGCAACCACTCCTGGCTGGTTAAAGAGCTACTTACCAAAAAACATGACTCCTATTGATAAAATGTAAATGTATATGAATCATTTAGATTTTACATCTTGAATGTGTTAGCAAAGCACTTTTCATAGTGATATATAATCCCATCGACTTGTTACTACTGTTACTACTTAAGCCAACATAAATGTAGACATATACATATGTCTATACGGCTATATGTGTATTTGATTTGATGGAAGAAGTTGGGCTGATTAATATAGGAATGAAAGAGTAGTAGTATTATAATGGTGAATATAGCATACAAATAACATACACATACATATGTCTGACTTTACAGAAGATGTATTGTAGGGGCAGGGCAGGATATTTGAGGTGCTGAGAGTGCTACTAGTTGAAGAATGATCTTTATTGTTATTATTTATTATTTTTGTGGTGCATGACTTGACTGTGTGCTGCATATGTTTTAGTGTTGGGCAAAATAGGGCAAGTGAGTGCCCTGCCATGGGTGTATAGGATGTTGACATGCCCATGCCCAGTAAAATAAATCTACACTAGCCCAAATCCAAAATTATGAACATGATTAGGAAAATCATCAATACCTTGAAGGTTCTTTCTGACCAAAAATGAAAAAAAATCTAAAGACTTTATTTCATCCAGGCCGGACAATCAAATGGTCTTAGAAACTACACCTGAAAGAGGCTGACACCAAACAGAGGTGAAAATTAAACTTTATTGTAGGACAAAATGAAATACATTTTTTAAAAGACCTTGTCCTGGTGAGTAACATATGTCAGTGTGAAGATTATAAATTAGTCCTGCCTTGAAATATTGACCTCTGAACCTTGACCTCAGTGCAGTTTGGAAGCCTTGTTAATCATTAACAGAAGAGGTTACAGATATGGGACCAACTGTTATAGAGAGCTCTTGACTTCAGCTATGTGACTATACCCATATGGATATGGCCACCAAGTGGGGGCACTATCAAATATGGTGAAAAAAAAATAGTTTTCACCAATTTCACAACTGCATATTTAAAATCTGATCACATAAATTTATTTTCCACCCCTTTAAATATCTCTTTGTACTATCAATTTAGTATTTACCACTCCAAATTGTTTTATAAAAAGTAAAGATGTTGGTTTATGTTTGATATTCTAACTGTTATTATAGAAATGTGGTTTTGGGTTAGCAGCTTCTTCTGTTTTGCAAAGTAGGGTTGTGAAAACATACATATCAATGTGTGGGAATTCAAGGGAATTCAAAGTGCTTTACAGCGACACAAAATCAGAAGAAGGCAAATAAAATCATTCCATAACTATAAAAAATAATAATTTATTTATTACTTTTTTTATTTATTACGGTGGTGTGGTGGTTAGCACCGTCACCTCACAGCAAGAGGGTTCCAGGTTCAATCCCTGCCTGGGGCCTTTCTGTGTGGAGTTTGCATGTTCTCCCCGTGTATGCGTGGGTTCTCTCCAGGTACTCTGGCTTCCTCCCACCATCCAAAAAACATGCATGTCAGGTTAATTGGTGACTCCAAATTGTCCGTAGGAGTGAGTGTGAGCGTGCATGGTTGTTTGTCTCGTTTGTCTCTATGTGGCCCTGCGATGGACTGGCGACCTGTCCAGGGTGTACCCTGCCTTTCGCCCAATGACTGCTGGGATAGGCTCCAGCCCACCCGCTACCCGATTAACGGACTGTCGGTATAGAAAATGGAGTGCAGATGAAATACTTTCAGTTTTCATATGCACAGACAAATAGAACTGTTTTCAGCCTGGATTTAAACATTATCAGAATTGAGGCCTGTCTCACATCTTCTGGAAGATTGTTCCAGATTTTAGGAGCATAAAACTGAAACGCAGCCTCACCTTGTTTAGTCCTGACTCTGGGCACCAGCAGGAGACCCCTCCCTGAGGTTCTCAGAGTCCGAGTTGGTTCATATGGCTCTAACATGTCAGAGATGTACTTTGGCGCTAGACCATGAAGAGACTTGTACACGACCAGAACTGTTTTAAAGTGTTTTTAGATGGTAAAAAGCTGCTGATGATATTGATTTAATGTGGCTGTTAAAGTTCAAGTCTGAGTCCAACATCACCCTTAGATTTCTAACTTGATTATTAGGTTTTAGAGAGAGAGTCTCAATGTGACTGATAACACTTTCTCTTTGTTTCTGTGGGCCACAGACAATGATTTCAGTTTTGTCTGAGTTTAGCTGGAGAAAATTGTTTTGCATCCACACACTGATCTGTTCAATGCAGTGAGACAATGTATCTACAGCCCAGTGTTCTCCTTCCGTCAATGACACATAGATCTGAGTGTCATCTGCATAGTTGTGTTAGGACACGTTATAGCTGCTTATTAGCTGGCCTAATGGGAAGTTGTGCAGATTGAACAATAGGGGTCCCAGGATAGACCTCTGGGGAACCCCACAGGTCATAGCTATTTGGTCTGAGACACAGTTACCAATTTCAACAAATTACTTCCTGTCTTTGAGATAGGACTTGAACCAGTTTAAAGCACTACCAGAGATTCCCACCCAGTCTTCTAACCTCTGTAATAAGATCTCGTAGTCAACTGTGTCAAAGGCAGCACTTAGGTCCAGCAGAACTAAGACTGAGACTTTGCCTGCGTCTGTGTTCAGGCATATATCGTTTGTCACCTTGATCAGAGCTATCTCAGTGCTGTGGTGGGGCCTAAAGTCTGATTGGAAAGCATCAAAAGCATTGTTAGACAGGAGAAAGTCAAAAAGTTGATAGTATACAACTTTTTCTAGGACTTTGCCTAAGAAGGGCATGTTTGATATGGGCCGGTAGTTGTTCAATACTGTGGCATCAAGACTGCTTTTCTTTAGAAGAGGCTTATTGACAGCAGTTTTTAAGGCCTTTGGAAATGTTCCAGTCTGAAGTGAGATGTTAACTTGATGAGCGAGTTGTGGTAACAAACTGCTCAGCACAGACATCAAGGCAGCATGTCGATGAACTCAGACTGCAGATGATCTCTTCGACTGTTTTTTCAGTGACAGGTCTGAAATGTGTCAGCTCTAGGTGTCCAGCTGGCTCCAGAGTAGTTGTTTGTGTTGTGGAAATTATTGCATTTTTAATGCCTTGAACTTTGTCATTAAATAATATTACAACAACTCATTACACTTAGATGTAGAAATTAGTCCTAAAAGCAATGAAACTGGAGGGTTTGTTAATCTGTTTACTGTAGCAAACAGGACACAAGTTATTACTGCAGTTTTTGATGATTTCAGAAAAATAACTCTTGACTTGTGCCATTTCCGTTCGGCTCTCCAGCACTCCCTTTTCTGTGCCCTGACCGACTCTTCTTTTCTACATGCCTATGTGTTCAACTGAAGCAGCCGGCTGAATTTGTTTGTCCTTGTGTCGATGTTTGGGAGAGGTCCACTAATGAACGTTGGTATCGCCACTTTATCAAGACTCTCAAATAGTTTCTTAGTCTTTTTTTAAGATTTCAGACTGATTCTCTCTCGGGGTGGGCGATATGACTAATATCAAATCGTGAACGATTGCAACGTGAAGACGATCCGTAACGATTTGTCAAACTGCAAAGAGCGTGGGATCGTCTAGGACACATTCTATAAATTGCAGCTCTATGCTGATGCACCAACGCACCAGACGTATTACGTTGTCAACCTGACCGGCCAATCACAGCGAATTACGGGCAGTGACCCGTCTTTCTTACCCGCCTCCTTGTTTGTGTGTGTAGCAGTGGCCGCATGGAGAGCCATGGCTGAAAGCCAAACAGAGGAGTTAGTCGCTAAAAAAAATTCTACCTCCATTATATGGAATTGGTTTGGATTTTCCACAACTGATCAAGTGCAAGCAAATGTAATTTGCAAAGTTTGCACAGAAACGGTTCGCACGTCGGGTGGGAACACGACGAACCTGTTCAATCACTTGAAGAGGAAGCTTCCCAAACTGTATGCTGAGAGCCAAACAGCGAGGGGCCCGGTGGCACCGGCACCGCAGGGGAGGCAGCAGGTAGCTAAGACCAAAACAGACAACATTAACACAGGCATTTGACAAAAGCACTCCGTATGACAAAGCAAGCAAGTAATAGAAAGAGGTAACAGAAGCAGTTACCTTTTATCTTGCAATAGATATGGTACCGTTAAAGACGGTATAAAAGGAGGGGTTCGA
Source organism: Leuresthes tenuis (assembly GCF_036924035.1). Lineage (NCBI taxonomy): Eukaryota > Metazoa > Chordata > Actinopteri > Atheriniformes > Atherinopsidae > Leuresthes > Leuresthes tenuis. The sequence goes on from NW_027325357.1 coordinate 36,055,051, forward strand.
ACGTCTGCTTCAAGTAGTTGACCCGCGGTACGAGCTGCCCAGCCGAAAATTACTTCTGCAACACTGTCTGTTTTTCACTTTTTAATTTAAGATTGTGATAAAATCGAAATGGTGATTTTATTATTAAAAAATCGTGATATGATATTTTTGCCATACCGCCCACCCCTAATTCTCTCTGATGTCCACTGCACCCACGTGCACAATCAGCTATTTCACCACTTGGTTTTTTGCCAGTACCTCAGGTAGTAGTTTTGTGATGTCAGAGACAGTGGCTCTTGGATAGCTGCATCTAACTACTCTGTTTATGTTTATGTTAGATATGACTCCGTCTCCATAGCACAAGAGTATATTTGACCTTGACACACTGCACAGTTTTTCTGTCCATCTGCTGCTTTGTACTGTCTCTCTGTCTGTTACACTCAGTCACATTTGGCTCTAACAGTGATAAAAATCTGTTTAACTTTATTTAACAACCTGTATTAAGTGCAATCACTCCTTATCTCCCATCCTGAGTCCTAAATTACACAATCTATTGTTAACAAGAACTGCAATATATTTGCCTACTTCTGACATCTCTGATGCTTCATCAGTGCTCCATGCTCATTCATTTTATTTGCCTGTAAAGTTACTTTCCCCGTGATGATCTGTGGAAGATATGGTTTAAAATTCCCATCTCTTTCTGCTTTTTCCTCCTCCCCTACATCCATGTCCCTTCTTCTTTTTCAACTTATTGTGGATTTAGGGTCATAACGCTCATAGAACAAAAAAAAAACAAAGTTTGTCTTATGCTGGGTTAGCTAAATAAAATCAAAACTTTGAGCTTTGCTTTGTGTCCCTTCATTCAACTGCCAAGGAAGGAATGGGAGGGATTGTGTGTTAGGACTGCAACTAACGACTATTTTGATACTCGACTGGTCATCGATTATTGAAACGATTGATCGACTAATCGGTTAATTACCAATTAAAACAATCCAAAACTGAAAAAGGATACATTCAAGCCATATTATATCTTTACTTTTAACATTAACTGAAAATGCTAAGAAGACGGCTGGCAGTAATGCACCAACAGTCAAATCAATACCAAAAAGTGAACAAGTGAAAAAGAATACAGCGTGGTTGTAACTTAGGACTGTGAAGTTGAATAATACAATTTTAATGTTGCACTTTAATGTTAAAATCTAAGACAACTCTGCTTATTTAGCTAGCAGGCTATGCTAACAAGCTAAATATCTAAATACCATGGTGAGACCGCATCTCCCAGAGCTCCAGCGTGCTTCCTCTTCAAATGTTCATGCATGACAGACATGCTTCTGTGATAGGTGAGGTCGGATTTACAAAACTTGCAGGGAATCTTTTTTTTCTGGGCGTCGAAGGAGAAATGCTCCCAGACCCAGAGAGGACGATAATTCAGTCTCAGCCATTTCACTAGGTTTATACAAGTCATCTCCCCTTATTATTTACCGTAACACGCATGAATCTCTAAGCAGAGATAGGTAGGAAGTGAGATGACTCACTCCCTACGAAAAATGATATTCAGCTCGACAGCGTGAAAAAGACAATGATGAAGCAAACGACAATAATCGACAATTAAATACATCGGCGACTAATTATGTTATCGATTTTTGTCGATAACTTATCATTGCACCCTTATTGTGTGTATCATCTCTCGAGCTGTAGAGAAGTAGCTGTGCTCTCTTGAGCTGTCAATAAAGGCAGCAAAGATGGTGAAAATGGTCTTGATGCTGTTGGAGATGGATATCTAATAAGATGTTAAATCTTATTATCAATAAGTATCTGACTGTTCATTTTTGACAGCCCCAATCCCTAGTTTGAGTCTGCAGTTCTCCACCCAAGGCCAAGTAGAAAATTAGATGGGTCCTGCTTGCCCTTTCTGACCCATTAAACATCTTGCGAGGACTTCCTTGAGACCAACCTAAAGTCCTGACCAAATTCCTATCATAGCTTCCATACTCATCAAAGCTGCCACTAATTTGGCCACGCAGTATCCATGAGCTATTTCATGTGATCACTGGGACAACTTTCCCTGGAAGGCCTCCTTTTCAGCTTTACAGCTTCCTTCACCACCAGCATCCACTAAGTTCTGTGGTTGCACCATTACAGGCAGTTGCCATCATGACAGACACAGACAACCTTCTGGCCACAGCTCCTGGAAGATGTATCTACAATACAGTAGCGGTGGACATACCATTCAGAGGCCATGTCGTCATTCTCCCCCGGTACGTGTGAACAATTTTCAGAGAGCTCATGGACTGGTATCTCTGAGAGATGTTCCAAGTTCACCTTCACCACATCTTTGGGTCTGTCCAGCTAGCTGCCCCACCACCAGCTCTAGTTCAGGAGGAAGAGCAGTCGCCCACCAATCGGAAGGCTTCCTCTGGCTTCCCTTAGAAGCCTCACAAGATGTCCCATAGATGCCTTGCAAGATGTCCTTGGGCAAGACATTGAACCCCACGTTGCCTTCTGATGTATCCATCAGGGTATGAATGTGTGTATGAATGATTAGAAAGCACGTAGTTATGTGTATCCTGAGACGTGCTGTATGAGTGTGTGTGAGTGGGTGAATGTGGCATGTAGTGTTAGAAGCGCTTTGAGCGGTCAGTTAGACTAGAAAAGCGCTATACAAGTACAAGTCCAAGTCCACCAGATTCAACTCGCTACCAGGTGGTGACGATATGACAACTCTTCCCCTCTCTACTCTGGAAAACTCAAGAGATATGGATGCATGTTTGATGGTACAACTACAAAATCCTGGACTGATCCTCAACCTTTGGCTGAAGGTAGATTTTTTCCAAGAACACATTTTAACCACCTTATGCTCAAACATGGTGTTAATTTTGAGCAATTCATGTCTAAAAATCCAATAACAATACAGCACTTAAGTTCAGATTGGACAGGTCATTGCTCCGAATCATATCCCTCCAGGTCATTCCGTCATTACTCACATGGACACTCAATTCTTCTTGGAGAGAAATTGAATCCCCAAGTGGCACACCCTCCAGGACACTGCCCAGAGACTCCAGGTAACCTGAGCTACAATTTGGTCCATAAACTCAAACCACAATAAGAGCCTTCTTTCCTGCAACTCATAATTGGATGTAGGCAACTCTTTCACTCACCAAGGAGAACTTCAACACCGAGGTATTCAACCTAGTATGCCTACACCTGCCTGATGCCTCTCCTACCAGGAATCAGAGTATGTTAGAGTTCAGCCTCTCTCCATAAGTTTGGTTCCAGAGCTGTGCATAAAGGTGAGCTTTTCAACTGCCAGGAATCAGGAATCAACCTTGCTCACATTACACCTGACCTCAATTTTTCTCTATGCTGGTGATGGGCCCACATTTAGCAGGCATCCAGTGTAAATTTAGGGCCCTGCTGAGCTCCATGAGCCAAGGCTTGGCACCCAGGCACATCCTAGGGAGCTCTGCCCCTAGGCCTGGCTCCAGGGAGGGGCACCAGTTTCCCTGTCTGAACAAGATGATTGTTTCTATCTGTTTTCATTCCATTAAGGTCCACCTTCTTCTAAGAATTTCTCTTACTCTGCTGAACTTTCCACTTAGACCAATATGCCTTAGCAGAACGTCTTTGACACCCCCATCATCACAGCCATAGAGGTGAAGTTACATTACGAAATGAAAAAAAGGATCTTAAGGAGACAGGCTGTTAAAGAAATAAGTAGACATTTTTTAACTAAATAAATGTGCCATAGTTGCAAGGAGTACAAAAATGCAAATCTGAGAATGGCAGAAGCAAAAGTTAATCTTGACATGAGTAACAACACACAACCTAAAACTAAGAATGGATCCAGTGAGGAACAAAAGAAGCCTGGAAATTTCAATATTGAGGAGAGTAATAATATATATAATGCAAGTGTAGTAATCAGCAACTTGGTGTGAAAGGGAAATGTAGGATCTGTGGAAGATAAATTTTCCTGCTGACGAGGATTATGGGTAATGTAGTATCATGTGTTTCACCAAGCCACAGCTGCAGAACATACTCCAGACTCCAGCGCCTCTCAACCTAGCTGTCTGACTTCTCTTAGCAGACAGAAACATGCATACAGAATAACAGTTATAGAACAGGGATTGCAGTACTTGTTAACAACAGATGGTGTAATCATACTGGTCGAGGCGGATGGCCACCCTTCCTGAGTCTGGTTCTGCCAGAGGTTTCTTCCTGTTGAAAGGGAGTCGTTCCTTTCCACAGTCGCCACAGGCATGCTCCAGACAGGAGATTGGACTGAAGACAAGTTTCAGTGCAATCTGTTGGTTTCCTTAGCTAGGGTATTTTTTTTGAATTGGCTCTATATGAATTAATTGGATTATGATTACAATGAATTGAATTCCAATTGGCTTAAATTGGACTATATTACTTAAGTGCCTTGAGATAACAATTGTTGTAATCTGGTGCTATATAAATAGAATAGAATTGAATTGAATTGAATACACGTTAGTGAGAAGTTGCATCTCTGCAACCCAGATATTGAGCTGGTGGCTGAGAATTTCTCTCCGTTTAGTCTACCCAGAGAGATCACCTGCATTACCTGTCAATGTTAAGAACCATTCTGCTTAGCATGGAGGTCACTATCCATATCAGAACACTTACTCGTGGTTTAACCAACCTCTGCCAAATGAGTGGGCAAGAGAGACTGAAAAATCCAATAATTTTTATGTTTTAAAGAAAAGAATGCTTGAAGAAAATTCACTTAAGTAATTTTAAAGAGAAGTAAAGAACAAAATACTTTAAAACTCAAAGTGATGAATATTTATGGATTGGCTTGTTAAAGGCAGTGTGCTTACTTAGAAGTTCAAAAGTTTGTCAAGCGGTTTTTATTTCATTATTTTATCTTGCTCAATTTTTTTTTTTTAAATCAGCAGCATATTTTTTGTTTCTGTATTAATTTAGTATGATTTGAATTAATGGAATTGAATTAAGAATCACCAACAATTATTATAGCAATTTATTTTATGAAGATCTCAATGTTATGTAGTGTTTTGCAGATTTTTCAACATTCTTTGCATAATCAGCTCCAATGGCTCTAGAGCACTCAGCAGCAGTCTTCTTTATGAGCTTGTTCAGTTTCTTTGAATAAAGGCTCTGATGCTGCTACCTCAACAGATGGCTGCAAAGCAGATTGCACTTTCCACCACAGACCAATCACAGAGATGTAACATCTGGATATAGACACTGAGGAACCAAGGCTTTCTCTGTTCTCTGTTCTTGTAGACAGTCTCGGTGTCCACGACCATGTTTCAACCTTTGTTCTAGCCCACGCTACACCTTCTGCCACACCAGTTAGCCACCGCGAGCCGTCGTCCACGCACCATTCCTGCACTGTTCCGGCATCTCTGGTCAGCCCTCGAGTCCCTCCAGCAGCCGCTGCCTCTCACTGGTCCGCGTCCGTTCCGACCAAAACCTTCTACTCTCTTTCTCTCCGTCTCTCCTCGTGTCCACTTCCGTCTACCTGGCCTCCTTAACAGCCAATCTATGGGCCTGTTCCATCAGCTTATTGGCTGGCGGAGCGGTCAGTCAACAGGTGTATCCACTACTTGCAATTACATAATACATAATAACCATAAACATAATACATGCAATAACTCAAAGAAACTATATCATTTGCCTTCAAGTTTTGGTACATTTTTCTCACACCATGCCACAAAGTGACTGACCATTTCTCTCTGCTCACCTACTTATCCATCAATGATGCTTCAACTGACACTTTTTAATATCTGTTATGATGGTGAAAAATGTCAGAGCCATGACTGGCGGCACATTGGTGCTCTATTATGTGCCAGAGCCAGCCCTTATCAATTCAAAACCCTGTACTATTTTCATGTGTTGTCATTTCTGAAAAAAATATTTTTTTAATTTTTCCCTGCTCCATGCAAGTATAACCCGGCTCCTTTACTATAAAATAAATCTTCTGTGGTGCTTAAGGCTTTTAGATTTTCTTCCCTGCTTTTGTAGATATTACACATGAAAAAACTGGTGAAGAAGTTGACAAACTTTTAAAGTTGGCAGTGTACCAGAGAGGGAGATGTGGTTGAAATCTCCAGAGATCACCTTGATTGTGTTGTGGTGATGTGTTTGTAACCTGGTAATGACTGAGCTGATGATATCACAAGCAGCATTGACAGCAGTAGAGGGTTAGATATACACCACTATTAAAATAACATGCAACCTCTCTCTGTAAATGATGTGGATGTAAAATCACAGCTAACAGTTCAATGTCCTCAACACAGGTCCTGTTCTTTATAGTGACATGTCCAGGATTACATCATCTGTTAACAGGTACTGCAGTAATTCTGTCTTTGCTTTTGGCACTGCCTTTGATGTTTCTATCTGCCAGTATCTTATGAAAGCCGGATAGAGAGGCAATGAAGTCTGATATATGCTCCGGCAGCCATTTCCTCCAGCTCTTTCATTGTCTTGCTTCTGCCCGACATCCACATCATTACCTCTTCAATTTATTGGGTAATAGGGTTCTTTTTACAGGCATTAGTTAGCATTTCAAAATATCAATCAGCTGCTCTGACCATATCCAGGTTACTTAATCAGCTTTCAGAGTTGTCAGTTTTTATCAGCTGTTGTGCCAGTTCATCCACCACAAAAGCTAGGTCAGTTTTGTTAAGATTGTTAAAGATTAATTGGATCACTGTTAAGGTTTTTACTGGAGTGCGTAGTCCTGTACTGCGTATGGAGGATAAGCAGAACAAACTAGCCTCTTGGCATATTTATCAATTAAAGTGCGAACTGGTAGCAATGGTCATGTTGTCGTCTCTTCACCATGGCTAATACGTGTACATATCGTATACTCCAAACAATACAGCAGTGCAGTACATCAGTCTACCATAAAACAGGGAGTAAGGGCGCCATCAATTTACAACACTTAACACTTGCATATTTTAACTGCACTTGTCTGAACTTTTCTCTTCCATTTAATCTTACTCATACTCCCACTTTTCACTGGTTGTTCCCTTGTCTAACTAGTTTGATTCAAGACATGGGTGTTCTCTTGCAAACATACACAATTACTGTTCTCTGAAAGTATGAACATAGTATAAGAATGCACTCTTGAGGCAACACTGTTCACACCTACCACCGGTGAGCTCTAATTGTCATGTTTTGCCTTGTGATCCAAGATGGCGCCGCAGAAGGCCGCCTCGGAACTTCGGTCTTTAGTACTTCTCGTGTTTTTGTATATTTGTTGTGTTTTTTGTGCCCCTTCTCTGGTCACATACTCCAGAGAAGAACTCATAAACATCGGATTAACCACCAGCAAAGGTTTTTCATCTGATTTCATCGATCCGGAAAGTTTTCCAGAGCTACTTATTGGAGGAGCTGCAGCTCTCTATGGTCTACGCAAAGGACGCTGGAGATACCGGGGGAAGACGTTACCTGGCTAACGTCCGCTCCCTTGCCAACAGTATGGATGAGCTGCTGCTCCTTAACACAATCAACTCGGACTTAAACTGATCTGCTGCCTTGTGCTTCACGGAAACCTGGCTCGGTGAGCACATCCCGGACTCTTCACTTCACCTGCCTGGATTTCACCTGCACCAAGCGGACTGTGCAATGGAGATCACGGGGAAACGAGGGGAGGTGGAATCTATTTTTATATTAACAAAGGTTGGTGTTCTGATGTCACGGTCCTGAAAAAATCATGCAGTCCACACCTGGAGACATTATTCATAAACTGCAAACCGTTCTATTCACCGTGGGAGTTTTCCTTGTTTGTTCTGGCTGGAGTTTACATCCCTCCTCAGGCCTGTGTTACTGAGGCGTTACAACACCTGGCCGACCAAATAAACAACGGGGAGAAAAAACACCCGAACTCTCTGCTCATTGTTTTGGGGGAATTTAACAGAGCTAACCTTAGTCATGAACTTCCAAAATACAAACCGCACATTAAGTGTCCCACAAACCACAAACTGTGTGGTTCATCTTATCCCGACCTACACGCAGAAGCTGAAATCTGCTAAGCCTGTGGTCAAGATGGTGAGGAGATGGACCGATGACACCATCAGTGCTTTGACTGCACTGATAGGAGAGTTTTTGAGGCTCAGACCGGCATGAACTGACTAATACTATGACATCATACATCAGTTTTTGTGAGGACATGTGTGTGCCCACCTTCAGCACATATAACAACAACAAACCCTGGTTCTCTGGAAAACTTAGGCAGCTTCAACAGGCTAAGGAGGAGGCCTATAGGAGTGGGGACAGAGTCCTGTATAACCAGGCCAGGAACACACTGACAACGGAGGTGAAAGCAGCCAACAGGAGCTACGCTGAAAAGATCAAAAACAGCCTTTCAGCCAACGACCCGGCGTCAGTGTGGAGAGGCCTGCAGAGCATCACCAGCTACAGGAGACCATCCCCCAACATTGTAGTGAATCATCAACTGACTGACGAACTGAATGTGTTCTACTGCAGATTCGACACATTCACACCTCTACCCCCTCAGACATTACAGACTCACCTCCACCCCCTGCCTTTCTGCTACCTCTCCCCTCTTACCCCCCACCAGCACTCAAGATCTGTGAAGAGGATGTTTGTCAGCTTTTCCTCAGACAGAAGATCAGGAAGTCACTCGGCCCAGACGGTGTGTCACCCTCCTGCCTGAAGGTCTGTGCTGACCAGCTGGCCCCATCCTTACTCAGATCTTCAACAGATCCCTTGAGCTGTGCGAAGTCCCCTCATGCTTCAAACTCTCCACAATAATCCCGGTCCCCAAAAAACCCAACATCACAGGTCTGAATGACTACAGGCCTGTGGCTTTCACATCTGTAGTCACGAAGACCTTCGAGACACAGGTGTTGTCACACCTGAAGGACATCACAAACCCCCTGCTGGACCCCCTGCAGTTTGCCTACCGAGCAAACAGGTCAGCGGATGATGCAGTCAACATGGGACTGCACTACATCCTGCAACACCTCGATTCTGCAGGGACGTACACCAGGATCCTGTTCGTGGACTTCAGTTCAGCGTTCAACACCATCGTCCAGGCCATCCTCCACTCCAAACTCACCCAGCTCACTGTGCCCTCCTCCACCTGTCAGTGGATTAGTAACTTTCTGACTGACAGGAAGCAGCAGGGGAGACTGGGGAGCATCACTTCCAGCACCCGGACTATTAGCACTGGAGCCTCCCAGAGGTGTGTGCTCTCCCCACTGCTCTTCTCCCTTTACACTAACGACTGCACCTCACGAGACCTGTCTGTTAAACTCCTGATGACACAACAGTCATCTGCCTCATCCGGGACGATGATGAGTCTGCATACAGACGGGAGGTTGAATGGCTGGTATGCTGGTGTGGTCAGAACAATGTTGAGCTGAACACATTCAAAACTGTGGAGATGACAGTGGACTTCAGGAGGAGTGTCAGTTATTGGTGTCAGCCAGGACCTGTACCTGTACCTGTCCAGAGTCAGGAAACGGGCAGGCCCATTACACCCTGGTCACAAACTGGTTGAACTTCTCCCCTCTGTGCGGTGCTACAAAACCCTGCACGCCAAAACATCCAGACACAAGAGCAGCGTCTTCCCTCAGGCTGTGTCTGTGTTAAACAGCTAAAAACCGGACTTCAACAAAAACTCTATATATATATATATATATATATATACACATACACATATTACCAACTGTTTTTTTACATAGTTTTTGTTATTTTATTTTCATTGTATTATTGTTCTTGCTTATGTTTATATTTCCATTCTATTTTCACTGAAGAGAGCCAAGTGAACCGAAGGCCAATTCCTCGAGGGTGCTTAAATACTTGGCAATAAAAAACGATTCTGATTCTCATGTTTTGCCTTAAAAGAGTAAGAGAGAATCAGATGGGAAAAATCAAGAGGGATGCCATTTTTGCAACACTGCAACATGTGGCTGAACCCCACCTCCACCCCAACCCTTCTACCCCACCCCTCCAAGCACAATGTAAAGATTTGGGTAGATTTGGGTGTGAACGCAGGCAAGGTGTCTGTGTGTGGGTGTGGTTAGGGTGGTAGCTACTTGATGGTGTCGGGTGGGGGCAGGAGGTCGCTATATTTCCAAGCTCCCACTAATAGGGGGTGGACTGACAGATGTAGATGTGTGTATATGAGAGTGCGTGTCTGTGATATTGCACATGGTGTGCATATCGCCTGTGTATAGGTAGGGGTTCAACAGTATGTTGTGAAGTGAAAAAAAACACAAATGCACCCACACAGATAACCCAGCTGAAAAAGAAAAGCTTCCTTCAGATGGAGCTTGTTAGAATGTCACAGATTTGATCCCTGTCGGGTTATGACATTATGTATTCAGAGCCATGTTACGCTTGTTTTGGCTGTCAGCAAGTGCCACCCCCCTGCTGATTCATGCAGCCGATAAAATGGAGCTTGGGTGCATTTGCCTGTTCTGATTATTTTCTTTTGTTTGTTCCTGCCAGGAGGAACAAAGCATGAGGGGACACTGTTCATTTGACAAGCTAAGTCAAAATTACTTATCAACATGTGGATGCCAGACTGTCTCATCACTTTTTTAAGAAAATCTCACGTCATCTGGGTAGCTTAAAGAGAATATTTATAGAAGTTATAGTGATGAGATTCACTATGTTCAAACGTCTCTTTAATTTTTTGACAATCTAGTGTTCAGTGAAATTTCAGTGCTTAAAACAGCAGTGTCTGGCTAGAAGTGAGAAGGTAAGAGAAAGTAGGCAGTTTCTCTCAATTTTCAGACCAGGCTGTATTGTTAACCCAGCCCCTGCTGTTTTACTTGAGTTAAGGTCACAGAGTGAGCCCTTAAGTTGTGTTATAGTTGTTCAGTAAGGACTAGTACAGAGTTATTAAGTCAGGAAATGGCAAGTGTCATGTCACATAACTTGTTTTTATACCAACACAGCTTTGGTGTCATGAAAATTTGTAATGTTAAAAAAAGCCATGTATGGGAACACAAAGCAAACCTCTGCAAGCTCTTTGGTATGGTTAAAATCAAAGTTACAGTAAACATGACCTAATCTGCTTCCGGTCATGTCCATATAGAAATGTGCAGGGGAGCTATAAACAAAGACTAATCATTCCATTGTAAAAATCAAGATTTAGATTTGGCTTGGCTTTATAATTTAACAAAATATGTAAATATATTCAAGTGGAGGGAAAGCATCCAGTTTCATCCATTCTCATCACTAAGAAACAGAAATCAATCCAGATCATGTAAACACAGAATTTTCCCAACCTCAACAGTGGCTGTATAGCCTAAATCTGATTGAAACCAGATGGCACATAATAAACATTAAAGTAACTTAATTTCAGTGAGAATCTTAAGATAATAACCTTATTGAATGTTTAAACATTTAAAACTTTTAAAATGTTTTTCATTGCATTAACTTAACCAAAAAGTGACAGAAGATAAATAGTATAAATCAGTAGTAAAAATATTGCCTTTCCATTTGGTAAAATAATGGCTCTGTGTAAGAGTAACACTCATGTAAGTTACTAATGCAGGCCCTATCTGATTTATCTCCAAATATAGATTAAGTCAAAGTATTTATAGTTGACAACTGTCTGCCGGGTGTCCTGGGAGATGAAGGAGAGATTGCATGATGCCTTGAAAGAAGTTTAACCACTTTAAACTTGTGTTCACTGCATAGATGGAACATCTCACAAACCAAAGGCAAGAGGTGTCAGGAGGTCTGAAAAACGATAGATTCTCCAAAAATTAAAAGTTTGTGAGAAAACCTCAGTTGATCAGTTGAACTTTGATCAGTTGATCAGTCTCACCACTTCCACGGTGAGACTGTGGAAGTGGTCTAGGATTACAAACACCTTGGAATAAACCTGGACAACAAACTGAACTTGGCCAAGAACACGGAGGCTGTGTACAAGAAGGATCAGAGCCGGTTATATTTCCTGAGGAGGTTCCAGTGTTTCGATGTATGTAACATCATGCTGAGGATGTTCTACCAGTCGGTGGTAGCCAGTGCCATTGTCTTTAGTTTGGTGTGCGGGGGCAGCAGGCCAAGGGCAGCAGACGCCAACAAGATCAACAAGATCAGCAAGAAGGCTGGCTTCGTCCTGTGGCTCCAGTTGGACTCTTTGTTGGTGGTGTCTGAGAGGAGGATGCTGTGTAAACTGCATAGTATCATCAACCTCACACAGAAGCACCTCCAGCAACAGATTCATCCCTCCTCTGTGTAAAACAGAACGCCAGAGGAAGTCCTGCTTATGGCCATCAGACTGTTTAATTCATCTACCTCAGGTCGAGAGAGGGTCAGTGGAAACACTGCGTCCTGAGGCCAAACTTTACCCAATGCCACTTTATACAATGACACTTTTTCCAGATCACTTTGTTTGTATATATTGTTTTTTATTGAGGCTGCTAATTTGCACATTGCATATATTGTATTCAGTTACTTATGTTATTTTATGTTAGCTTTACTTAATTTTTTTTTTATTTTATTTTTATTTTATTTAGTATTTTCCCTCTTGTACCATAACTGTAGCACAGCAATTTCCCTTGGGATAAATAAAGCTTCTTGAATCTTGAATCTTTGGTAGGTGTCACTCCATGTGAAGTACACTATATTGCCAAAAGTATTCACTCACCCACCCAAATCACTTCCATGGCATGCAGACTGCTACTACAAACATTTGTGAAAGAATGGCTCGCTCTCAGGAGCTCAGTGAATTCCAGCGTGGTACCATGATAGGCTGCTACCTGTGCAACAAGTCCAGTCGGGAAATTTCCTCGTAACTAAATATTCTACAGTCAACTGCCATTGGTATTATAACAAAGTGGAAGTAATTGCGAAGAACAGCAACTCAGTCACAAAGTGGAAGGCCACGTAAAATGATAGAGTTGGGTCAGAGGATGCTGAGGCACATAGTGCGCAGAGGTGGCCAACATTCTGCACAGTCAGTAGCTACAGACCTTCAAACTTCATGTGGCTTTCAGATTAGCTCAAGAAAAGTGCGTAGAGAGCTTCATGGAATGGGTTTCCATGGCTGAGCAGCTGCATCCAAGCCTTACATCATCAAGTGCAAGTGAAGGCGTCGGATGCAGTGGTGTAAAGCACGCCGCCACTGGACTCTAGAGCAGTGGAGACACGTTCTCTGGAGTGACGAATCACACTTCTACATATGGTAATCTGATGGAGGAGTCTGGGTTTCGCGGTTGCCAGGAGAACGGTACTTGTCTGACTGCATTGTGCCAAGTGTAAATATTTGGTGGAGGGGGGATTATGGTGTGGGGTTGTTTTTCAGGAGCTGGGCTTGGCCCCTTAGTTCCAGTGAAAGGAACTCTGAATGCTTCAGCACACCAAGAGATTTTGGACCATTTCATGTTCCTTACTTTGTGGAAACATTTTGGGGATGGCCCCTTCCTGTTTCAACATAACTGTGCACTAATGCACAAAGCAAGGTCCATAAAGACATGGATGGGCCAGTCTGGTGTGGAAGAACCTGACTGTCCTGGTTGAGTCCTGACCTCAACCCGATAGAACACCTTTGGGATGAATTAGAGCGGAAACTGCGAGCCAGGCCTTCTGTCCAACATCAGTACAAATCCTCTTCTGGAAAAATGGTCAAAAATTCCCATAAACACACTCCTAAACCTTGTGGAAAGCTTTCCCAGAAGAGTTGAAGCTGTTATAGCTGCAAAGGGTGGGCCAATGTCATATTAAACCCTATGGATTAAGAATGGGATGTCACTTAAATTCATGTGCTTTTGGCAATATAGTGTAGCTGTTCTCTTCTTGTTAAATAGTAAAGTTGGTACAGCTTAAACATTGATACTTTAAGTTGTGCTGAAATACCACTTAAATTCCACAAATATATTTTTGCCCAGTTTCTTTGAGGAGTATTACTTTGTTTTATTTCAAAGTAATTTGATAGCTTAACGTAGTAGCATGACCTGTTCAAGTTTAAAGGAAATATTCAAAATGTGGATAAAAAAAATGAGGTGAATCACTTCAAGAAGAAGCAGCCCTCCCCACTTCCCTCCTTTCCAAGGATCGACATCTCCATCCCTGAATGATCAACAATTGGGTCCTCTGTTTTGTCTGTGTTCAGGATGAGGTGATTGTTCCCACAAAACGTCACAAAGTTGTTAACCCTGTTCTCTGTACTCAGTCTCTTGTCCTTCACCAATACGACTGAAGAGTCGTTTGGTGTTTCTCGAGATGAGTTTTCCTGGACATACGAGGTGTACAGAGTTAAAAGAACAGTTGAGTATAGTTGCCTGTTGTGTTTCTGTGCTGCTGACCACCCTTGCAGACACACAACCAGTCTCGCACATTCTCATACATTTTGGTCCTTTTGTGAGGTAGTCAATAATCCAGGCATTTGTGGATGCATCAGCCTGTATTTTTCGCAGCTTCTCACAACAGTGCAGACTGAATTGTAATAAATGCAATTGAAAAATCAAAGAACATGATCAAAACTGTGCCACCTGCTTTAATGAGAATGGGCTCACTGCAGCAAGTAGATAATGGCATCTTGAACACCACCCCTAGTATGATAAGCAAACTTTTCTGGGTCCTGAAAGGTGTTCAATTGCTTACTTAGGTGGGCCATTACCTGTAGATGTTAAGGGCAACGGATGATATTTTTAGGTACTGGGACAAGGCAGGATGTCGTTGACAGTACTGGAACTTTCTCCTGACTTGGGCTAAGGTTGAAGAACACAGGCCTCAATACTCTGGGGTTGACACCATCTGGCTTTGCAGCCTTGTTCTGGTTCAGTCTCTCCAGCTGCTTCTTCACCCGGCTGCTGGAGAAAGACAGACTGGATGTGGGGGGACATGTTGATGAGGTAGTTTTAAGATTAATGACTGAGGTGCAGGTTGACAGCCGGTGATATTTTTCATCCCTGACAACTCATCTCTCATGTCTTTCTGCTGGGGCTTGCATTCTAACTTCTCTCTGCACACCTTCTTACTCACTTTTAACTTCTTTTTCAGCTGTTTTTCTGTTTTATCCTCAATTTTTTTGGCATTTGAAAAACCTAACCAGCTGCTCACATTTATAAATTACTCTTGCATTGGTTTGGTAACTCATCATAACCAATGCAAAAAGTGTCAAACATAGGAGGCAAATTGGAGTAGGAGAGCTTCCTAACCAGTGCAGAAAATTCTCTCAAAAATCATTGTTTTTCAGTTAAAAAGCTTAGTGTAAATCTCAAAGATATGATCTGAGCTACAAAAGAAACTAACAAAAAGAGAATAAACAACAAAGTTGTATTTTATAGAAGACATTATAAAGTGCTTTGCAGACCCTAGATAAGATAAAGGATGCTGTTGAAAGAGCGAAGAAAATAAACAACTGTGTACTAAACAGTCTAAACAAGAAGGAGCTGTCTCGCCTGCAGTTAGTGCAAAACTCTACAGCGAGAATTCTGACCCGCTCTATTGGGAGGTCTCACATAACCCCTATTCTCAAAGCCCTTCATTGGCTGCCAGTTTCTTCTAGGATAAATTTTAAAATTCTGGTTTTAACCATCAGAGCATTACATGGTCAGGCTCCACCCTACATCAGTGATCTGATCCAGCCTTACACCCCAGCTCGGGATCTGAGGTCTGTGGATCAAAATTTACTTATGGTGCCACGCACTCGCTTCCGGACCAGAGGGGACCGATCCTTCCAAGCTGTTGCTCCCAGGCTTTGGAACGATCTTCCGCTTTCTCTGTGTTCAATGGAGTCTGTTGACTCCTTTAAAAGACAATTTATGACCTATTTATTTGTGTAGGGTTTTTTTTTTGCTTAGTTGTCTTGGGGCTGATATGATTGTTACTGAGTTGTCATGGACTTTTAAATTTAAAATTGTATGTATTTCCTGTTTAGTGCTCAGTTGTAACTGTAAAGCGCTTTGGGACCCTGGTCTGTGAAGGGTGCTGTACAAATAAAGCTTACTTACTTACTTACTTACTTACCTGATTGCGCATACAGTATCAACCACAATCAAGCACGTAGCCCATCTGCATGAGAGCATTTTCCACAGTGACCCAAAAAGACAAAGGTTTTCAGCCATGACTAGATTAGAAAATCATCCATGACAACATCAGAGATGTTTCAAATTTCATAATGAATACTGCTTTCTGATTAGCTGTTCTACAATAAACAGGATATCAATGCTGTTTCTATGAATAGATTATTCACATCTTTAAACCAGAGCTAAAATTAACTGCTTCATAGTGCAGAGTTATGGGTACACTAACTGCATGAGTTTAAAATCTGTAACCACTGTTCATACTGTGCTCTGTAATTAATTAATATGTAACCAAGCAGAAACAAGTACTGTAATCCATATTGGTAAATTTTAGATTAGATTAGTTTAGACTAAAACGTGCTGTAGGACTGTGCATTAATGGGTAAATCTAGTGTAAAAGTGGTAGAGCAGACAAGAATCACACTCTATAAGTACAGTCCATTGGAATGCACATGGAGATCTTTTCATTTTGAGGGAACTTTCAGTTTAACTCACCAGCATGCATCATGCATGTATGGTGTAAAATTTGTATATTCTAAATATAAATTAAGTCATAAAAACAAACTGCGTAAGACAACATATAATTGCTCTATACTTTATTGTAAATTTTTAAAGTTGCAGGTAGATTTTGCCCCTTAAGCTTAATGCTGCCTTCTGATTTGTCAATTAAATTGTAAAAGTTGTATACCAGTACAATGATTACACCATTTTACAACATCTTAATGATTCTTCATATGATTACTTACCCCAGATGTTATGTAAAGCATTCAGTCTTTAAGGTAACACATACCTCAATATTCAAAATACAAGCAACTTTAAAACAGATGGCAAGAGTTTATATTTAGTCATTATGTAAAGTACAAATCTATTCTACAAAATAGGTCTCGGTATTTCAATCCCTAATGACTCTGCACAGTACTTACCTTGTGCATCATATGTATGATGTTTTTGGGGTGTTTAAATGGAAACAGAGGGTAGGATAGAAGTGAGCAAGAGTGGTAGAGAGGAGAGAGAGAGGGTGAGGTAGGCATAGAGATAAGGGCCAGAGTGAGCTACCTACTCCTCCACCACACCGGGCTGCACACTTTGCCTCCCATGAGAGGATAGAAGAATAAAGAATGGAAGAAAAAGAATTGTTTTTTCATTTGTTGAATACCTTCCTTGTAGTTGGGGTGTTTAGATGGTACCCCCTTAGTTCCCCTGTGACACATCACAGCTCAAATTACATTCTAAGCTGGAGAAGGCCCTCCACAGGCTGATCAGACCTGGGCGTGTGTCGCCTATTGACTGAAATGGTCTTTGGCAGCCCACACTGCATCTTTTCGTTTCAGCCACAACCCCTTCATTGTCTTCATTCAGCCACAGTGGAGAGTTCTGCTGTGCCTGCCCTCTGATTCCTAACTCCTTTAGCTGCCTTGTGGTGGAGAAGGCCACAAAGCCCCTGCAACCCACTTCCACTGGACTCCCTCTCACTTTCCAACCTCGCTGACCTGCCTCTGCTGCCAGACCAGCGTACCACTGCTTCTTCCTTTCAAATGCCTTATCGATGACATCTTCCTAGGGGACCCTCGACTCAACGATGAAGACACAGCTGCTGGGGCCAGACCACAGAACCAGATCTGGACACAGTTTAGTGATTGTGATAGAAAGGTGAGCTTTTGGTTTAGGTCCACACCTTTTCCAGTTCCTTGCTAGGTCAAGTAGGCCTGCGTAGGAAGGGGAGGGCTTAGTCAGCCATTTCTTTCCTTCTCGGAAGAACAGCAATATTTGTGTCTGGCTGTTTAGAGGAGTGGCATTGGTTGATGTTCTTTTGTCTTCAAGTGTTGCGGCCAATCACCTTAAAACTTGATTGTGGTGCCAAGTGTATCTAACTTGTGTTAAACTTCCCTCAATGTATTTGAAGGTTGCTAGAGCTGCACAAACCAGAGCTGGAGATTGGAGAGGGCAGAACATCATAGTTGTTGACGAAGTTTATCGTCTTTGCTTCCATGCTCAACAGGTCACTATTTTATCTTATGTTGTTCCACTCCTTCCAATTTATCCAGCGGCCTTGCTGGGCTTGCCTGCTCTGTCACTCCTGGCTGCGTCCTCCTGATGTTGCACTTCTTCCACCACCAGTTGCAGGCGTTCTCTTGATGTAGCCCTTTTCCAATTGGTGGGTGCTGTACCAAACCCAAGTCCTCCTCTGCCATGTTGGACATTACCCACAATGTCTCGGTGTCTGAGTACAGCCATTGCTTCCCCTACCAGCTTTGGTAACATTCCATTTCTTCTCCTTTGCTACAGTTGGTGCGGCAGCTCTTATGATGGGATCTCTGGACTCTTTGAGAATCATATCTAGTCTTGCTTTGGTACATTTGTGCTCCACCTCATGACTTGATTATGGTTAGGAGAGGGCTTCATTTCAATACAGACTTATGCCACTAAGGCATCTTGGTAAACCGACCCATTTCCTGATGAGTGGTCACATGACATGGGGCAACAAACCAAATTCAAAGCACCACAGCTTCAGCTTCCCAGGGGGGAGTAGTGCTGTTGATAATTTTAAGGCCACTGATGGTGTCTTGCCTAATTTGCTCTACATGTTTGGAGTCTTACAGGTCTGCAGTATACTAGCGTCCCAGGCTTTTTATATGCCAAGGCGGTTAGTATTAGGAATGTAATAATGATCCAGTAATGGAGAATCTCTGGTTAGTAATACAGCCTTTGTTTATGGAGATGCTGCAGGATTTGCTAGGTTTGAATGCCAGTCGTGCATGACTGATGTTCTCCTGCAGTTTATCCAACAGGCGTTTGGAACACGCGCTTGTCTTTTCTTTTCAGGTACTGCTCCAGTTCCCTTACAGGTACTATGCAGGTCCCAGATTTCTCTTTGCCAAAGAGGTTCTTGACAAAGTTGTAGTGATCTCTATTATAAGCCGTCCTTGTTCGCTCCTTCTTTTTCAGTTGCTTTCTCATGCTTTCTGCTCTCCACAGTGTTCCCAGACACTGCTTGAGATCACACGGCAGTACTTCAAAACCCTTCCTTTCAATTTGTGTAGTTTTGTTTCCTCAGGTTTCTTTGTTCTTTCACAAGTCTATCAATCCGTTGCTGCCTTCTGGATTTGGATTGTGGTGGGGCTTGTTTTGGTGTCCTTGAGTTGTTGCTTCTTGTCCTGAATCGCTCTGCACATTAGGTATAGACAAGGTGATTCAAAGTGCTTTAAAGAGACATTAAATAAAAAGCATGATTTAAAATTTTAACAAAAAAAGAAATAAGAACAATAGATAAAATCAGAGCAATAAAGATAAGATTGAAAAATGAAAAAAAATTATATGAAATATAAGATAAAATAAACTAATAGAAAATGAGAAAAATGTAAATGATTATAAAATCAGTAGTTAGAATGATTACATTTTGAAACTCGAGCTTATTTGGAGCTTTATTCAAATGCAGATGAAAATAGATCTGATCTGAGGCTTTCTGGGGGTTTGTTCCAGACATGTGGAGCATAGAAACTGAATGCAGCTTCTCCATGTCTGGTTCTGATTCTGGGAACTGATAAAAAAAACCTGTCCAGACGACCTGAGGGGTCACTAGGCTTCACCCGACTGATTTCTGCTACCTCTGATGAGGTGGCGGTCAATGCAGGGCCCCTTGCTACGCTCTGCCAGGCACTTTATCCTGCCCTGATAGACCTTAAGCCCCCTTTCCCAGCCCCAGACACAACTTTGAATTTCGTATCCTGCTGGACCTTCATCTACTGTGCTGGTTGTTTGGGTTCTCACTGTTTAAAACAAACAGATTTAACAAAATCTTCCCAGACTGGCTCTTTTCGATTTGGCTCAACAACTGTCCTTTCCATTAGTTATTTGTATTTATATAGCTCATTTAAAAGAAAAAAAAGAAGTTGACCAAAGTGCTTCACAGAATAAAAATGCAACAACTGCGACTGTGGAGGCCATTGGAGTACAGGGAACTCATTGTCCTGTTCAAGAAACCAGTTTGAGATGACATGAGCTTTGTGACATTGTACATTATCCTGCTGGAAGTAGCCATCAGAAGATGGTACACTGTGGTCATAAAGGGATGGACATGGTCAGCAACAATACTCAGGTAGGCTCCGGCATTTACACAATGCTCAAGTGGCACTATGGGGCCCAAAGCTGGCCAAGAAAATATCCCCCACACCATTACACCACCATCACCAGCCTGAACCGTTGACATAAGGCAGGATGGATACATGCTTTCATGTCGTTTATGCCAAATAATGACCCTACTATCTGAATGTCGCAGCTGAAATCGAGACTCATCAGACCAAGCAACATTTTTATCTTCTTTTGTCTAATTTTGGTGAGCCTGTGCGAATCATAGTCTCAGTTTCCTGTTCTTAGCTTACAGGAGTGGCATCCGGTGGGGTCTTCTGCTGCTGTAGCCCATCTTTTTCAAGATTTGATGTGTTGTGCATTCAGTAATCAATCTATCAATCAATCTCACACATCAGTCTAATGTTACTTTAAAGTGCTATTCTGCAAAGGTTATATTAATTTCTGCATACTGGAAAGTGAAGAAAAAGACACAAAACAAAAAAAGACTTCTAGAAAAATAAAAGCTATGTGGAAGCTGTGTGGCATGGTGCAAAGTCTGAAGCAAAAAAGGAGAAGTGAAGGAGGAGTGGATGATGGAAGGAGGGAGAGCAGCTAGCAAGTGGATCAGTCACTCCAGGCCTGGCCTCTCAGCAGGGGGTTGTGCTCGGGGCGAGATCACAGGCCTGCTGCCACACTGAAAGCCTTCACAGGCACACAGTGACAGATAGGAGGCTGCTGGCACCAGGTTGCATCACTGATTTATCCAAGCACTGCTTTAACATAGCTTCTGACATCCATACTCCACTGACCGAGCTTGACCTCCACCACATAGACTTCTTCTTTTTATTATCGTATGGCTTCAGATAGTCGGAAATAGAGTGCGGACTAGGGTTTGTATTAATTTCAGAAATGGACAAAATTCTACATAAATTAGTGTCAGAAAAAAATCTTTGGCAATGTTTATTTACAAACTAATATCTAGAGAATAAGTTTCATAATTCAACTGATGCATTTTATAAATATGAATATTCTGATTTGCTTCTTGGTTGGCATGCCAACGTGGATCATGCATATTTACGCTAATCATTTATACTATCAAGATTTGGTGAAATTAGTATCTACCAGAACAGTGTATATGAGAGCAAACAGAATGAGATCAATTTAGTTCTCTAAATAAATTCTCTAAATCTCTAAATCTCTAAATCTCTAAATAATAAAAGACTAACGGTAGTTACTGAGTTACAGAGGGTAGTGACTTGACTATTTCAAGATAAAAAGATATTCCCCATGATATTTTCAGTTTCCAATGATTCCTTTTTAGATTAATATATTCCACATCTACTTTTTTATCTGTAGTGTATAATTTTTACACTGAAATGACTGTGGCAATGCATGTTTTTGAATGCAGATACCGATACAACCTCATTAAATCTTCTCCAATTGCCAATAGTCATGTGTTTATGTTCATTGTACATGAACTCAGTTATGTCCAAAAACATTTCCTCTTATAAGATAAAGGCATTTAACCATATCCTACATGCTGTGTTATGCTGGATTAAGATTCGGGAAATTGTGGATAAGTTTTTGATACGTGTGCTGTGACTGGCGTAATAAGTTACTTGCTAGTTAGCATGTATAATATTGGTAACTTCTGTTTCTTTTTTAATTCGTTTTTATTATTATTTGTAAGATATGGCATACACATGTCATCACATTATTGAATTGTCCGTTGAGTGAGTGATGAACTGTGCTGAAATTTCTCATAATAATCTGTCACTTCGTCCTTCCCCCTGTCCAAAAAAAAATCTGGCAGTTGGCATGAGTGGAAATGCAAACCAAAAGGACAGGGATAAGTCATATGGAGTGAAATGAAACTACACTCAGAGTACCGAGACAGACCCAAGTCAAACCACAGAGTAAAAACTGAGACCTGAAATGGCCATCATATCAGCTGCTTGACAACTAAATTGTGGATAACTCAGGATAGAAGTAATTCAAGTATTAGCTGTTACAGCTTTCAGTTATTCATGTTTTTATGAGGAACTTTCTATACCACAGGTGGTATAAACACAGAATCTTTGGACTCATATGAGCAAGCAGGCACATCTGGAGTTGATGAGTCAGCCAATAAAATGGCATGGAATAACAAAAAGACATAACTTTTTTAAGAAGCTATTTTAGTCCAAATTATGAGTTTGCTTTTATAGCTATAGCTTTTATTGCTAACTCTTACCAAGTATATTTAATACCTAATGCTAACCAAGAATCCATGTTGCTTAACATTTACCAAGTAGTTTTGACTTGTAAAGAGTATGTGAGATTGAAGGACCGAATTAATAAAAACTATGAAAGTAGAGAAAGTTTCGTCTCTGATTAAAGAGCTGCCCATCTTCCTCTTAAGGTGGACTTGTTGAAGTAAATATGATCAATCACAGCATGATGATGTTTTCTCTTTTATTGAGAATGGGTGTGAACAGCTTCCAAGTAGGCTGAAGATCAACTGCTTTTAGCCAAGACAGAAACGGTATTAATGATAGTAGAATTTCTTACTGTTTTTTTGTTTTTTTTTGCTTTTGGACGAATCATTAAAGCTTCATATGTATTCATTTATTTATATGGGGCCAAATCACAAAAAAAAACAGATTCTCAAGGCATTTCTAAGATACAATCAAATTCAAGTAATTTATAATTAGAATTGTTGTTCTGTAATCGTAGTCCATTCAAATCAAATTAATTAAAATCCAAATTAGTCTAATTCATACTATGCCAATTTGGAAAAAAAATTCCGAGCTTAGCAAACAACACATTGCAACAATTCTGTCCCCTATCCTGAGCATCCACAAGACTATGGTGGAAAGAAAAAACTCCCTTTTAACAGGGAAAATCGCCAGCTGAACAAGGCTTAGAAGGAGCAGCCATTTACCTCGAATGGTTGGGGGCTGAGAGTAAAAGGAAAGAGCGGTTAAAAAGCACCATAACACTAAGCCAGGGATACATTTTGAGAAAGAAAAACAATACAATAATGTCCTATGTAAATGGAAGTAAAGAAAGAAGAATGAGGAAAGGTGCATCATGAGGGAGTCCGTCAGCAGTCAAGTCCTATAGCTGGTTCAAGTGCACTTGGACTAACTGGAGTTTACTGCTGTTCTGGAGCTCCTGTGTTTGGCTTTTGGCTTGGGACTGTATTATTTTTTTTTTTTACTAATTTCATGCATTGAATGGTTATGTTCATGAGTCTCAAGCATCACATTAAAATCTACTCATGGGTGCAGGTTGTGTAAACTAATGACTTGAAGGCTGGGTTGTCTTCTAATTCATTCTGGTGCATTCTTACCTTGGAACTATACGTGCATCAAACATTTATTATATTCCTTGGGATGTTCACAACAGCAATGTTTGACCTGGAGGATTGCAACCACGGCTGTGATCTCATTGGTAGGAAAGGAAAATTTGTCTGTCATTGCCTTACGAAACTCATCTGACCCTGGGAGGCAATGAATTAATAAACTGGTGGACTGCTTAAGAGCTGGTTCTCTACACAAGCCCAATTTTCTCGCTATGGATTGCATTGGGAGATCAACCAGATGAAAATCTAAGTTCATAAAATAGTTGGCAATATTGTGATTTCTGTTGTCTGGATCAAATTGTTCAATGTCTTGGCAGAGATGCTGTGAGGTCAGCTGGTAAAGATGAGACTGAGGTACTCTTTCTATGGACAAGGGCTTCACGTCCTAAAATTGTCTGTGGCAGAGATGCAGGAGCTTCTTAATTTCACTGTGTCATGAGCCTTGTTTTTTTTTTTTGTTTCCTATGTTCTGGTTACTGCCTGCTTTTTTTTGCAGAACTTCCTCCTTAGTTATTCTGTTTAATTTTACTTCCTTGTCTGTGTTACATCTGGTTTCTGTTGCTGATTAGCTCTGACCTGTTTCCATCCATCCATCCATTTTCTATACCCGGAGGCGGAGTATACCCTGGACAGGTCGCCAGTCCATCACAGGGCCACACAGAGACAAACAATCATGCATGCTCACACTCACTCCTAAGGACAGTTTTTAGAGTCACCAAAACATGCATGTTTTTGGACAGTGGGAGGAAGCCGGGGTACATGCAAACTCCACACAGAAAGGCCCCA
This sequence comes from Leuresthes tenuis, assembly GCF_036924035.1. NCBI lineage: Eukaryota > Metazoa > Chordata > Actinopteri > Atheriniformes > Atherinopsidae > Leuresthes > Leuresthes tenuis. The sequence goes on from NW_027325357.1 coordinate 36,079,231, forward strand.
GGTGGGGATCAAACCTGGAACCCTCTCGCGGTGAGGTGACGGTGCTAACCACCCCACCACCGTGCAGCCCCTTCTCACCTGTTTCCTATCCCCGAATTCCTTCTGCATATATGCTCAGTTTTCAGTTGTTGCTTTGTCAGATCGTTTCATGTCACTGCTGCTCACTTTGTATGTAGTGATGGTGTAGCACGTAAAGTAATAGCAATGTAATTAACCCTTTATACACCAGGTTTCTTTTTGACAACAAGATTTCAAAAGGCTACAGATTAAAAATGGTTATAGATAAAGGTGTATTGTAAATGGGAAAAATATGTTTTTAAAGTTTCTGAAGCTAGTCAATTTAATCACCTATTTTACATATGATGACTTCGCTGACAACATCACAGCTTTTTTTTTCCACGTAAAAAAATTGAAAATCAATAAAAGGAATATTAGTAGTCTTTCAGTCAGATCTTGATTTTGGCTTGTGTTTTGGTGACCAAGAACAGGTGTTCATATCTGTTTGTTTCTTTTGTAATCTGTGTTTAGTAAAGAGAAACAAAACATCAGTAAGCTCAGCATTTGTCGAATTCCTGTCTCCTCGATAGCCAACAGGTTCATCATAGTGTCTAATACACCTCTGGTACATGTCATCAGTATTTTTAAAATAAACAGTTGTCGCTATTACTGACACACTTGTTTCCAGCACAGTTCAGAGCACCCCTATGCCCCATGCTCCAAAGCAGTGAGGAGGGCACAACCTTTGGTTGTTGAGTATCTTTTATTGATCTTCTCAAAATATCCCCCAAAATGTCTTTGATATAAATACTTCCACATAGCCACATGAGCTAATGGATGTCACCGATATAGCATTTTATTTCATTCAGTTAGCCATCAATTTGCTTGAAAATTTTGAATGGGAAGACATCTTAATATGAGGGTATAATACAAATATAATACGTCTGCCATCTAGTGATAGTGAGTAAAAACAAGATTTGATGTGTCATGTGGGACGTTCAACCTGTTTTATTTATATGGTTTATATGGTTAAGGAGTTAACTTACACAGAGCTCGTAGCACTCAGTGTCTCCCCAGGCTCTTTTTTTCCCCCACAAGCTGAAATGCTTGGCAATAACAGCCTGGTAAAAGCTGTTTTTCATAGATGCCGTAGTCACTGTGAATGAATGAAAGGAAAATTTAATTTACAAAAATACTGACAACTTGATTGGAAAGCATTGAATATGTGGTATCAAAATGGTGAAGGATGTTGAGGGATTAAGATATGGTTATTAATAATCTGAAATCTCTTAAAATAGCTTCTTCTAAGTTTGATGGCAGCACAAAATTTTACCCCAATGCTCTAGTTTATGGGTACAGCTGGAGGTGTATTCCTGGCTGGGGGTGGAGGGAATTCCGTAATTATACAAGAATAATAATAAATTATTATATTGGCCAAAATTATGCAATTAGTGATGATATTTAATTATAACTGATTATTACTATTTTGTCTAGTAAATGTAATACTAATATAATTAAGTAGTAATACTTAATTATTACTTAACCAATATTTTTTTCAGAAAGAAATTTGACAAAAGATAAAGCTGATGTTTAATACCTCACACTGGGCACCATATACTGTATTTTAGGAATCTATCTGGCTTAGCTACTAGCAGTTATTAATAAGTGTTCAAGAACAGTTGTAAATATTCACTACATTGTTTTTAAAACACATTAATCACAGGGTACCACTTGATTAACCAGGAGCTAATAACTTAACCCCAGTGTTAAGTTAAAAAAAAAAAAAAAGGCTCAAAATATGTTTTGATGTGAGAGAGCCTGTCACAGTTCATGTTTTGATTATTGTTATGTTCAGGTTCTTTGTTATGTTCTTGTCATGTTTTTCCCCTGCCACTTAGTTTCACTCATGTCACTTGTACTCACTCACTAATCACCCTCCTCAGTATTTAGTCTCCCATTTGGTTCATGTTCATCGCAGAATCCTCACTTACTCTTCATGTCTTGCCACGGAAAGTTGTCACCTTTTGTCTTGTTATTTATCCAAAGTCTTGTTAAACCATAGCCATAGTTTTCATAGTCTTGTTTTCTCGCGCCTTTCACACCTTTTGTTCTTGCTCCCGTTTTTTTGTGAATAAATCAAGTTTATAAGTCAAGTCCTACCTCCTCTACCGTTTCGGGACAGAGCCAAAGACAACGAATCTTAGCTCTGACCTTCATGACCAGCAGTTATCACAGCAAACATAAATGATGACCACAAAAAGCTTCTCCTTTGCAATAACAGAATATAATTTATTAAAGTTAGAAGTGATTAAATCAATGATAATTTAGTCAATAAACTTTTATATATGAAGTTACCACTGTAGGTGCCATATGACTGATATAAATCATAGAACATTCTAGTTCATTATGGAGAATGTATTTGGATTTCATGGCAGTTTAATGATTTAATTGAATTTAAAGATAAGTTCATTGAAGTCATGATTATTATTATTTACTTATTATTTGTACATAAACTCTCCATTACCAAAGCAGTGTTGGTAATGGACCATATGCTGTAAGAACCAAGCTTGGATGGACTGTGAACGGACCATTGAGGGAAAGATGCAGTTGGACAGATAAAAGGGGACTTACCAATATCATGGCGAACCGCATCTCTGTGGCAAGTTTGGAGAACTTGTGGCTTCAACAATTTCAGATGGATTTCCCAGAGGGAGGAAAACATGATGAAGTGGAAATGTCTAAAGAAGATCACCAGTTCATGGACATGGTAATGGAGTCCACTAAACTGGTTGATGGCCACTACGTCATATGTTTGCCTGTGAAGAAGAGACCGGTCAACATGTCAAATAACCAGATCATGGCTGAACAGCGAGCACAGAATTTAAAAAGGAAACTTATCAGGAATGACTGCTTTCACAAAGAGTACACAGACTTCATGGAAGATATTCTTCAGAAGGGCTATGCCGTCCAGCTGTCTGGTGAAGAATTGGAGCATGAGGAAGGTAAAGTGTCGTATATTCCACATACTGCTGTATATCACCCTGTGAAGCAGAAACAGAGTGGTGTTCGATTGCGCAGCTTCCTATCAGGGAACATCATTAAATGACCGACTCTTGCAGGGCCCTGATTTAACTAGCAGTCTGATTGGCGTCGTCATCAGATTCAGACAAGAACCTGTTGCGATCATGGCGGACATTGAAGCAATGTTTCACCAGGTTAAAGTGGCAGATGAAGACTCCAACTTGCTGAGGTTTCTTTGGTGGCCAGGTGGAGATTATAATCAGGCTCTGGCTGAACACAAAATGACTGTTCACCTGTTTGGAGCCACTTCCTCGCCCAGCTGCGCCAGTTTTGCACTGAGGAAGTGTGCTGAAGACCAGAGTCAACTGTTCAGAGCTGAGGTTGTGCAGACAGTCCTACAGAATTTTTAAGTTGATGACTGCCTCAAGTCTGTCGCTACAGAAGATGAAGCCATAACGATGTGCCAAGACCTCATGAAAATATGTGGCCATGGAGGCTTTTGTCTCAAAAAATGGATAAGCAACTGCCAAAAAGTGCTTGACTCCATCCCAAAGTCTGAACTGGCGAAGGAGATGAAAACCTTGGACCCTGATCAGGAGGAACTTCCTATGGAGAGAGCTCTGGGTCTCAATTGGTGTGTAGAGTCTGACACATTTAAGTTTAAAATCACCATCAGGGACCGACCATTTACAAGAAGGGGACTTCTCTCAGTTGTTGGATCTGTATATGATCCACTGGGCGTGCTAGCACCTGTGGTTTTGCCAGCAAAGACCATTCTCCAGGAGTTGTGCAGGTTGAAGATTGGATGGGATGATGACTTACCTGAGCACATCAAAAAGAGGTGGTGCGACTGGTTAGTCAGTCTTCCTGCTTTAGAGCACTTCAGTTTTCCCAGATGTCTGAAGCCCGAAGGTTTTGTGCATTTGCACATTTGCATCACTTCGCCGATGCAAGCGAGTACGCATATGGATCAGTCAGTTACGTTCTCATGCAGAACACTAGTAAGGAAATGCATTGTGCATTCTTGATGGGCAAGTCCAGAGTGGCACCTCTCAGGTCGCCCACCATTACACGGATGGAGCTGACTGCTGCTACAGTAGCAGTGAAAATGGATGGCATCCTGAGAAGAGAGTTGCAATTTGACCTTGCACAATCAATATTTTGGACTGATAGTACAGTAGTACTAAAGTATTTGCAAAATGAGGGAACACGTTACAGAACGTTTGTGGCAAACAGAGTGTCAGCCATTTTGAAAGGTTCTGATGTGGAACAATGGAGACACGTTGGTACTGACAAGAATCCAGCTGACTGCGCCTCTAGAGGGCAAAGAGTGGGTGAAGAACACAAGTTGGATTTCAGGTCCAGAGTTCATTTGCAGTCCAGTGGAGTGCTGGCCAAAGAGTCCGTTGAGCAGTACAGAAATTGCTTTGGATGATCCTGAGATCAAAAGAGTTACAGTAAACACCATAGGTGTGGAAGAAAGTGTAACTCCATTCAAGAAACTGATCCACTACTTCTCATCATGGATGAAGTTGATGGAAGAAACGATTTGGAAGCACTGATGCCTAATCATCTCCTACTTTTGAAAACAAATCCAAACTTACCTCCAGGATTGTTTGACAAAGATGACCTCTACGCACGGCGTAGGTGGAGACAGGTACAGTATGTGTCCAACCTGTTTTGGAAGAGGTGGATCAAAGAATACCTGCCTCAACTCCAGGAGCGCCAGCGATGGGCCACAACTTCCCGAAACTTCACAGAAGGAGACGTGGTTCTTCTCGTGGATGACTGTGCACCGAGGAATTCATGGATAATGGGAAAGATCATTGACACTGTTCCAGATAAGAAGGGTCTTGTTAGCAGAGTTCGGATAAAGACAAAAACTAACATCTTGGACAGACCCATTACAAAGATCTGTCTGCTTGTGGAATCTGATTGGGCCAGTGGTAAAGATTGAGCTCCCACGATGAGCCAAGTGCTGGTAACCTCTGGCTCTTTCTCTTTCTGCCTCTTACGTCTTTCTTTAAAAAAAAAATTTCTCCACAGCTGATGAAGACGAAGATTGGCTGCTAACGGGCATTATATTCTTGTTTGAAACTGATTTACACAACAGTGGACATTTCATATGCCTATTAAAGGCACTCTTTTGTGTTTGAAAGTTGTATGTTTGGAAATTGTGGTAATTGTTCTAAGTTACATTATCAAAACAATTAGAGGCCGGTAATGTAGGTGCCATATGATTGATATAAATCATAGAACATTCTAGTTCATTATGGAGAATGTATTTGGATTTCATGGCAGTTTAATGATTTAATTGAATTTAAAGATAAGTTCATTGAAGTCATGATTATTATTATTTACTTATTATTTGTACAAAAACTCATAATTTCAGTGAAGCAGATGACAGTAAGCACCTTTATCTTTAAGAAGGTAGCTGTTCAAAGCATGGTGTTTAGGAACTGGGCTGTGTGGATCACGGGAGAGTGACAGGAGCACACGGTTTTTCTGACCGTGTTGATACTTTAGTTGATATCGTGCTAGAAAAGTAGAAGACGTGTTTTGAAGTGTGTACATAATTGGTTACAGTGTCCGTGGAAAGCTTGTGCTTTTTTATTTTTTGTACTTTGGCGAATAAACCTGTAAAATCAAACATCGTGGAGGACACACTTCTTTCATAGTTTCGCTTTGGACAACACGCGTCAGCCATAAACTCCGGTGGAAACCGATAGGTTAGTTGGAAAACCTATAACCACACTATGTACAAAATACACAAACAAACAACTAAGGGACTGTAAGGTAACTGTAAGGTAACTGTCAGTGAGGTCCAAATATGTTGGCTATGACCATGTGTTAACCAAAGAAGTGGTGGACATTTGCTTCATATGTACACTGGAGATTCACGACCCTTTGTGTAGCCATATGGAGCACCATGTACAAGCTACAGCACACATGGTACAGGATGACCAAGGAAACCTATGTAGAGTGGGACATTTAAATCCTTGTCTGTTGGTCCAGTTCTGGTTAACACTGTTACTGGGCGCTCACACAAAAAGCAACAAAATCGCCTGTGGTCTCTCACATCTCGTCACCTGCAGGCGCTCATGGGCGCTCACACCAAAAGCGACTTGATCGAAGGGGCGAGTCTTTTATATACTAGGCATATATAATAATTCATCTATACAACGGTTCCCTCCTTCACCATGCATTGCACTCTGGGCAGCCTTCTTTGTGTTGCATCTGCATATTTGCGATGGAAATGCAGGGCCCATTGCCGTTGGTCTATCTGGGTCCATAATGTCCTGAGAAACTGGCCTCTCCACGAAGATTGTCTCTATACAGGCTTGTATAATACAGCTCTAGGAAACTGGAGACTGCAATGATTCATTTCTCCTCTATTGTTTTCCTCTCTTTCTGCCTTTTTCTGCTCTTTTCCGCCTTTTTGCCGTCTTCGGAATCCAGATCAGTCCACAATTGGCTGTTGACACCATCGCGTGGCTCGCAATGCCAGTCGCTCCGGTCGCTCATTGTCGCCAGCGTACATTGAAAATGAATGGCAGCTGGGCGCCACCGTCGCTTAAGTCGCTTTTGGTGTCCCTATTAGTGTGTAACTTATGATTAAGGTGCCAGTTTAAAGAAAGGAAGATGGTTAGTTTGCATGCAAGATCAGCTCAACTCAAATTAACCTCATGGATTAAATATCACAAAACAGTTATAAACAAGCAAGTGAATATGGTGCACATATTCTACAAAGAGGGCCATGTGCTTAGCCATATGGCACTAATGCTGATGCCTATTGTGTTTATGTGACTGCAGTTCTTCAGAATTGATTCAGTCCTTAGAAAAGGGCTGGAGATGGCCCTGTGGGCAGTTAAGGTCCAGTCATTGTTGCTAATCCTTTGTGTGTTCACAAGAAGTATGATACTGGTTGGTTATGGGGCGGTTGTAGCTCAGGAGGAAGAACAGTCGCCACCAATCAGAAGGTCGGTGGTTCTACTCCGGCTTCAGGGCCACCTTGGGCAAGACATTGAACCCAACGTTGCCTACTGATGCTTCCATCGGTGTATGAATGTGTGTGAATGAGTAGAAAGTACATAGTTATAGATAAGATGTGTTGTATGAGTGTGAGTGAATGGGTGAATGTGGCATGCAGTGTTTAAGGCTTTGAGTGGTTAGTTAGACTAAAAAAGCGCTATACAAGTACAGTCCTTTTATTCTTGTATTAGTTAGCATTCACTATAAATCCAGGTCATCGCTCTTTGAATGTTCTCAGTCATACGCTCAAGGTTGTTTAGCTGGTTGAGGAGGGAGTCTGTGGTCTGTATTGATGGTGCAAGACTGAGAGGGACTGGTGATACTGGCTGGCTGCACTGATCCAGGAGGCTCTGTCCTCTGCTCGTGGGGAGATGCGTGTAGCATGTAGTCTTGCAAACCCTTGGAGCAGCTGCAGAGAGAGCAAGCTGGTTTGTCATCTCCCAGCATGGAGGTTTAGCAGAAGAGAGTGCCAGTTCCAGGTGAGTTTTACTGAGTGGAGCTGGGGATGTGGCAACCTGAAAAGGAAGCAACTGACAAGAATCCATTTTACCCACAAATTAAGGATTCCAGGCTTTTTTCACATGTATAGTGGCCATCAGAACATGGACACAAACCAGGAAGCTAGAAACCATGTTCAGCATGCAACAGGGGAACAATCAATTTATTTATTTAATTTTTTTTACGCTTTATCTTCAAATATGGTATTGTGGGAAATTGAAAAGACCAGAAAGGTACGATTTTCCACAGAAATCACATGCTTGACCGAGCAGTTAATTTAGGCGCCAAAACAGGTAAAGCTCACTCAATATGGTTGCCAAAATAAAACACACAAACATCAAACATTGCGGCCACTCAAAGGGAACAAGACCAATAAACACTGATATTTGATACTAAGTATTGAACATGAAATACACTGCTTTTGAAGATGTTGGTGAATTATGTACATTGCAGTCACTACATTATTTTAATATTATTTCCAGTTAATGTAATATAGCGAAGGTCTGAAGACTGTCTATGTCAGTAAAAATGTGTACAGCACGAAAATTGGTTTAGATTATATTGACTGAAAGACAGAATAGGTGTTTGATTGTAATATAAGATCAAAGCATTATAACAAATTCTATTTACATTCATATAGAAAATCCAGATTAAAGAGTAATATTTACAACTCTGACATGTCTATCTAAATATTTTTATTGAATTTTCAGCAAAATAACAACCAGAAACAAACTCTAATCCACACTAATAGAGAAATAAAAATACAAATAGATAATTTAAAAAAAATAAATAAATAAGCACCTTCTTTTTTTTACTTTATGGACAGTTGTCTGGGAGTCTCTTGATATGATTCAAGAATGGTTGCCATATTTTGTGAAAAGTGTTGGCAGAACCCTGTGCAACACGTCTCTGCTGTTCAACCTTGAGATGAGAGAGCAAGTCTTCCATCCGTCATTTATGGGAAGGGGGTGTCGCCTTTTTCCAAGATAGAAGTATGCGTTGACGGGCCATCAATGTGGAGAAGTCCATAGCTGAGGCCTGCCAGGTGGACACATTGCAAACTTGAGAAACAACTCCAAATATTGCTGTGAGTGGGTTTGGGGGAATCTTAATATTACACGATTCTGACGATTTCCTCCAAAAAGCCTGCGATTTTTGGCGTCCCCAAAACATATGACCAAGTGTGCCGTTCTCACTCTTGCATCTTGGGCAAGCCTCTTCTGACCCTGGAAACAACTTTGCAAGCCTGGCTACCTGCCGCCACTGCGACTCAGTCTTTTGTAATCCCATCTCTCGTTGCCACTGTTCCTTAATTCTGTCTAACGAGGGCACAGCTGCTGTATGGATAAATGCGTACAATGTTGATATGGCCCCTCTCTGTGAAGGATCTACATATCCAACTGTATGGTGGAGTCTTAAGTGTTGGGGATGTTTTTCAACAATGCTCCGCAGCTGCAAATGTCTAAAAAAGTTGGAAGAGGGTAGACCAAATACTCCTTGCAGCTGTTGGAAGGACATAAAATTACGCTCTCTAAACAAGTCCTTCAAAGTCATTATACCTTATTTGCCCAGACATGGAAGGCGAAATCAATTAAAGAGGGTGGGAACAGAGCATTTGTTGGTATAGGGGCTGAAAGAAGACCCTGTTTTTGTTTGAAATGGTTCCCAGTGTAATTGGGCTAGTTGGAATCAGTTGTTTATCTAGAGTCAATGACGAGCAAACAACCAAGGCCAGTGAATCAAACTTACAAGAGTTTTGTTCCGTAAGTGTCCAAACAGGTACCGTTTTATCTTCCCCAGACTTAAACCAGAATCCAAGTTTACAGATATTAGCAGCCCAGTAAAAGTGTATATAGTTAGGTATGGCTAAACCGCCCTCCTCTTTCCATCTTTTCAAAAATTCCTTTCTGATACAAGGAATTTTCCTGTACCAAATATACATAGAAGTTTTCTTTTCTAATTTATTAAAAAATTATTTGGGAATAAATATTGGGATTCTCTGAAAAAGGAACAACAATTTTGGCATTATAAATTTTAACGGAATTTACCCTCCCTGCAAGAGACAGAGGGAGGGACAACCAACGTTCCATATCCTCTTTAACTAAATATTGAGGAGGGTGGTTAGTGACTGAGTGCAGCTGATGATAATGAACACAGGTGATGTGAGTGAAGCTGATGGCAGGGGAGAAACATGACAAGAACTGAATCTAAAAACATGACAAAGAACCTGAAAACATAACAAATGACCTGAAAACAAGACTTAACAAAACATGAGCTGTGGCATTAATCGAATATGCTGATATCGTACCAAATTCCTCAATGCACTTTATAGCTTTAGGAGTGGATTTTCACGGGTCAAACAGAAAGAGGAGGAGGTCATTGGCATATATTGTACATTTACAGTGTGCATTTATGCTGCTGTATTTATTCCCATCACCCTTGGATCATTCCTAAATGCAGCAGCAAGAGGTTCTATAACAACATTAAACAACAACTGGGATAGGGGGCATCCCTGTCCCGTTCCACAAAAAAGAGGGAAGTACTCAGATACCATATTATTTGTCTGAATTGCAGCCTGTGGAGATCCATAGAGTATCTCAATCCAAACACAAAATTAAGGCCCAAACTCAAAATATTCAAGAGCCTTCATCAAATAACTATATTAAATTCTGTTGAATGCTTTGTGAGCATCAAATGATATAATCACCTCTGGCACAATATCCCCATTTGGCAAGTACAATACATTGAACACACGGCGACGATTACTGTACAGTTGTCTGACCCTCATAAACCCTGTTTGATCCTGGTGAATAATTTTGTCAAGTACTTTCTCCAATCTATCTGCCAGTATCCTAGTAAGTATTTTATAGTCACAGCAAAGTAGACTCACAGGGCGGTAAGATTCACATTTAGGCGGATCTTTGTCCTTCTTTAGCAATACCGATATGGTTGCCTGTGTCATTGTGGGTGGAAGAGCTTTCACCTTGAATGCTTCTGTGTAAACTTTACAGAGGTAAGGCAGGAGCTTAATAGAGAAAGATCTGTAAAACTCGATCAGGAAGCCATTAGGGCCTGGTGAATTACCCGTCTTCACTTTACGGATTGCTTGCTCAATTTCTGTCAGTTGTATAGTCCCTTCAATACCAGCTCTATCTGTCTCCTCCAGCCCAGGCAATATCAAGCCCTTGAAAAAGTCCTGTGTCAGCTTTGGGTCACATTTGTCAGAGGAGGATAGCTCCTTATAAAATGACACAAACTGCCTGTTGATCCTCTGTTGGTCAGTGATTATTTCCCCTTCATCTCCACTGAGAGATTAAATAAATCTTGCTGCTGTCTTCTGTTTAAGCTAATGACTTAACATTCTACTTGCTCTCTCGCTGTGTTCAAAGTGTTGTTGTTTTAAATTTAGCTGCATTTCTATAGCTTTTTCATTCATAATAAGATCGAATTCTGTTTGAAGGAGTGCTCTTTCTTTCCAGCGGGCCTCCGATGCTGAGGCTGTTTGACATTGATAATTTTGAGTCTGTCACTAATTTCAGAAATGCGTTGGAGTCTCTTTTTCATGTCATTTGCACTGTAGAATATAATTTCTCCTCAAATGTATGCCTTAAATGTTTCCCACAAAAAATAGGTCAATGTGAGTATTAATAAATTCTACAAATTTTCGTTCCATCAAGAGTCTTGTGTGGAATCATCGTAAGGCACCTTAATGCACCATATGACCAGTGAAATGCATTTTCAGTACAAGGCTGTGGTCTCAAATAACTATAGCTTCATAATCTACTGCAGTCATCACAGGCACAAGTTTACTAACCAATAAAAAGTAGTTAATCCTTGAACAGGACTTGTGTGGGGTTGAAAAGAATGAAAACTTTTTCAAGGTTGGATTTTTAACCCTCCAAGGGTCAACCACGCTGTATGCCTGCATGAAAGAGTTAATGTATAGAGCTGATTCGTTGATCAATGAGCCAGTGCCCTGGGTGGGATACGAGCAATCGATCAATGAGTTTAAAACATAGTTAAGGTCTCCACCTATGATTACACAGAGTGAGTCCAGATTAGGGAGAAGTGCAAAAAATCCTTTACAAAAATGCATATCATCCCAATTTAGAGCATATATGTTTGCGAGGACAACAGGGATGCCAAATAAATTACCTTGAACAATAATGAAGCGACCATTCTTATCTCTGATAGCAGAAGTGTCCTCAAAGAGAACATCCCTGTGTATAAGAATGGCCACCCCTGCCTTTGGCATCAAAGTTAGAGTGATACAGCTGTGTGAAACCTGCCCTTCTAAGTTTGTTACGATCCTTGTTTAATAGATGTGTTTCTTGCAGATATACTATTTTGGTCTTCAATTTACTAAGATGCATGAATACTTTGTTACATTTAATTGGATTTTTGAGTCCTCTCACATTACAACTAACCCATGTTGTTTCAGGGCCAGACACATTACATGTACTCATATTCTTTTATATCTATAGGTTTGCAAAGACACCCTCTTTGTGCAGTTGTTAAATCCCAGTTCAGTTTCACAGGTAATGCATTTACACATAGCCAAAACAAAAAGTCATGAAAAGATAGAAAAAAACAAAATATAATATTGGATGTGTGGAGTAAAACGAACAATCAACCTTAACCAACATTTTCATATCCCTAACGTATCTAACTCAAACTGTTTACTAAAAGAAAAAGAAAAGAGGGAAGCTCCTTGTGTGCTTCCCACTAAGTCCCAGCACTTAATACAGATTCTACATCTAAGTGTATCAGCTTACCATGGCAGCCTAGTCCGAACTGGACCCAGCGAGTCCCAGTGGCGACATGTCTCTGAATATGCTTTGCAGTGTGTATTACCAGTTTGTCGACGGCAACTGTGGAAACCATGACCTTCCAGTCAAGATGAGAACCCATATCCATGACTCATTTCTCTGATGAGAGCTTTGTGGATATAAACTCTGTGGCTTTTAAAGGACTTTTAACGCGAAACTCCTCGCCCTCCCGTATAGTGATCCTGAGCGTAGCTGGGAAAAGAACCCCGTAACGGACGCGTTCAAGCCCCTGCAGAAGAGCTCTCACCTCGTTAAAAGCCGCACATTGCTTGCTGATAGCCATTGTATAATCGGGGAGGACCAAAATCTTGTCATTGACTTTAGTGGTGATCTGTTTCATCGCTGTTGCTTTCTTTAGAATAGCCTCTTACTCACTGAAATAGTGGCATTTAATCACATTAACGCGCAGAGGCACATTCTCATTGTCTGACTTGCTGCGGAGAGTGCGATGTGCCTGGTCCAGCAGTGGAGTTGAAGTAAGCTGTAGTGTCTCCGCTAAAAGATCAGCCACAAAGCGTGTCATAAGCTTCCCGTCTTCGCACCCCTCTTTTACACCCATAATATGTAGTTTGCACCACTGAGATCTGGCTTCCAGGTCCTCACAGCGATCTTTCAAAATTGCCAGCTTCTTTTTCATGGCCACAATGTCCACCTCCCAAGTATGGATAGAGTCCGAATGGGTCGCAGCCATGGTCTCCAGTTCCAAAACACAGCCCGTGGTGTCATCTATTTTGGACTCCATCTTTCCCAGTGCGTTTTGTAGTTCTTGAAGTTTGTCCATGTGGAACTTCGCTGTAGTTGCCATTGTGGCCATTAGTTCTCCTTGTAATCCGCTAATAGCAGCTAGCCAAACCAGTCTGTACCAAACCAGTGCTGAAATTATGGCTTTCTGTGCCAAATTTGAGGGTCCAGTGGGAGCTCGGCTTGTCGCGTCCTTACATGGCTCTGCCCAAACCGGAAGTCCCCCGCCGACATGTCATTTCTAGTAAACACACAAGCATAAGCATGAACTAATCCATTCCTAATAATTTCTTACCTTATTTTTCAAAGCCCTTATCAGGTCCACTTTGATACAAGCCAACTACATTTCAACAGTCAAAACGGAGTAGTGGGTGAACAGTAAAGCTGCAAAGTTGAATACCTATGCCTGTGCCAGTGATTGTAACAGACCTGTATTATGTTAGTAGTAGAATCTTTGTGTCCATTCTATTGCAAATAAAAGATCAATAAGTACTGAAAATATTTTTTTATTATGTTTTACATCTTAAATTTAGATAATCATTTAGACAATGTTTTTGTGTTTTTTTCTTTGTAACAATCAATATAAGCTTTCATTATGCATTATTATTGTTGCTAGCTCAGTGTTATGACGCAACTGAAGAAGCCTGATACTAAGTTGTTTCAACACTGTATTATGGAAAGGATGGGCAGTATTGTTCTTAATATTTTGTATATATATATCTTAACTTGTATAGCATTCTTCTTTGTACAATCAGTTCCAGAGGCTGCAGAGCAGTCCTCAGCAAAGTCAGCAAGGAGACAGGCTGATATATCTGATAGTGGAGGCAGGGGAGGCGCATGCAGAGTGTTGATCACATATAAGTGGGAGCTTGGAAGCCAGGCCACGGGGACACATTTATATATTTAAAACAGAATAAGTTTACACATTTCTTCAAGTTTGTGGTGGGTCATTTGGTACAGAGAGGCACTTCACCATCAACAACTTTGATGAAGTAAAAAAATTAAATAGCAGCTGATTAAGCTTGCCAAGGGCCAACTGGAAAAAGACTCCAGCAATGGTAAAAAGAAGAAAGAAAAAAGAATGGCAATTAAACAAAATATAAAAGTTTGTAAGCACTTCAACAAAATCAACAAACAACAATCAACAAACATATTGCAAGGATTAAGCATTTTTTGATAAACTTTCAAGCATGTAGAGTTAAGCTTTTAAAATTAGCATGTAAAATAAAATAAAACTAGAAAAAGCTGTTCCTGCGAAACAGCAGTGAGAATGCTTTTTAAGTTGAATGGGATTAGTTGAACATGCTCAAAAAGCTGAATCTAGTGAAAATTTATCAGAAATCAAGTGAGTAATAGTTAAAATGGCTTCAGTGTAATATACAGCAGAGAGTGGAAGAATGATGTCATCAGTGATAGGAATGTTTGTAATCAACTGCTGCTTAACGAGCTCTCTCCCTGTATAACCTGCAGAAATTGCTTTTTTGGATACTATGACCTCCTGTGAGAAAACTGGAAGAGCGAGGAAAATAATTTGAAGACCGTAAGAAGCAGAAGGCTTTGAGGAACGCGGCAATGTAGTTTTTATTTCAATGGAGTGAAGAAAATTTAAACGGCAGCGAGTTGAACACAGTTGAACCTGTCTCTGGCATTCGACCAAATTTCCATTGGAGTTAGTGAGAGAAATTGAAAGGTTTCTCTGGCTTCAAGGCTCATAGCTGAAATTCTGTAAAAGTGAGCTCTTTAGTAGTTACATCAGTTGAAAGAGAACAAGTGTACCTACATTTTAAGGTATAATTTGTTTTTCTGAGTTAAACAGTATGAAAGTTAGAGGAATTTGTTTGAATATCAGAAAAAGTTAAAATGATCAGTGTGCCACTCTAATCTTCTCATTCATAAAAATCAAGAAGGAGCAAAAATATTCATGTTTTTGAAACTGTCATATTTCAAAATTGGCTTAATATTTTAAAAAGCTGAATCATTTGGTAATAGCTGAATGTCTTGTGGGCATTTTAAAGTTTGAATGGTGTCTCCAGCTGAATGTATGTTGAACTAGTTAGGTTGGAAAGAAGAGGAAGTTTTTGAAGAGTTGAAAGAAATTTCCATTCATTTGAATGATGGGAAAATTTAAGAATTGTGAGAATGCCTTAAAGCATTCTCCCAAAAAAATCCCTTTCCATTCTCAGTAGGCATAGGCAATGCTTAATCCTTTCAATATGTTTGTTGATTCAACTTAGCTATTTTCAATGGTAAAATGGTAAATGGACTTGTATAGCGCTTTTCTAGTCTAACTGACCACTCAAAGCGCTTCACTACATGCTGCATTCACCCCACTCACACACACTCATACAGCATGTCTTAAGATACACATAACTACGTGCTTTCTAATCATTCACACACATTCATACCCCCAATGATACACTGGGGAGGCAACGTGGGGTTCAGTGTCTTGCCCAAGGATGCTTTGACATGTAGCCCAGGGAAGCCAGAGTCGAACCACTGACCTTCAGATTGGTGGGCGACTGCTCTTCCTCCTGAGCTACAGCCGCCCCAGCTATTTTTAATATAGCTATTAAACTTCGGTATGTACAGCTGTTCAGGATGAACCAGATAAATTTCAGTTTGGTTGATATAGGTGTGACTTATAAGGTATTTGCTGTCATGGCATGATATTGATTGTCACCATGCGACCACAGACATGCTCTCCAGTGAAAAGTCACAGTTACCAACACAAAGCATCAACAAAGACTAGAATTTCTTTTCCAAAAATAGGGAAAATGTCACGAGGTTAAGAAAACACAGTAGAGGGAATTCAAAAGAAATGGGAAATAGAAATGGAAAAATACTTTATTCATCTCTCAGTGGCGGAAATTCAAATTAGTCGAGTAGCTCAAAAAAATATAAATATTTACAATGATTTCATACTAAACAATAACAATAATAATAACAATGATAATAATAATCAATGATGAAATGAATAAATTTGAGAAGAACATGTCAGCAGTCACTATTAATAAGTCTTGTGACTGTGGGTACAAAGGACCTCCTGAACCTCTCAGTCCTGCAGCCTCTCACTGCAGCTACTCCTCTGACCTGCCAGGATGCTGTGGAGAGGATGTCTATTATTATCCAAAACAGAATATAATTTCCTCCTCATCCGTTCCTCCACCACAGCACTTAGAGGGTCTAATCTTATGCCTACAACAAAACTGGCCTTTTTTTTTGCCAGTTTGTCCAGACGCCTACAGTTTTTGTCTGTAGTGCAACTCCCACAGCAGACAACAGCATAGAACAGTGTACTCTCAATGATAGTGTGATAAAACATGCATATCATATCACTACAGACATTGAAGGACCTGAGCCGTCTCAGGAAGAAGAGACAGCTCATAATTTATACTCATAATTCTTAAAAATCTTGCGCTTATTTGACACAATTCTTTGAAACATTCTTTTGAAAATAAAGTCTTGCACGCTCGCATTTGAAGGAATTTGAAGGAAATGCAAAAATACTTTTAGGCACATGTAGTTTCATACTTCACAAAGTATACTTCCTTTGTATCACGTAACTACACTGATATATTTTCATTTGTTTTGTTTGGGAACATTTCTAAGTTATTTCAAGAGTATGCAGAAAAAACTATCCACTGTATTTTGTCACTCTATTTTGTGCACTTGTTTTTTCTATCGTAATTAGGACCAAAACCTGACAATACCAAATTTTGTCCCCATGGGTACAAAGTGATTTTTGATGCTTAAGACTAGTGATGGGATGATGCTACCTCAAGGAGTGTATTGACACACTACACAAACTGTGTCGGCACTGTATTGAAACTGTGTTGGTCACTCAATAGTGCCCCCTTCAGGTGTTCTGAAATCATTGCAGGTAAATTAAATGAGAAGATGGACCAGGTAAAATGCTGCAAATCCAACATGAGCCTGCAAAACATTTAATCACCAGTCCTTTATTTAAGATATAATCTCATTATTGTATAACTTCATTCGCTCAATTTGTGAGTCAAGTTGAGATGTCCATGAGAAGAGTTCAAAATAGGCTTCAAACCTTGTTGATGTAAATGCTAAACTGAGTTGGTTTGTAAAATATAGCAAATTTGTATTAAAATTCAGAGTTCAACTTTTTATCTTATGTGTGGAAGTTTAAGTTAAGTGTTAAAGCATAAAAAATAAAACAAATTACATATAGATTCATTTATGCATTTTTATTGAGGAACAACCGTTTTTGTAGGGTGTTTGCTCCTCTTACACACTTTTCCCTGCCTTGGAAAAAACTCTTTCACAGGGTACAGATGAAGAGGGTGAACACAACATTTTCAGTGCAAGTTGATGAAGGTTTGGATATATTTTCTGGTTCTTCTTCCAGTATTGTAATGGGTCTTCTGTTCTCGGTATGTTGTTTTCAGCCAGGTAGCGTTGCACTTCAATGATAGAGTCAGCGGTGCTATTAGAGGTCCTCTTGCTCTCCTCAACCTCCATATCAAGAGGTTTCCAGAGATTGTGCCCTAAAAAATATTTTAGAAAAAAGTCTTTGGGTTATTACCTCATGACAAAATGCCACGGAAATATGCAAAAAAGCACAAAGAAACGTGTTTTCATACCTGAACTGGGTTCTGATGCATGTGAAGAGCTCGGCTCTTCTCCTGCTGGGTCAGACTCATGGATCCTGATTTCAGCAGCACACTCCAACTTCAGTCTTTTTACAGCGTCACCTGCTTTTTGTGGACTAACAAAGGCAACTGTTTTAAACCTTGGATCCAACAGCTTTGCCAGTGTCATCACACTGAGCGATTCCATGTTGCAGATCACTTCAAGTAGCCGCTTTCTCAAATTTTCAGCCAGCTGTTGAGCAGCTGTTTTTGTAACTGTTGTTGCTTGATGCTGGAGGTCAATGTGGATTATTCTCATCAATGGAATGACCTTTGACCCCGAGACTCTTTTTTCCTCAGAGAGTTCTTTTGTGGCCAGGTAAAAAGGAACAAGGACCCTGAGCATCTCTTCAATCACTTTAAATTCTTCAGGAGTCAGTGGAATAATATCAGGTTTTAAAGAGACTGCCTCCTTCTGCTCAGTCATTCTTTCAAGCATTTGGTAGGTGCTGTTCCATCGTGTCGGCACTTCATTTATTAATTTATGGAATGGTATTCCAAGCTATTGCTGCATTTCACTGAGCTTCTCTTTCGCCGTGGTGCTTGATCGAAAATATGTCACAATGTGTCGTGTTTTGCTGCGAATTTCTGTGAATGTTGGGATTTGATCACATGCCTTTCTCACAATTAAATTCATGGAATGGGCAATACAAATGGTTTGCCGTATTTGCAGCATTCGAGCACATGAAATCATGTTTGGTGCTGCATCAGTGACAAGACACCTGACCTTGTCTGCAATGCCCCACTCCTCCATGAGGGTCCTTTTAACAGTGGCCATGTTTTCTGCAGTGTGTTTTTGAGGAAAATACTGCACTCCCAAGACTGATGAACAGAGTTCATGGCTGTCTTTGTCCACATAATGGCAAGTAACAGCCAGATATGCCTCCATGTTGATGGACGTCCACATATCAGCTGTCAAACTAACAGCAACGGCGCTCTGGAGGTCCTTTTTTGTTTTCTCCTTTTCCTCCTCATATTTCTTGCTCACCAAGTCCTTGATGGCCTACAAATAACCATAAAAATACTGTAATACAAATATCACAAATGTATATCATGATCATGAATTGTATATCACTCAATAGTTAATTTAATCATACATTTCTTAAGCATACCTTCCTGCTTGGTAGAACATATGAGGGTGCAACAAGCTTCATTAGCTCCCTGAAGCCCTCATTTTCAACAAGACTGAGTGGCTGACAGTCCTTAATGATCATGTTGACCACAGCCACATCGCTTCCTTGTCAGGAACTGCAAGCCAAAATGAAAAATTTTGTTAAAAGCTTATTAAAGGACTGTTTTGTTTTTACAAACTATATGACAGTCACACAAAATATTTTGTGTGTAATAAACTTTAAGAATGTATAATAAGAATGTGTAATAAGAATTTCAACATACCTGGGTTACTCACACGAGTATCTGCCAATTAATCGTTGCCATGCCGAGCTCTATAATGCCTCAGCATTGATGAGGTGCTCTTGTTGATGTAAGACAGCTCTGTGGAGCAGAGCCGACACTTCACCTATAATACTATAAAAAGTTAATTTATCATTAAACATTCAAACCTCTGACCAGAAAAGACTACAAATATATATTGATTAAGAAAATAACAGTAAACAATGTCAAAGAGAAAAAGCTTACCTTATTAGGTGTCACAAGATCAAAATTATTCCAGACAGGGGAAAATTTCTTGGAACGATCCATGAAGTGTAACAAGGTGCGATCAAGCAAAAATCCAAACTCCAACTCCAACAACAAAACTCCATCCAACAAACCTACAACATGTTGACACAGTTTGCTTCCTTATAATTTGGCACCGTCACATTCAAGCGATACCGTTCCTGTATCGGTCACTTGATTTTTTCTTAAAGTGATACACGCACCAATACGGAGTTTCACTCTTGG
This sequence comes from Leuresthes tenuis, assembly GCF_036924035.1. Classification (NCBI taxonomy): domain Eukaryota; kingdom Metazoa; phylum Chordata; class Actinopteri; order Atheriniformes; family Atherinopsidae; genus Leuresthes; species Leuresthes tenuis. The sequence goes on from NW_027325357.1 coordinate 36,098,909, forward strand.
GCTCTCGACACAGAGCTGACGCACCAGTGTCGTTCGTCCTATCACTACTTAAGACTTTATTTAAGGGTTAGGCTCAGAATTAGGGGGTTAAGTTAAGTTTAGGGCTAGGTTGGGGCTAAGGCGTTGAGTTGTAATGACAAAGGTTAGGGCTTCGGGACTGCATTGTGTCAATGGACAGTGCACACAGGGAATAGAAACTAGATGTGTGTGTGTGTGTGTTTTGAAACAATTTTTACTTAGTTTTTTTAAGTTTAAGATGAAAAGAGAGTTTTTTCAATGAATTTCTTTTTCTTGTAAAAACAGTTATTCAGTGTAGGTATACCATTGTGCAATGAAAGCCTTGTTTTTTTCAAAGCAACTAATTTTATTAAACTGACCCAAATTAAAATGATGAGAATTATTGTAAATATTGTTGTAATTTTTGAGTCTATAAATTTAAAAAAGCCTATTAGCTTCTTTTGCACAGAATAAATCTCATGCCAATAATATTTGTACAGTCTCACATGAAAATATGTAAAAGGAACATTTATACCCATTTCAAAAACACATTTGTGACACAATATAGGTGCAGAAATTGTGGGATGAGAAAAAATGTTTTAATTGCCTTTCCTTTTGTACACTATAAGGAAGTGTCATAAATGTATTAATCATAAATAATTTATGCTTGAACAATCATAATAATAAGCATAATAATTTAGGCATGATTCTATGCCTAAAGCTAAGCAGCCACAACTGACAAAGTGAAAAGTTCTTGGGCAATGATGGTCAGAGAGCACTCAAACATGGTTCTCCTTCCTGACAGTCTGTGGTGGAACACCACCAACAACTCCTTCCTTTCTCCTTATAAACATTTTTGAATATTTGATTGTTTTTAATGTGATGCAGAATATAGGCATGTTACAGTTTGTAAGGGAAAAATATTTGCATGTAACCATTAGAAGCCTTGAAAATGCAATAATTTTACAATTTATGAGAAAGCATGACAATTTCAACCTAATCCATAACATAGGCAAGTCATTATTTTATATTTATAGACTGACATAAGTATATAAAAATTGTGTTGAACAGAAATGTTGGTATTTCTAGTCTTAAAAAGGAGAGTTTTCATTCAGAAACTGCTGCTTTTGTGCAGTGGACCAACATGATTATTAACGATTCTGGTGTGAGTAATAATATTGTAACAATGAGAACCTGACTACTCACTACTTTCTGAAGAAAGCTGGGACATTAGCAGAATGTGAACCCTACTCAAAACTATTACTAGCCAGGATTACAGGACTTAGGAAGCTAAATAAGCAAATTCCAGAATCAGTATGGTGTGCGCTCTAGCTAATGTCTTTGAATCATTTATTATTTGTGTAATAAAAACATTAGAAAGCAAGACTTATGAACTTTGACATGGGCAATGGTAGTCTAAAACATGTTGCTCTCTTTATTAAAATCCCCATTATCTCATGTCTCATTGGTTGATTAATTTTCCTCAGGTCCTTTTCCTGAGGAAAATCCATCCTAGAATTGAGTAGATCCTAAGGTCATAGATATGAATATGTCAGATATGGCCTCACATGATGGGACCACACTTTGTGGGTATCTATGAATTACAGTATATCAACCTCTTAGTAAAAATAAGTAACTGTTGTTCTCATTAACTGTGCAAATGACAACAATATCATCTTGTATATTAGTGTCTCTTTCGGTTTCCCTTTGCACTCTGGTTCAAGGATGACGTTACAAAATTCTTCTCTGTCAGAAATACTGCAAGCAAAGTCAGTGAAGTACAGAATACCTTTTTTGTCTAAAATGCCACATTTTGATATTTATTTATTGAGTTTCTTTATGTGTCTGTTACAGCAATGGTACACCAGCACTATGAACCTTACAGGAATATGGCTGACTGACCGTATGGACCTGCAGCTCCATGTTTACCAGCTGAAGATACTCATCAGGATTGTCAAAGTGAGAAATGTTAGCATTTATTTTTGTACCACATATCAAAATGCGAGTAGACAGTTTATAGAATTCAACTATTATGCCAATATTTACAAAAAATAATTTTACAACAACTCTTTATAAGTGTAACATTTTACTTCTGTTTCCCATATAACTGACTATTTCATAATATTTGCCTTCTGACCATGTCTGAAGTGGGTTTAAGTTAGAAGCTCGATTACAATCTGCCACGGCTAGGTGACTAGCCGCCTGAAAATACGGACTCAAGAGCCGACAGTGAACACTAGGACGATCGGAATAATAAGAATTTATTGATAATTGGAGTGAGAGTAGAATCCGGGAGGACATGGAACTTTATTTTCCAGAGGGAGTCCAAGATGGAGGGGAGGGTGCTGGCTGTGGTGCAAGGCTCTTATTTGGCGGTGGGGCGAGCAGGCAGGTAAGTAGGACAGGCTGTTGAGAGAAATCCAACCATGGATGGCGATACAGGCACGAGGAAACCAGAACAGGAGGAATGGACAAGGTAGATGAGCACTGGAGAAACAAGGCAGGGTAAGAGCTTGGGAAAACTTGCAATGAGAAAACACTGGAGTCAGCTTAATTGCTTTTCCAAGGGTTGTGAGACAATCTGGCGAAGACTGATTGCTCCTGCAGCTCCTATAAAGGTGTCCTGATGAGGGCAGATGAGAAACAGGTAGATCACTTTAGGAGCTCACTCATCAAATGTATGAAGTTTAGAACAGATTGGACGTTGTTGTTATAAATATAACTACTTCAAAAGAAGCCTTTTCAAGACAACATCAAAATTGTAGGGGGTTGCTGCTTCCATGCCAATTAATGAAAACTCAGACTTTCAAAGGTTTTTAATCAAGCATGTCTTCAGACTAGTATGACCAATTTTGAGAGACATATGGGATAGATAGATAGATAGATAGATAGATAGATAGATAGATAGATAGATAGATAGATAGATAGATAGATAGATAGATAGATAGATAGATAGATAGATAGATAGATAGATAGATAGATAGATAGATAGATAGATAGATAGATAGATAGATAGATAGATAGATAGATAGATAGATAGATAGATAGATAGATAGATAGATAGATAGATAGATAGATAGATAGATAGATAGATAGATAGATAGATAGATAGATAGATAGATAGATAGATAGATAGATAGATAGATAGATAGATAGATAGATAGATAGATAGATAGATAGATAGATAGATAGATAGATAGATAGATAGATAGATAGATAGATAGATAGATAGATAGATAGATAGATAGATAGATAGATAGATAGATAGATAGATAGATAGATAGATAGATAGATAGATAGATAGATAGATAGATAGATAGATAGATAGATAGATAGATAGATAGATAGATAGATAGATAGATAGATAGATAGATAGATAGATAGATAGATAGATAGATAGATAGATAGATAGATAGATAGATAGATAGATAGATAGATAGATAGATAGATAGATAGATAGATAGATAGATAGATAGATAGATAGATAGATAGATAGATAGATAGATAGATAGATAGATAGATAGATAGATAGATAGATAGATAGATAGATAGATAGATAGATAGATAGATAGATAGATAGATAGATAGATAGATAGATAGATAGATAGATAGATAGATAGATAGATAGATAGATAGATAGATAGATAGATAGATAGATAGATAGATAGATAGATAGATAGATAGATAGATAGATAGATAGATAGATAGATAGATAGATAGATAGATAGATAGATAGATAGATAGATAGATAGATAGATAGATAGATAGATAGATAGATAGATAGATAGATAGATAGATAGATAGATAGATAGATAGATAGATAGATAGATAGATAGATAGATAGATAGATAGATAGATAGATAGGATTCCTCCTTCACCCCAAGTGTGTGAAGGACATATATTGCAGGTCCTTCCATCCTGCTGCTGTCAGACTGTTTAACAACCAGGTCTGACACTCCCCACCCTCCAGTAGACCACTGTATATAATGTATATAATAATAACAATGGCCAATTTTATCTTTACAAGCCCATGTACAACTGCTGCTACTGGTGGTATTACCTGCTATGTCTCTGTTGTCTTTCCTTTTTTTGTCTCTTGCTTGCTGCTGTAACATGTGAATTTCAAGGAAATCTAATCTTATCTAATATCACATATGAAGTAAATGTTACAGTAATAGGAGTGGAGTGCTGAGGTACAAAGTGCAGAAGGTGACAGGTATATTTAGTCAAGTTCAGTTCAGATGAGTTGTAAAGTCTGATTGCGGTTGGGAGGAACATTTTCCTTTACCGTTCCTTATAACAACAGGGTTGAATGAGTCTCTTGCTTAAGCTGCTCTTTAGTTTGTCCAGTGTTTTGTGGAGGGGGTGAGAGGGATTGTCCATGATTGCCAGCAGTTTTGCCAGCATCACCTCCTCCAGGGTGACAAGCTAAGAGCCAACAACAGACTCTGCTTTCTTTGTCAGTTTGTTCAGTCTGTTGGTGTCCTAGAGTGCCGCAGCAAAAAAGATGGTGCTCGCCACAACAGACTGATAAAACATCTGCAGCATCTTGTTGCAGATGTTAAAGGACCTGAGCCTCCTCAGTAAGTAAAGTCGGCTCAGGCCCTTCTTGTAGATGACCTCTGTGTTAGTGGACCAGTCCGTTTTATTGTACAGTGTGACACCCAGGTACCTGTATGCTGGTGCCATCTCCACATCCGTCCCACCGATGTAGACAGGAGAGGGCAGGGGCTTGTTCCTCCTGAAGTCCATTACCATCTCCTTCGTCTTTGCCATGTTCAGCTGCAGGTGGTTCTCCCCACACCACTTCAAAAAGTGGTCAACCAGGTCTCTGCAGTCAGCCTCCCTGCCGCCCTCAACACAGCCGACAATGGCCATGTTATCAGAGAATTTATGTAGATGACACGACTCAGTGCAGTACTTAAAGTCAGCAGTGTATGTGATGAAGAGGATGCGGTCCAGCAGCTTTCTTCTGTTTGAACCTCTCCAGCTCTATGCTTACGTGGCTGGCTGTGATGTCGAGTCCAGACTAGGGGTAGGGGGATGTGGCAGGGTCTGAGGTGGATGTCATCAGTATGTTGGAGGGTGGGGGTGACGAGGTTGGTACTACCTTGAAATCGATGGTTTGCCTCACATTGTTCACTTCCATTGCCTGTCTCTCACCTGTGTCAGCTTACAATTGCTTACAATTACAACATCTTACAATACTGAGATCAGTGTCCCTTTGCTCACACTATGTAATTTGACATTTGTCACAGACGACATCTCCCACAAACCTGTGAAGTCATTTCTTGAGTTCCTTCATTAACTAATTATTGTTCTCCTATTTGTGACAGAAAAAATATCGTGACTTCCGTCTTCAAGGTGTGCTGGAGTCTACTTTGAATAGTAAAATGTATGAGACCGTGAGAAACCGTCTGACTTTGGAAGAAGCCACTGCATCAGTGAGGGAAGGAGGGATGCAAGGCATTTCCATGAAGGATAGCGACGAAGAGGATAATGATGAGTAGAACAAAGGGCCTGATGATTACAAGAATGTCAAAGCTTTTTAGCGGGTGAGATACACTACCCGAGAACCCACACAGCCTTCTTATGAGGACAAAAGAGATGTTCATGACATCCAATTTGTTTCTTTTATTAATTTCATATTGTGATTACTGGTACAATTAAAACAATAGAATAATGCATAGATTTTTTTTCTTTTAATGCAATGTAAGTCTGTTCAGTCAATGCCCATAAAGCTTTAGTTTTTTCGAGTACCTTAAGACAAACAAAAAGGTGAATGATTGTGCTTAAATGTGAAAGCAAGTTTCCAGAATATCAAAAAACCCCTGAGCAGTGCAGGAGTGTATATGCTTATATGACTCTGAACTCTAAAAAACAGCTTTTTAAATTGAATAATAAAGTAAAAGTATTAGAAAGCATATGAGGCCTTTGTACAAGAGATTTTCTGTTTCATGTTGTATGTTACTAAAGACCGAATAAAAATGACCAAAAAAACCCCACAAACATCAGGTTTTTATATTCAGAAGGAAATTAGATAAGTACTAATTGGTTTCAGATGTTTATAAGGCTAAACATCTGCTAAACAAGTTTGCATGGAGGCAATGAGGGCTTGTGGCATCCAATGGTAACTTTGTTAAAAAAAACAAAATCCTGTCTCCTCTCTGCAAATGCTGTATTCTCACATGCCATCTCTCTGGAACATTTCTAGAAATTTTCAGGACCGTAGTACGTGTGTCAACTGCAAAAATAACAATTTCACCAGCTTCCTGGTAGGATGTCCAAAAGATCGAGTATGCCCATGACTAATAACAAGACCAAATCCTCCAGAGCATTTGTAGTGAGAGATTGTTTGTTTTAAGAGATGCTGACTCAATTTAAACATAACACAAAGATTTCTTTTTAATTTTTCCACCATCCTCTCTGCTCTAGCCAGACACTCACTGTTAGTATTTCCAGAACACATCTCCAGAAACCATTCTTCAATTGTGAAGTGCATGTTTGCACAGGAAGTGCAGAGAAAATACAGAACATATTATCTGCATGTTACATACATTTTCTGGTCTTCATGTAAGAAAATGGCTTAGATTCATCAACAAAACAAATTGAATGAGTAGAGTTGCAAAGGAATATTAACAAAATAAAAACATCAATATGCAGAAGCCCACGATCTTTAAACAACAGTAAATGTTGAGGTGGACAAATTTTGAACAAACAAATGTCAAAATGTTTTGAACAATGTTTGAACCTGAATGTCAACTAAATAATCAAATGTATATTAGAGATGAATCTGTTATAAAACTAACACAAATTCAAGGGACATCTTATAATGAGAAAATTGATGTTTGAATTTGAACATGAAAAGTGTTCAGGCTCCCTTAAAAATTAGTAAAGTTTTCATTATGTTCTCCCAGAAAGCCAGTACTCCAGAGAACAAACGCATGCATGAGGAGAGCAAGTTCCACCAAAAGGCTGAGATGAGAATCTTCTTGTTGTGAGGCAGAAGTGCTGACCACCACACCACTGTATGAGCCATGTATGAAACATGATTTTGATACTAAATTGAGACTTAAGTTTCTGATTTTAAATAATCTGAGCTTTTTGCAGAACACCAATGATCTCAAAGTTAAGATCACCTTTAACTTTTGGATGTGACATGGCATCTTATAACTTACAGAATTTAGTGAACTTTTGTTTATTTTGACCTTTGATGTTTAACTTCCAGATTCAAAGTCATGAGTTCAGATAATTGCATTGGGCCCACTACCCAAACCTTGGTACAGATTCCAATTAACAAGCCCTGACAACCTTAACATAAGGGAAGTTAACCTGAGATGAAAGATCTTGGATAAATGTGTAGCCCTTTGCTAAGGCTAAGAGACAAAGTGCGCTCTGAAAGGCTAATGGGTTGTGAATGCAGCATTATATATTACACTTACTGTTACTACATGGCTACCTACTTGGAACATCACAGAGACCAGTAAGCTCATGTACACCACAACAGCCATGATCCAAGGGATACTTGGCTGTAAGATTACGAAATCATGGGGTAGTAAGAGACCATATCCCCCCATAGAAAAGAAGGTTGGAGGCCGAGATCAAAGCAACATGGAGAGAATTTAGCCAGCTATCAGAACAGCAGAAAGATAAAATTAAGAATTTTAAGACATAACAACTCACCATACCTGAGGCACTGGAACTGCTAATTACTGCAACAGGCCCTGACATGATACACACCTACTGGATAAACTAACTCCTGAAGGTCCCCCAGAAGGGGGCGATTCCATCCATCTACAGTCCAATAACCTGCCTCTGTACAACATGGAAGCTCCTGTCAGGCATCATAATGGATAAGATCAGTAGGCACATGGCTCAGTACATGACTAAGGCTCAAACGGGAATTGTAAGAACATAACTTCAGATGAGCTAGTTACTAGTTACTAATCTACAGCTGACAGACAACCCAATTAAGTGCCAGTTGCACAAGTATGGCATCTACCAAGGACATGATCTAGGTCCGTAGCCATCCGGAGCTATTTTGCATAGGCCTGAACTCCCTTAGCCAGATCATTACAAAGAGTGGCTTTGCATACTAGTTCTGCAGTTGAGCAGTCATCACCTCCTCTACATGGATATCATCAAGCTGTATCCCAGCACTGAGCAAGACATTCAGTGGGTCTACATGATGAGATTAACTCCATTATAGCTATAGTTGGGTTATGCTCCTTACCTGAGCAAGGGTAATTATTATTATCATCTATTATGTACCCTTTTTTATCTGCTCCGTGCTTCACTTCAGGATGTATGTGACTTATCCACAATTTGTATGGGATTATTTGAAGTGAACTCTTTTCAGCAGTTTTTTGTGTGATAGTCCTTATGTCCTTCTGTATGCAAGTACTGCATGTACATGGTATTCTCCTCCCACAGTGTTCTTGCTCCTTGTGTGAAGCTACCAGTGGGTTCCATGGCTCTAGTTTTTAGGTGAACCCACGATTTACAAAAATGTTTAAATAAAAGATGAATAGCAAATGTGGAGGAAAACACTTGAGTCATTTATTGCTGTTTTTTCCATGAATGTAACTGTCACGGGGTGTCAGCCAAAACAGAGGTAGGACTCAAACGCTGGATTCAGTTTTTAGATGAAAAAATAAGATTTTATTTTTAGAGAAGTGGAATGAAATAGGAAACACAGAATCAGGAGCCAAGGAAATGTTGGGAGAACCAGGGTAACACAAGGGTCCGAGCGGCAGATGCACCTGGATATGGAGAGGTTCTTTAGTGAGTGAATCCAAAAAGGGGAAATTGAGTTTGCCTTACTGTGAACCGGTGAAAACACAACTGGAGGGTGAGGCAGAGACTGACTGGAGGGTGTTTTCCAAAGGGGCGGCGGGTGAGCAGGCAGGTGGTGAGGCAGATCCAGGTAAGGCAAAGATGTTGGAGAGATGAGAAAGGAAGCCAGGGAATCCGTCAGACTCGGGAGGAACGAGGCTGGAACGAGGAGACAACACTACAAATTATTTGGTTCTTAACAAGATGAAAAAAACTTTAAAAAAAGATTTAGAAGTGTTAGATCATTTATCTTGTTTTAAGAGTTAATTTCCTATTTTAAGTGTTCAATTTTACACTGTAATCTTAAATCAAGCACAACCTTATCTTTTTTGTCTCAAATAGGCAGGAAATCTTAAAATGAGATAATGAGATAACTGTTAAAATAAAATATATTACATCTCTCTCCCAAAGTCTCGTCAAAATAAATCTTGTTTTAAGATTCAGTAAGAAACTCAAGTTGTTTGATTCAAGCGTCACACAAAAAAAAGCATCTGAATTAGAAACAGGGTTTATTATTGCTCTGACTTCGAGTATGTTCAGACAATGTGATAGGATAAATTATACAGCTTTAACCACAACTCATCTTACAGTCCATGGCATTTTTTTTATTACCAATGTTCGTTTACAAAACAGGCAAACGCAATAACTCAATACATCAATGCATCCCTTGTTGTTCCTCCATATTAATATCTACTTCTGTGGGCAACAATATCTCAAAGACTATTTTATTGGCACAATAATATGTTCTTTGAAACTAACTGAAAAATAGGAAATACATTCAATGAGTTCATATACAAATTCTGTAGCCTGTGCAACATTGCGAACTGCCACCTCATATGCCAGCAAGTCTGGACTCAAATTCAGTATCTCATAACGCTGGTACTCAAAAGCAACAAAAGAAGAATCTATCACAAAGATATCTTTTATCAGTCCAACACTGGGAAAGCACCATCTACATCTACAATGATCATAGATTTCCTACTGATGTACTTATTGCCACTGAGGATGTGCCATTTCACTGAGACAACAGATTGCATGACCTCTATGCCTTAACATAATCAATATTTTTGACAGCTGAGACTCTTGCAAAAATTGGATGCTCAATGCCTATTTCAAGGAACTGATAATGGTTTTTACTCCATCCATCCATTTTCTATACCGACAGTCCGTTAATTGGGTAGCAGGTGGGCTGGAGCCTACCAATTTGGAGTCACCAATTAACCTGACATGCATGTTTTTGGATGGTGGGAGGAAGCCTGGAGAGAACCCACACATACACGGGGAGAACATGCAAACTCCACACAGAAAGGCCCCAGGCAGGGATCGAACCTGAAACCCTCTTGCTGTGGGGTGACGGTGCTAACCACCACACCACCGTGCAGCCCTCATGCAAACATTTGTATTATTATTTTATTTTATTTTAACTCCTTCCCCAAGTGGGGGAGTTCAAGTTTATCGGGGTCTTGTTCACGAGTGAGGGACGAATGGAGCGTGAGATTGACCTCGCACGTATGTAGGTTATTTTCACAAAACCTGATGATTATGTCTTGATATACATCCGATTCTCAAAGCCTGCTCAACACTTGACGGACAGCTATGCTGTGTGATGTGCGTCGCGTCCAACGCCTACCCCGACGTGCGCACATGCTTGGCTTTTATTAATTTTTTTCTGCTAAACGCTACTTATTTAGTATTTATTCTGTTCTTCAAACAAACAAAAGCCAAACTATTTAGATATCTTTCAGTTCTTTTCCAAAACAGTTTCATTACATGTATGTTGTTATTTGAACAACATAGCTGCTGTGTGCATGCTAACTAATGAACTCTGTTTGGTGGGTTTGTGTTAGGTATTGCCTGTTAATGCTTTTCAGAATGGCTATTTTTGATGATGCCACTCTATCGGTGTTAGAGGGTAAGTTATGACTAAAGTTTATATTTGATGTATTGATGCTGTTTATACATTAGAGTACACGTTATTGGCTGAATACGTTATTTGAAATTCAGCATTTTTCTGCTTGCTGGATTTTTTTCAGCCTTTATTTACTGAAAGAATTAAATTAAAAATATTCTTAGGATGAAAAAAATCTAAATTAAGCCAGTTTCAATGGATAGCTAAAGAAAATCCAGTTAGTAATTTTACAATTCATTATCTGATTTAGTGAGTAATAGCCATAGTTGCAGCCCAAATGTGCTGATAAATAAAACAATCAATTTAAAAGGTACAGTTGGTAAGATGGAGAAGAGAGCAGGCTTAGCTAATTTTTTCCCCCTTGTCCTGTCCAGCATTATGGCAGCAGAATTGTGGTCTGAATACCTTTTATGCCAAACAGATTTGCTTTGCCAAGGGAAGCTTTATAAATGTAAAGCTCCCCTTGATGCCCATCAACTGCTTATGTATTTATTTTTGTTAAAATATTTAACATATAATAGTGCTGAACCGAACCAGGGGACAGGGAAAGAGGAAGATGAAACGAAAAAGGAACGGAACAGAAATAGAAAGAGAAAGAAAATGAAAAACCAGACAACCAGCTGCTACACCTGTAAAACAAAACAGAAGACAATCCACGGCCTCTGTTGGGAATCCAGTCTTAGCGCCACCAGGAGCACCTGAAAGCAGACAAGCAGAGAAAAAACAAATACAAACAAACAAAAACAAACACAAGTAGTGGCAATCACATACAACACAACTGTGGATATAGATAACCTGAAACCACAGTATAACACATCAACTGCTTAGCAAGCATGCTACTGGGCTAATGAATGTGTGTGTGTGTGTGTGCATGAACCTGCGATACACATTGAACAGGACCTACATGATAACCATGCTTAGTTATGAGTGTATAAGTGTACACGGCCACAATCCACAGCCCCCCCCCAGCAATCAGAAGCAGGCAGAAAGGGCCACAAGACCCAGGCCACCAGCAACCCCCACGGAGCACAGAACCCGGGAAGCCCACCGCAGGGACAACCACGCATCCACCCAGAAGACCGCAGAGGAAGCCCCCGGACAGAGCCCCCATAAGCATAGGGCAGAGGTCCCCCGGGAACCAGGGGCAACAGCCCACCGACCCCATGTCGCCAAGTGCCCCAGACAGCCAAGCACAGTGGGCCAGCGCACTTGCCCACAGGTGGGAGAGGCAACCCCCCCCCCAACGGGAACAGCACAAGCAGGCCAAAGGACAGCAAGTCCCAGGCCCAGTCACCACATGAATCAGATCACACGTAAACACACTCAAGCAGCACATGCATCCACTCCTGTTCCCCCTCCCTCAACTCCGCTGTGATGTGGCGCAGTGGGCACATCCGGGGGCCTGCAGCCCCCCAGCCACCACAGACCCCGACCCAGTAGAACACCTCTTCCTCCCAGCCCCTCCTCCACCAGGCTGCAACCAGGCAACGGGGGTGTTGGGGGTGGACCTCTCCCCTCACCCTTCTGGCTCTTCAATATTTTCTAATAGTGAGCGATTAAAATTGAGGGGCAGCCAACCTTGTAGAACTGGGAGAGCAGCCCCCTGGGAAGCCTACATACTCAGAGAGCCCCACCCACCAGATACCACTCAGTGCAACCACCCCCCCAGGACCTACTGTGTGTGGTGTGTGTGTGTGTGTTAACTTGAAAATGTGAACCAACACAAACTTGATGTCACTTGTGTGTGAGGAGTGATTGACAGATGTCAGACGCTGCTCTGGCTCTGATTGGTTGTTTTGTCTCGCTCGTGGTAAATTCTTGCAAATCGCAGTACGGGCAGTAGGTGGGACCAATGGAGTTGCTTTTTTTCCCACAGATTAATAGTCTCATGTCTTATTGTCTGGGCATAGGGACAGTTGAACAACTGAAGGTTTAAATCGAATAATATATTACTATATTTATACTATATTATAACACTGAACTTAATGGCATAAAAGTAATGCTTAAAGTCCAAACTTTAACATTTTTATTCTTCCTTTTATTTGGGACAGGCATCTTTCTGAGATGGGTTTATAATTGTTTTCAACTAATTACATACTGGCTTTACAGTAACTGTACAAATAGGAGGCTTTATAGAACTGACAACTAGATAAACAGTTTACAAATGTGTTGGAGCTCAGAAAGACAGATAAATGGCACCTCTTCATGTTGCTTTGTACTGTAGCTTGTCATTACGTCATCTAAACATAGATATTTGTCATATATATTTATTACAGCTGCCAGTGTTGATGAGGAGGCTTTGAAAGGCCTTAGCCGGGATGACCTGAGGGATCTTTTTCCTGGCCCTGAAAATTTTTCAGAGAAGAAAAAAACTTTGGGATTTCAAAATGTAAACACAAATTAGAATAAGTAATAATTCTTAAAGTAGCAGTATTAATTTTGTCAGATGAGACTAGACGAAACATATTTGTCAACGAAGGTATTTTTCATGGCGAAAATTAGATGAAGACTAGACGAAATCATTGCCCTTAAACACTGACTGTGATGAAAATAACACGCATTTTTGTTGATGAAAAAAGACGAGACGAAAAATCTACTTGATAAATAAAAACTAAATAAAATGGTTCTTTCTTTTTTCGTCACAGACTTTTAAATTACAATCCAAAACATACTTTCCTCCTCCTGTGGCGTGTGTGTGAGTGAGGCGCAAACACCAGTGCTGTCTGTGCTAAACGTTCTGCCAATCAATACACAGTCATTACATGTTGTTTCAATTAAAGTATTCCTACCTGAAACTGATAGATAAAATGTATTATTCCTTATCTGAGATGTCATAGCTGCATCTGGGTCGATACGTATATTTATTTACCTACTTAAAAAAATAAAATAAGACCCTGAAAGTGTTGCTGCTACCATTTGCAGAGCACACAAAGGTGATTCAAAGTGACACCAGTTGCCAATCCCTGGCTGTGCCTGCACTTCTGGACTTGAAGTGTCACCTGTTCAACTTCTCCCTAGCTCATGGCAGGAGCTACAGGGATGCAGTTACACTGGCACAGAAAATAAGCACAAACATGGATGAGCACTTTGGCCGCTTTCTGGTTGTCAATGCAGACAAATTTTCTCCTCTTGCTGCGGCTGCAAGTTTTGTTGATTCAAGTGTTTCAGCAGAAACACTTTTCAAAATGATGAGGAGATGCAGATTCTCCTTTAAAAAAGTCGAAGAACACATCATTGACAGCGTACCACAGCAAGAGGAGTCGCCTGATGAGGAAGAAGAGGACACTGGTAATACTGTAGCTGCAGAGACAACACCCCTAGCAAAAAGCCAAGATTTAGGTTTTTCAGTGCCATTCGTGCATCAAGGCCAAGGACCTTCAAGACCTCAATCAAGCAAGAGATCCAGAAATACAAAGAAGTGCTGTCCCATACCAGCAGTGAGGAGTCTGGGTCTACAATGGATTTCTGGGCCATTCTGTTTCCACATCTGAAACCACTGGCATTAGACCTCCTGGCAATGCCAGCTTCACAAGCGTTTGCAGAGCGGGTGTTCGGCTTATCCGGGAACCTTTCAAGTCGCTGCCGCAATAGAGCCTGAGTTACATTAGAAAGAAGTGCTTTTCTCAAGCTTTACAGGGTCTAGAATGGTGATGGGATAGTTTTGGTGTTAGATTTTCATTTTGTTTTCACTTTAGGTTGCTGTTTATTGTTGCAAACCTTGAATTGTTTTACCTTTTGATATTGATGACATGGGATCTAGCTTGCTAGATAGCAGTTCAAGTTGTTATAACACAAAAAGTAATTGTCAGACCTACCTCATTTTTATTGGCAACATCTACCACAGATCTATTTTTATTTATTCATTTATTTAAATGCAAGAAGGCTGCAATTATTGTCAAGGATATTGTTGTTGGTTTTGGTTTTTTAGAATATGTCAGGCTTTATTTAATAGCTTTTAAAGTATTTCTATTTAAAATCAGAAAGGTGGGTTTGTTATGTTATCATAAGAGTGGTTTAAAAATATATAGTTGCATCAGGTTCTGCTGATTTTTTTTATCTTGATTGTTTTGAAGTCTTAAGTTGTTGAATTATGTTTGTATGTGTTCATAACAAAATATGCAAATCAGAACATTGATGTGTTTCTGTGAATACCAGGCACCTTTAGCAACTTAGTCAATCAACATGTGGAGCTACTTCATCAGCTAATGAGTGAGTGAGAAAAATACTTATTGGTTTGACTAGATTAGCATTACTTTCAATCTGCTTTCAAAGACTAAAAAAATACTATTGACTAAAACTAGACTAAAATGCTAAGACTTTTCGTTGACTAAAATGTGACTAAACAAAAAAGAATACAAGCTGACTAAATATGACTAAAACTAATAAGGGTATTTGACACAAGACTAAGACTAAAACTAGGCGACAAAATTAACACTGTAAAGTAGTAGTTATTGAAGTCTGAATTGTACCATATTTTGAATGGTCCTAATGCATTTTGTTTTCATCCTACATAATCCTAATAGTGTGAAAATGCCACGAACCAAGATGCCAGCACGTGTAGTGGAAGCTGGATTATGCCTTTAACTACTGCCATTCCACCATGCCAGCCACAAGCCTCCACCTCCATATGCCAAACTGCTGAGAAAACAATGAAAATGCCAGACCCTCCAGAGTATGTGGTATACACAGATTCAGAGTTAGACATGGTGCGTAGTCAGAATTTTGCAATGGAAAGGAAAAGAACTACAAGATGTCAAAGAAGCTATGTTGCAGACTTGTAAGGAACACAGTCACCAGCATGGTTGCAATCCTGCATGCTAGTCCCATGGGGAAAGAAGAAAGGTACCCCTCCAAATTGGAAATGAGAGCCATGTCACAGAAGATTGTCGACTATTACCCTATGTTACGTGATGCTGATACAAATATGCTATATGTAAGTAATATTTTTTATTTATCTCAACCAAAACTGTGGGCAGGTCAGCAGCAAGACAAACAGCTTATCTAACATTCTTTTACAGCAGCTGACCATCTACACCAAAATGTAAAAGCGAATCCAAAATATGAGCTCTACAAGGAAAAGGCAGGACTTCGTACCACAAAGAGGAGTGACCAAGACGGCTCTCTTCAGTGCAGACAACCAAGACAAGGAAACAGATTGGACAGACACGAACAGCTTGAGTGATAATACCATACTTCTTGAGAGCGATGATGACATCAGCAACGGCAGCTCCAGTGCAGGTGTGCAAATTGTGGGCAAAAACATTTAATTGAAACAACTTGTTTTTGTTTAAAAAAAAATTTCTTATCATCTAATGAAACTATAGTTGTTCACATTTGTTGAACCAGAGGTCATGGCAAGGCAAGCACTGTGTTCATATCTACCTGTTTTTGCTTGTCATCATGCTTATATTTGTATAGAGAATTTTTTCATTGTTTCCCAAAAAAGCATCCCCACTACAGCTACCCCCCTCTGTGCCAGGAAACCAAAGAGTGGCACCAAAACCTCACTGCTGCCATCCGAATCAGCCTCAGGGTCCTCACCCAGGACTGTGATCACTTCACCAACTACACTTGCAAAGAATGTTGTTGGTAAGCACACCTCAGCACACCTCTCAGCCTGTTATTCGTGATAATGGCTTTCAGAGTGGCAAATCAGTCTAAACTGTTGGAGATTCAATTTAAATTATTTCCTAAGATTGTGGATGTTCGTGAGCACACTTTTCTGACTTAAATCAATGAATCACATTGTTAATATTGATGTAAGCAGTATCAAATTATTGTATTGGCCTTATTTCAATTACCGTAAGTTCATTGATTTGATTTGGGTCAGCAATTACTTAACGATCAAGCATTTTAAACATTCATGTCTAGTTTTTTGTTTGTTTTTTGAATAACTAACTAGTGTCTAGTTTTACTGCTACTGTAAGTTTCCCAAAAATAGTTGTATTCAACCACAATTTATTTCCCCTGTGTTGTTGTTAAAGTGTTTACATTGAAATGTTTCAACTCTGTTTCTGTCATTTCAGTGGGCCAGGATAGTCTGAAGATGCAGGCAAGGCACTACAGAACCTTGAGCAGCGTGTACAATAAGCCCAATGCAAAACCCAATCAAAAAGATTTTGCTCAAATTTTGGACATTGAGTTTGAAGCCAGGTGGGCTTTCATTGATGTAGATGTTATAAGGGAAGAAGACCGACCTGCAAAACCTTTGAGGCATATGCATGCTTCAGAGATGTTTGAAATGTATGTTGTTTTTTTACTACCCGCACTTGAATTACTGTATATCCATCTGTGTTCTGAATTTCAATGCATTGTCAATGATTGACTATCTGTGCACAATACTGTCTAAGGCAATGGATGAGCTACGGCGCATAGTAGATGGCACCAACAGCAGATACATTGAAGTGAAAGGAAGATGGGCAGACTTTTGTGCCAAGGTGCAGTTCTATGGTGTGTGGAAGAAAGCCCTGCAACCCCCTTTCCCCTTTGATGTCCGTGGTGGTAAGTTGCTGTTCCATATGGTAAATGGACTTGTACTTGTATAGATTTTCTAGTCTAACTGACCACTCAAAGCGCTTCTAACACTACATGCCACATTCACACACACTCATTCAGCACGTCTTAAGTTTATACATAACTACGTGCTATTTAATCATTCATACACCGATGGATACATCGGTAGGCAACGTGGGGTTCAGTATCTTGCCCAGGGATGCTTCGACATGTGGCCCGGGGAAGCCGGAGTTGAACCACCATTGATGGGCGACTGCTCTTCCTCCTGAGCTACAGCCGCCCAAATTTATTGTTATTTATACCATATTCAGACCATTCATCTTTCTATTCTTTAGTGGATTTCACTGTTGCCCTCTTCAATGCACTCCCATCCCTTTTCCCCTCACCAACTTCACCACCAAAGACGCTTGGTAATAGCTGTGAGGCACTTCTTCATACCCTGAAGGTAAGAAAATGTTTGTGTTGATTCCTTACTGTTCTCTTTGAAGAGCCTTTGTTGTACATGTTTACATTTACAGAAACAATACACCTGAGTTCGCAATCACAGATATGACCTAATTCATGCAAAAAGGGGAAAACAGAAGAGCCTCCAGTGTCCCACAAATGATGTTCACAGAAAGGAATAGCAAAAAATGTTTCAACACTTTTATTTCATTCATTCATTCCAGAAACATTAAAAATATACCACCTCGCATCAGCTTGTGTCAGTTTTTAATCCATCCTAAATCCCTACACCTTGATCACTCAAACAAAATGTACCCCCCCCCATTGTTCATCGTACTTCATGTTTATTTCTTCCAGTCTGATAAGAAATCAGTATGAGTATTTTAAACCTGAATTTAATTTAGGGGTAAGATTTTTCAGAAGGGATGTTCGATTCAATTCAATTTTATTTATATAGCACCAGATAACAACAATTGTCATCTCAATGCACTTAAATAATATAGTCCAATTCAAGCCAATTGGAATTAAATTAATTGTAATCATAATCCAATTCATTCACATAGAGCCAATTCAAAAAATAATATCCTAGCTAAGGAAACCAACAGATTGCACCGAAACTTGTCTTCAGTCCAATCTCCCGTCCTGAGCGTGCCTGTGGCGACTGTGGAAAGGAACGACTCCCTTTTAACAGGAAGAAACCTCTGGCAGAACCAGACTCAGGAAGGGTGGCCATCTGCCTCGACCAGCTGGGGTTTGAGAAGACAGAAAAGAGGGGAAAGAGGGGGGCAAAAAATCATATTCATAATATCATTTGAGAAATTAAACAGGGGGAAAAGAGAGCAAAGTGAGGAAAGGTGTGACAGATGAGGTCTAAGCCTATAGCAGCTTAACTATGGGATGTTTCAGGATTACCTGAGCCATCCCTAACTATAAGCTTTATCAAAAAGGAAAGTTTTAAGCCTAATCTTAAAAGTGGAAAGGGTGTCTGCTTCCCAGACATTTACTGACAGCTTATACCACAAGAGAGGGGCCTGATAACTGAAGGCTCCACCTCCCATTCTACTTTTAGAAACTCTGGGAACAACAAGTAAACCTGCAGTTTGGGAGCGAAGTGCTCTGTTGGGAAACTATCCAACTATGAGATCTTTAAGATATGATGGAGCTCGGTCATTAAGAGCTTTATATGTGAGAAGAAGAATCTTAAATTCTATTCTGAATTTAACAGGGAGCCAATGAAGAGAAGCTAAAAATGGAGAAACATGATCTCTCCTGTTAGTTCTTATCAGAACTCTGGCTGCAGCATTTTGGATCAGCTGGAGGCTTTTCAGAGAATATGTGGGACAGCCCAATAATAAGGAATTACAGTAGTCCAATCTCGAAGTAACAAATGCATGAACTAGTTTCTCTGCATCACCCTGAGACAGGATGTTCCTGATTTTAGCAATATTACGAAGGTGAAAGAAGGCAGTCCTAGAAACCAGTTTTATATGTGCGTCAAATGATAAATTCTGGTAAAAAATAACTCCAAGGTTCCTCACTGTAGAACTAGAAGCCAAGCAATACCATCTAGAGTAACTATATAACTAGACAATTTCTCCCTGAAGCGCTCAGGTCCAAAGAGAACAACTTCAGTTTTGTCTGAATTTAGAAGCAGACAGTTCTGAGTCATCCAGGTCTTTATGTCTTTAAGACAGGCTTGTAGTCTGACCAACCTATTGGTTTCATCTGGTTTCACGGATAAGTACAGCTGAGTATCATCAGCATGACAATGGAAATTTATGCCATGCTGTCTAATAATGTTACCTAACTGAAGCATGTACAAAGTAAAAAGAATTGGTCCAAGCACAGAACCCTGAGGAACTGACATATTGTTGTTAGTAGCATACTACCTGCAGTTAACATACCCTAAGTGTATTGCAACGCTCCTCTCTATTATCCAAACAGAAGTAATTGGTGATGCAATTCATGATCAAGATGCCACTAGTGCATACAAGAAAGGAGTGGCTGATTGGAAAGCTTTCATTTCTAAGTAGCTGTCAACCAGTATATTTGTCATGTCACTTGTTCTCATTTTGTAATTCAGGATACATTCATTGAAAAGTGCTGTTACATATAAGATAATAACTGAGATACAAATGTCAATCAAAAGTTAACTCGTTGTAGGACAGGAGAAAAGTTTGGATTGACCCAACGTAGAGTGTCATTCATTGGAGGGTAAACACTTACCACTGAAGTCGTTTGTAAAGTTTGGTTGGAGCCTGTTTGTAGCAAACTGTAGATGTTAGCGCAGAGCCGTATTTATCTTGAATTCTCGCTATTCAGAAAATATTATATGTAATAAATATCATCTTGGACTAAGCAGATTGTCTCAGTGCATAGAGAAACCACATAACATAACTTTGTATTTTCTGGATTGTCTTTATTGTAAAATTGATTGTAAGAATACATTGCAATCCTCGACTCATTGATGATGAGTGTTAAATAAATATTTAACGCTCTTATAGAGTCTAGTTGTTATTTCTGGAGAAACCATTAAAATGTATATACTAAAAATGAGGATAGGCTTTAGGTTTTAAGGTTTAGTTTTAAGATGAAGTAAGCCTTGTTTTAAGATAAACCAGATTAAATTAAGACAGAGTTTAGTCATTCTTCAGTAATAGTGAGTATTGTTTCTCTAAATTTAATATATATATATTTTTGAGGAACCTTCAGCTTAGTTTGATAAAACTAAAATAAAATATGAAATTGCTTATATTTAGTGCATTTCACTTATTTTGAGGCTGTATAAAGTTAAACGTTTAAGTAATCTTAAAACCAGCATTTTAGGCTTATTAGAAGCCTTCTAAATACGCCTGTAGACATGGTTATTTCTAGATTTAACAATCTTAATTCAAGAAATCTTGTCAAGTGAAATTATCTTGCTGCATGGACAGATAATTTGTTGTTGAGTACCTTTTCCCTCAGATTTAGTGTTTTTATCTTGTTTTTAGACACTCCTTTTTTGCAGTGAAGGTAAGTGCACACCATAAACTTCTTTATCAAACACTCAAAGCCTGGAGCTGGCCTGATTACCACGGGGATGGTGAAACGATTTGGCGAAGACTGGTGCTCCTGCTGCTCCTTAAGTAGGGTTCTTGATGATGGTAGATGAAGAACAGGTGTGCAGCAACCAGACTCCGCCCTGGTATCCACGGAAACCTGCTCACCCAGCCTGAAAACACACTTCCAAGCCAAGTCAGATCATGACAGTAACAGGAAAGTCCAGATAAATGGTTCTAAAATGTATCTGTATTGGTAAGAGAAAATGCAATAGCCAATCCTGTTTATCTGAGTATGCTTAATTTTTGAGGTATGAGCATTGAGGTAGACAGGGATTTTGTGACAGTAGACTGTAAAAAATACATATTTGTTAATCTGTAGCCATGACCTCCTCACCTTCCAGACAACAGCATTTTCTTAAGACTTGCCGTCTGAGATTAATGTTGTGGATTAAAGCGTAATTTATCTTGAGAGCTGATATTACTGTTCAGAAGAAGATTTAAAGAATTGCCCCAGATCAAATCTGCAATGACCAAATTAAAATCCCGAGCTAAATTTGGAAGCTCAAAGTAAAGTCAGAAGGATTAGATATAATATCGTCTCAAATTAAAAGAAGGCAGGGTGTATTTTACTTATTTGATAGAAGGTAGGAAAATCCTTCCTCAAAGAAGAGAAAAACAAAATTTTAGAAAATCAACTGGCTGAATTTTTGCTTTCTCTCTGGATGATACTAATTTCCAGGAAAGACACAAATTAAAAACAAATAGAAAAAACAAGAAAGCAAAACACTACTCGTGTGTAGTTTTTTGCCCAAATGTCACAGGATAATGATGATCGATCTGTAATTGTTCTTTAAGAGGCTTGTCAAACAACTATAAGTGAAAGTCTCCTGTCTCTCGCTCTTTCACACACACACACACACTCACATAGGGAGGTCGAAGAGGGTGGACAATGATTCTACAGACACAACGGCAAAGTTAGAATAGAATAGAAAATACTTTATTCATCCACGTGGTGGAAATTCAAATTGTCATGTAGCTCAATTAAAATATTTACAATGATTGCATAATAGAACAACAATAATAGTAATAACAAATAAATTAAATTTGAGAAGAACGTGTTAGCAGTCACTGCTGAAAAGCCTTATGTCTAAAACTCAGTACCATACCAATCAGTCTGCATTGATGGAGGGGAGATAGAGACTGTTCAGACCTGCAAATACCTGGGGGTGGTGCTGGATAATAAACTGGAGTGGTCTGCCAACATAGAAGCACTGTACAGGAGGGGCTAGAGCCGTCTCTTCTTCCTGAGACGGCTCAGGTCCTTCAATGTCTGCAGTGATATGATATGCATGTTTTATCACACTAACATTGAGAGTGTACTGTTCTATGCTGTTGTCTGCTGGGAGAGTTGCACTACAGACAAAAACTGTAGGTGCCTGGACAAACTGGTGAAAAAAGGCCGGTTCTGTTGTAGGCAGAAGGCTAGACCCTCTCAGTGCTATGGTGGAGCAACGGATGAGGAGGAAATTATATTCTGTTTTGGAGAATAATAGACATCCTCTCCACAGCATCCTGGCAGGTCAGAGGACTAGCTGCAGGGAGAGGCTGCAGGACTGAGAGGTTCAGGAGGTCCTTTGTCCCCACAGCCATAAGGCTTTTTAACAGTGACTGCTGACATGTTCTTCTCAAATTTATTAATTTTGTCATTGATTATTATAATTTTTATTATTGTTGTTGCTGTTGTTGTCTAGTATGAAATCATTGTAAATAGTTAAAAAAATTTGAGCTACTCGACTAATTTGAATTCCCCCCACTGGGGAATGAATAAAGTATTTTTCTATTCTATACTATTCTTATGTCTGTGGGAACAAAGAACCTCCTGAACCTCTCAGTCCTGCAGCGCAGTGAGATGAGCCTCTCGTTGCTCCTCTGTCCTGCCAGGATGCTGTGGAGGGGGTGTTTAGTATTCACCATCATGGAATATAGCTTCCTCCTCATCCGCTACTACACCACAGCTGTATGGTGTTGAAGGCACTGGAGAAGTCAAAGAACATGACTATCACATATGAGCCACATATGAACCAGGCCTGGTGGAGCATCTACAGAATTGCATCTTCCACTCCTATGCGTTTCTGGTAGGCAAACTGAGGGGGTCAAGGTCCTCAGCAACATGCAGTCTCATGCAACGGACAAGGAGTCGCTCCAATGACTTCATTGTGTGAGATGTCAGAGCCACCAGTCTGTGGTCATTCAGCTCCACTGGTCGCCCAAATTTGAGCACCAGTATAAGACAGGAAGTCTTCCACAGCACCGGGACTTTTTCCATCTGAAGGCTCATATTGAAGAGCCTCTGAAGAGGGACTGCTATCTGTCCTGCACAGCCCTTCACAAGCATTGAACACACGCAGAGACAGAGGTGCAGCTGGGCAGAAGAGGCCAGATGGTGGAAGCTGTTGCACAGGTGGAGGTACAGCTGATCCGAGGAGGCCTGGTGATGGGAGTCGCTGCAGAAGTGGAGGTGCATCTGGACAGAGGAGGCCTGACGGTGAGAGCTGCTGTAGAGGTGGAGATGCAGTTGGGCGGAGGAGGCCTGATGGTTGGAGATGCTGCAGAGGTGGAGGTACAGCTGGTCAGAATGGAGGGAGCAGCAGCAGAGGTGGAAAGGCTCCACTATCAAACTCCACTATCAAACTCGTAAGTTTTTCAGTTTGTACCTAGTGATGGTCCTCATCTCCCTCAACACCTCCCTGGTGTTACTGTTCTGCAGTTGTCTCTCTACCTTTTTCTTGTACTCCACTTTAGCTCGACATAGTATCTTTTTGAGCTCCTGTTGAACACTCCTCTGCTTTTCCTTATCCCTTTCCTGGAACGCCCTATTCTTCTAGTTCAGGAGGGCTTTGATGTCACTGGTGATCAACGGTTTATTGTCACTATAATAGCACCGTATACACCTCACTGGAATCCCAGTGTCCCTACAGAAGTTAATGTAGCCTGTAATGGTGCTGACCCTCGTGTCCCTATCCATTTCATCCATTGCTCCTCCAGCAGTACAGCCCAGTCTGTGACATCAAAGCAGTCTGCTGACCACTTCCTGAAAAATTTGCTGGTAACAGGAAGTCTTTGTGCACAAGTAATATTGCTAAACTTCGTAATATTGCTAAAATCAAGAACATCCTGTCTCAGGGTGATGCAGAGAAACTAGTTCATGCATTTGTTACTTCAAGATTGGACTACTGTAATTCCTTATTATTGGGCTGTCCCACATATTCTCTGAAAAGCCTCCAGCTGATCCTAAATGCTGCAGCCAGAGTTCTGATGAGAACTAACAGGGGAGATCATGTTTCTCCAGTTTTAGCTTCTCTTCATTGGCTCCCTGTTAAATTCAGAATAGAATTTAAGATTCTTCTCCTCACATATAAAGCTCTTAATGACCGAGCTCCATCATATCTTAAAGATCTCATTGTAAGATATTTTCTTAATAGAGCACTTCGCTCCCAAACTGCAGGTTTACTTGTTGTTCCCAGAGTTTCTAAAGGTAGAATGGGAGGCTGAGCCTTCAGTTATCAGGCCCCTCTCTTGTGGAATAAGCTGCCAGTAAATGTCTGGGAAGCAGACACCCTTTCCACTTTTAAGATTAGGCTTAAAACTTTCCTTTTTGATAAAGCTTATAGTTAGGGATGGCTCAGGTGAGCCTGAAACATCCCATAGTTAAGCTGCTATAGGCTTAGACTGCTGGGGGACCTCATCTGTCACACCTTTCCTCACTTTGCTCTCTTTTCCCCCTGTTTAATTTCTCAAATTATATTATCTACATGTGACATTATTGTGGTTATTAACTTGTGTTTCCCTGTTCCAACAGGTATCCTTTGAATGGTGTTATGGTGTTTTTCCCCCCTCTTTTCCGTCTTCACAAACCCCAGCTGGTCGAGGCGGATGGCCACCCTTCCTGAGTCTGGTTCTGTCAGAGGTTTCTTCCTGTTAAAAGGGAGTCGTTCCTTTCCACAGTCGCCACAGGCACGCTCAGGACGGGAGATTGGACTGAAAGCAAGTTTCGGTGCAATCTGTTGGTTTCCTTAGCTAGGATATTATTTTTTGAATTGGCTCTATATGAATTAATTGGATTATGATTACAATTAATTGAATTCCAATTGGCTTGAATTGGACTATATTACTTAAGTGCCTTGAGATGACAATTGTTGTAATCTGGAGCTATATAAATAAAATTGAATTGAACAAAACTAACAGAAGTGATAAACAACTACACACGTGGTCAAAATGGTTGGTACCCCTCAGTTAAAGAAGGAAATTCTCACTGAAATCACTTGAAACTTACAAAAGTAACAATAAATGAAAATTTATTGAAAATTAATTAATCAAAATCAGCCATTACTTTTGAATTGTTGATTAACATAATTATTTTTTTAAAAAAAACTAATGAAATAGGGCTGGACAAAAATGATGGTACCCATAACTTAATATTTTGTTGCACAACCTTTTGAGGCAATCACTGCAATTAAACGATTTCTGTATTTGTCAATGAGCGTTCTGCAGCTGTCAACAGGTATTTTGGCCCACTCCTCATGAGCAAACTGCTCCAGTTGTCTCAGGTTTGATGGGTGTCTTCTCCAAATGGCATGTTTCAGCTCCTTCCACAGATGTTCAATGGGATTCAGATCTGGGCTCATGGAAGGCCACTTTAGAATAGTCCAACGCTTTTCTCTCAGCCATTCTTGGGTGTTTTTGGATGTGTGTTTTGGATCGTTGTCCTGTTGGAAGACCCATGACCTGCGACTGAGACCAAGCTTTCTGACACTAGGCAGCACATTTCTCTCCAGAATGCCTTGATAGTCGTCAGATTTCATTTTACCTTGCACACATTCAAGACACCCTATGCCAGATGCAGCAAAGCAGCCCCAAAACATTGCTGAGCCTCCTCCATGTTTCACCGTAGGGACAGTGTTCTTTTCTTCGTATGCTTGGTTTTTGAGTCTATGAACATAGAGTTACTAAGTTACATAAAGCTCCAGTTTGGTCTCATCTGTCCAAAGGACATTCTCCCAGAAGCTTTGTGGCTTGTCAACATGCATTTTTGCAAATTCCAGTCTCGCTTTTTTATGATTTTCTTTCAGCAGTGGTGTCCTCCTTGGTCGTCTCCCATGAAGTCCACTTTGGCTCAAACAACGACGAATGGTGCGATCTGACACTGATGTACCTTGGCCTTGGAGTTCACCTTTAATTTCTTTGGAGGTTGTCCTGGGCTCTTTGGATACAATTCGAACGATCTGTCTCTTCAATCTGTCATCAATTTTCCTCTTGCGGCCACGTCCAGGAAGGTTGGCTACTGTCCCGTGGGTGTTGAACTTCTGAATAATATGAGCCACTGTTGTCACAGGAACTTCAAGCTGTTTAGAAATGGTCTTATAGCCTGCACCTGTAAGATGTTTGTCTATAATTTTTTTTCGGATGTCCTGGGACAATTCTCTCCTCCGCTTTCTGTTGTCCATGTTCAGTGTGGTACACACCTTTTCACCAAACAGCAGAGTGACTACTTGTCTCCCTTTAAATAGGCAGACTGACTGATTATGAGTTTGGAAACACCTGTGATGTCAATTAAAGGACACACCTGAGTTAATCATGTCACTCTGGTCAAATAGTTTTCAATCTTTTATATAGGTACCATCATTTTTGTCCAGCCCTATTTCATTAGTTTTTTTTTTTTAAATAATTATGTTAATCAACATTTAAAAAGTAATGGCTGATTTTGATTATTTAATTTTCAATTAATTTTTATTTATTGTTACTTTTGTAGGTTTCAAGTGCTTTCAGTGAGAATTGTGGGTTTTTCCTTCTTTAACTGAGGGGTACCAACAATTTTGTCCACGTGTGTATGTATGGGAATTCTCTTGGCACAAAGAACGCACGGAAACCAACTGACAGCAGTTCAATGTCTGGACATGAATACCAATTTCCTGTTCAGAACATGACACAATGGGATTTAACCCTGCAATATTTCTTAAGAAATAAAAAAAGAGCAAACCAGAGATTTGACATGAGCATCCAAAGTGAGAGTTGGATTAAAAGTTGCCCCAAGGTTCCTAATAGATGATTAAGCAAAAAAAGCAAGGGTGACTTCGAGTTTCCATTACCTTAGACACAAATCTGTCTGTGGGACAAACAAGGACTATTTTCTCTTTAAGTTGCTGCCACTGAAAATGATAAGCAAACCGCTTAAAAGCAGAATCTGATACACCAAGCCAGTATCTCAAATTTCAAGCATAATGTGATGGTCAACAGCATCAAAGGCAGAGGTCAAGTCCAACATCAGCAAAACAGATCCTGTATCCCTTTGCATCAAGATGACAGAGGAGCTGTTTTGATAGAATGAGCTCTGCGAACACCAGATTGAAAATTATCAAGAATTCTGTATTTATCCAAAACAGTTGTAAGCTTCTTAGCCACAACCTTTTCTAAAATATTAGCGATAAATGGTCATCTTGAGATTGGTCTCTAGCTGCTAAGAAGATAAGGGTCAAGTTTGGATTTTTTGAGAGTGGGTAGATTCAGATTCAGAATGCAGTGGTCAGCATTCTTGAAATAAACAGGGACCAGAAACCAGTGAAGTGTTGATTATAGTGAGCACACAGGGACCGATTGTCATGTCCCGTTTTGAGTTTTGTTTTTGTCTTGTCATGTCTTGTTTTCAGGTTTTAGGTTTATTTCTTGTCATGTTTTTTCCCCTGTCACATTAGGTTCACTCAAGTCACCTGTTTTTGTTTCACAGCTGCACCCCATCACCAATCACATCCCCACAGTATTTAGTTTCCAGGTTTCCCTCAGTGCTATGCAGACTCCTCACCTCTCTCTATGCATCAGGTTCACGTTTGTTCAGGTCAGGTTTTTGCCTCTTAGTCATAGTCTTGTCTTTTTTTGTTTTTTTTACAGTTTAAGAATTATTGACAACCAGCTCATCCGTGCTTTTTGTTCTTGTTTTTGTAAATAAATTAAGTTTTGCTTTAGAACTCTGCATCTGGGTCCTCCCTTCCACACCACGTCCCTGACACCGACAGACTGAAACACAAATTTTGAAAAAAGATTATGGTAAAATATCAGAACAGGAAAATGCTTTCATTGTGTCAACTAATCTGACCAACCCAGATAAAGAAAGATAAAAACATTTCTAAAATAACAGGCTGAGCTGGAGATCATGAAGATGCTGAGGAAGAAATATTGTTTCTCATATTACAGACTTTTTTTTTAACAAAGAAAATTTTCACAATCTTCATTTGAAAAAAAACAGGACATAGATGGTGCAATATCACTCATGGTCAGGGATTTATGCCGAGTACTGGTATTGTTTGGTACCAGTAATCTTAACGGTACCGGGGTACCATTAAGATTCTGGACAATCTACACTGTTATTGGTACATTTTAAACGACTGTCTACCTAACCGTTGTGTAACCATGACACCATTGGGTAATCATAACACTACTACCGTCGATAGGTGATGACGCAGCACCTCGTCGAATGATCATGTCCGCATTAACGTCTAAGCGATACAAAGTGTGGGCCAACTTGATCAAAGTTGACAAAGATTCGTCTCGATGCAACATTTGTCTCAGACAAGTTTCATCCAAGTGAGGTAACACCATCATCATGAAGCACTTGCAGCACACTCATAATGTAAAACTGAAGGAGTGTTCCATCTTTGACTGCCTAGACCCGGCAAAAGCTAGTCGACCAACAAACGCTACCGAGTGCAGCGCCATACGAGCAGCACCCGACTTCTTGTCTGCTTCGACATTTTCAAGTCACGGTAAGAGTATTATTTGCCATGTTTGTAGTTATTAACTCCGGAGTATACAGCATTAATTTTACCACCGCTGATGCTGATTCGTGTTACGGTAAGCCTGTAGGCAGTAAGAACCAATTATCAGCCACCACCACAGGACAAGGATGCAGGGTGCAGACAACCCCATTCACAATCACAAGACGTCACATGAAGATGATGCTAAAGAAAACATTGGAATGTCATAGGGCCGTTGCAAAGTTTATTTTAATGGATCTCCAGCCCTTCGCTACGGTCCAATTCAAGTGTTTTAGGTAAATAGGCAGTCAACTTGAAGTCAGCGTCAGCACTGTTAGCTGTCCTGTTAATCAGATGTTAGCTAATTTTGTATTGCTTTTTCTGTGATGATGATTGTTAGGGAGATGACCAGAGGCCTTAACCCAGGTTACACCAACCCTTCCAGCGACGTGTTGTCAGGCACCCTCCTACCACCTTGGTGTGAAGTTGAAAAAAAATGTGATAGTTGAGCTTGTTAAGGTGTCAAAAGCAGCCATGACCAGTGATGGGTGGACAAGTATCACACAGGGTCACTGTCACCATCACACTCCACTATGTGTATTAAGGCCAGTTAAAGTAGAAAGTACTCTCAACCCAGGCAGCATATGAGTCACAGAGTGGTCCAGTTGTGGCTCAAGAGATAGGAGAAGTGTTTGTAGAGTTCGGTGTCAAAGCAAAAGTCGTAGCCATGACAGTTGATAACGCAGGAAGTGGCTGCACGTGAGCTCCAAATCAGAAAGTTTGGATGCTTTGCGCACACGCTCAATCACATCCACCCATCCAAACTGTCTCAAAGTGGGCAGCAAGGATCAGGGACTGTGTTGTGTGGATCAAGAGATCTTCCATTGTGAAGAACCTGGTTGCGGAGAAGCAGAGACTTCTGGGTAAGAAACTAAGCCCCATTGTTTCAATATCATCACTCAGACAGGAGCCACAGCAGGACTGTAGGATTGTAGAATAAATACATATTTATATAATTTCTTCTCAGACTTTAAAGGTTCACAGAGGATGACGACAAAAAAGCCAAGGAGTTTGTCAGCATGATGAGAATAATATACATCTCCACCCTGTTTGTATCAAGTGACAAACAGGTCACCTGCAGCCAGATTCTCCCCATAATAACAAAGCTTGAGAGCCACTTCAGCATTGCACAGGATGACTCTGCGTTTGTAGCCACCATCAAGGAAAAATTGTGGGGTGACTTGTCCAGATGTTACCAGGTGCAAAATGAACAAAAAGACATACATCCATATTCATACTCTATATGTATGACACTTACAGTTCTCTTATACAAAATGTACATACTTTGCATTGCACTTTTTTGCTGCTCCTTTGCAACAGCATTTTGTTTCTCTATTACTTTTACTCTTCCAAAGACAATAGTTTAATTATGTGAAACTATTGTTTGTTTTATTTGTGAATAGGATTATGAGCTGATGCTGTTCTTGGAAGAGGCCACCACCACGGACCCTAGGTTCAAGGAGAAAATCAACAAAGATGAAGTCTTTGACCGGCTGATGGAGATAGTAGTAAGAGAAGTTAAAAGTCGTCACAATTTAACTTTGAGAATATATGCAATGTACATGTACATGCATGTACATAACACATTTATTAAGGCAATCTAATCTCCCTCCTTCAGCTGTTAGAGGATGAGGATGTGACAGTGAATGAAGTTGAGTTCCAGGGGGATGAAGAAGAGGAGGATGTAAGTTTGGCATGTTTGTGTGATCCTATGCTGTGTTGCAGCAAAAAGCAATGAATTTGACTTAAAAAAAATTTGGTATTGTTTTATATTTCAGCATTTAAAACCAGTATCTGCACTGGGAGAACTCTTCACAGAGGAAGATAGACAACTGCAAAGGCAGAAAGACTGAAAAAACAACTTGCAGTTTACAGAGATCTTCCCCCTATCGCTACTGAACAAGACCCTGTCCACTAGTGGTAGAGTTAGTCGTAGTTTATGGTCCTGCGTGATGTCGATGACATCGGTACTTCGTGGCGACATCATCGACGATTACCCCTCCGCCGTAGCCTGACTTGCACCTCCCAAAAATTCTAACTACACGTTGCCTCAACGCAGAACTTCGGATGCTGAATGGAAGACGTCATGTTGACGCTGGCAATGTTCCGGACGACTATAAATCTAGCTTAAGACAGACACACTTTCCTTATTCTCACAGCTGTCCTTCATCTACCTTTGCGTCCAGGCCTCTTCAACGCTGTCTGAATGAGTGTTCTCAACCACTGGACACTCTGTCCAGAGAGGTCTCGGCTGCTGCCTGAGAAAGTAAATATGTTGCTTTTTCTTAACAAAAACTGATAGGGCCAAAAACTGCAGGAGAAGTGCTTCCAGTGCCTCTGCTACACTGTTCTGTTTATGTATGTTCTTTTTTGTGTGATCTTCTGTTCTAAGAAGCATTAGATTGCAAGAATAACATCCTGTTCTGATCCTCCTTGTGGGAATAAAAAAACATTGACTCTTTTAACATCTTGTAATTTCTTTATTTTTACTCTAAATTACGTTGTAGTATTGATAAGAGTATCGATAAATATCAGTTTCGACAAGGAGTATCGGTACTGGTATCGGTATCAATAAATCATAATGAGACATCCCTACTCATGGTGTCAATTAAATCTGGTTTCATGGTGTGAGGACAACAACCTCACCCTGAACACAGACAAGACGAAGGAGATGATAGTGGACATGAAGAAGGAGAGGAGACCTCATCATTCAGAGCTTGCGGTGGAGAGGGTGAGCACCTTCAAATATCTGGAGGTGGACCTCACCAGGACACTAAACACCACACAGCTGGTGAAGAAAGCTCAACAGTGGCTGTATTTTCTAAGGAGGCTCAGGAAGTCTGGCATGTCGGCTGAGATCCTCAGGAATTCCTACAGCTACGTTGTTGAGAGCATCTTGCTGCATCCCTGTATGGTACAGCAGGGCCACTGTCATGGATCGCAAACGTCTGCAGAGAGTGCTAAAGACAGCTGAGAGGATCATCAGGATACCACTGCCCTCTTTGCAGAGCATCTACAACATCAGAGTCAACAGGAGAGCTGCTGCCATCATCAAACACCCCACCCACCCCAACATGGACTGGTCACACTTCTCCCCTCAGGCTGTAGGTACAGAAATGTGAAATGCAGGACCACCAGACTCAAGAACTATTCTTTCCCCACTACTATCAGACTCCATAAAAGCTAATAAAATTGCGCTACAAATAACCTTAAATTTATTTTTGTACTATTCAGTGAATATGTATTTATTATTTTTCTTCAGTTTATTTGTATTTTGTATATAGCATTTTTTTTAACTGTATATAGCATTTATTTTACTACTTTGTTGTCTGCAAGAATGCCAGTCAAAGTAAGTTTTTCATTGAACAGGGATGTGTTTCTACTGTGCATATGACAATAAAAACTTGGAATCTTGAATTAACACCTTAGGATTACCTCTACCCTTCAGAACCAGGTTTGAAAAATAGGCAGCCTGTGCATCTCTAACTGAATTATTCAAAAACAGCCTCACCCACTTGCATCCACCCTGCTTGGCCAATGAAACTTTCTCCTGGAAACGTCCTTTTGTCAGCTGTACTGCGGAGCATTATTTCACTGACAGGTCGTGTGTAAAATTGTGTAAAGACTTCAAACATGTTTTGATTAAAAAAAGTACTTTCAATTGCATACTTCTGTTACAGAAGTGGACTTACCACAAATTTGCTGGAAACCCTTGGACTGCTGCGCACACAGGGTGAGGCCTGCTCAACGCCGGCACCTTCCAGTGCTGCCCGCTTCCAGAGGAGGCGAAGGCGGAGGTGTATGCGGAAGCAGAAGGGGGAAGCCCGCAGCGGGGCTAGCACTCGGGCTAAAGCTAGGACTAAAGCTAACCCTTGCAGAACACTACTTCCATTGATTCTGTTGTCAAATACCCGCTTACTAGTGAACAAACTGGACTACATCAAGCTGGAAATCACATCAAAAAGTGAGTTGAGAGTCTGTTGTGCTCTAGTTTTCATGGAGACCTGGCTGAATGACACAGTTACGGAAAACGCGATTAGCATAGCGGGGCTGGAGGGGCAAAATAATCTAAGAGGCAAAATGATCTTTTTCATCAAATAAGAAAAAGAGGGAAAGTTCAAGAATATCAGAATTAGAACTCAGGATTAAATCATTAGAAGTCGCCCATAGTGCCTCTCAAGAGGAACACATACTGAATTAATTAAGAAAAGCTAAAATTGAACTAAACGAAATTATTAACAAACAACTACAGTTTCTGATACAAAGACTTTGCTTGGAGAACTTTGAGCATGGCAATAAATCTGGAAGGTTCCTAGCCAATCAATTAAAGATAAACAAAGAGAAAACAACAATCACTTCTGTTAAAGAGGTTCTTACAGCCTTAAAACATCTAGACCCTCGAAAATCAGCAGGCCCTGATAATCTTTTTTAATCTTTCTATCCAGAGCAACGTCATTCCTGATGTGTGGAAACTGCTCATGTCCTCCCTTTCCAGAAAGGGGGTGACCCCACTTTATTGAATAATTATAGACCCATCTCCAAGCTCTTGATTTTAGCAAAAGTTCTTGAAAGGCTGGTGAATGACCATGTGAAGGACTACCTGAGCCTGAACAATATTTTATCTCCTTTTCAGTGAGGTTTTAGGAAGCAGCATAGTAGAGCAACTGCTGCCATCAAGGTGATAAATGATATTGTGGAAGCCATGGATGCCAAGAAATACTTCACTGCCCTTTTTATTGATCTTTCAAAGGCATTTGATACAGTCGATCAGAGTATTTTATGTCAGCGACTGTCTACCATTGGAATATCAGACCATGCTGTTGGCTGGTTCTCCAACTACCTTTCCGGCCGCAAGCAGTGTGTGCAGTCTGATGGTCTTAGCTCCGGGTTCCTAAACACTTTAAATGGTGTGCCGCAAGGTTCCGTCTTAGGACCCACTCTTTTTATTATTTATGTGAATGGGGTAGGCCAAAACATAAATGCATCTGTGCATCTTTATGCTGATGATACCATTGTCTATTGTTGCGCATCTTCTGTCGCCCAGGTGTTCAAAGAACTGCAGTCTGCTTTTGACACCATTCAGGCACAATTGTCTCATCTCAGGCTAGTTCTAAATGCAGATAAAACTAAGTCTGTTCTTTTAAAATAAAAAGAAGGTGCCTGCTGTTTTACCCTGTATTATGTCTGCCCAGGGTACCCATATTGAGTCTGTGGCCACTTATAAATACCTTGGCATAACATTGGACGATAGCCTTTATTTTAAATGCCATATTGACCAATTGCTGAAGACACTTAAATTAAAACTAGGGTTTTTCTTTAGAAATAGAGCCTGTTTTTCTTTTAATGCAAGAAAACGTATTGTTTCAGCCAGTTTCTTGTCACTCCTGGATTATGGTGATGTTGTTCACATGAATGCCTCTGCTCACTCCCTACATCTACTGGATGCTGCATATCACAGATCTTTGAGATTCATAACTGGTTGTAAACCCTATACACATCACTGCACATTGTACTCTCTCACTGACTGGTCTTCACTTTCCATGCGCAGAACCACCCACTGGTATCTATTTATCTATAAATCCATCATTAACCTACTCCCCTCCTATTTGTCCACATACTTGACACAGAAACAGTCTGATCATAGCCTCTGGTCCCTGGATTACATCACATTTGCCATCCCCTCAGTCCGTACTGAACTTGGCAAAAAGGCGTTCTATGCTGCGCCTGTAACATCGACCAAGCTCCAACAGAAGCTGAAGCTGTCCAGTTTTATTTAACTAGAGGACTTCAAATTACTTGTAGGAAGGCTGGTGAGACAGTCAGTGGAGGTCAGCATGTGTACTGTATTTAACTAGTTCCTTGTTTTTTATTTTATTTCATTATTAATTATTATATGTTCCTGTTTTGTTTTTGTCTCTTGTACGTTTAATTAGTCTGTAACTTTGTGTTTTGCTGCTGCCTACCTAAAACAGGTCTCTCTTGCAAATGAGATCTTGGGTCTCATTGAGATTTTACCTGTATAAATAAAGGTTAAGAAAATAAAATAAAAAGACATAAAAGGAAATGTCACCCATGACCCTGATGTAATCAGCAATGCTTTCAGAGACTTCCTTAAAACCTTATATTCATCATAAAATGATCCACCAGACAGTAAAATAGATCAGTTTCTTAGTAACAACCTTCCAAAATTACAACCCCAACAGGCAATGGCTCTGGATTCACCTCTCT
This sequence comes from Leuresthes tenuis, assembly GCF_036924035.1. Lineage (NCBI taxonomy): Eukaryota > Metazoa > Chordata > Actinopteri > Atheriniformes > Atherinopsidae > Leuresthes > Leuresthes tenuis. The sequence goes on from NW_027325357.1 coordinate 36,133,741, forward strand.
CAATAGGAGAACTCCATGAAGCCCTTCAACATATGCCTAGTAACAAAGCCCCAGTACCAGATGGTTTTCCAGCAGATTTCTACAAAGAATTTTGGACTGTTTTGGCACCAACATTTCACAAAATGGTATTACAAGTTAAGCAGAATGGCAGATTATCCCCACACATGAACTCTGCTAACATTATCCTGCTACAGAAACCAGGAAAAGACCCCGTACTTCCATCCAGCTACCGCCCAATATCTCTAATAAATGTAGACCTCAAAATAATTTGTAAAGCCCTCGCCAAAAGAATAGAAAAAAATAACTCCACTTATAATATATCCTGACCAGACAGGTTTCATAAAGGGTAGAAACTCATCCACTAACACTCGCAGGCTAATTAATCTCATGGACTATTCCACCATCAACAACTTGGAAACCACAATCGTCTCTCTAGATGCAGAAAAAGCATTTGATCGAGTGAACTGGAAATTTTTATTTGCAGCATTAAACAAATTCGGGTTTGGGTCATACTTCATCAACTGGATAAGGATATTATATAGCTCCCCAAATGCATGTGTCAGGACAAATGATCAAACTTCTCCAAGCTTCAGCCTGCTGAGAGGTACAAGACAGGGTTGCCCACTTTCTCCCTCACTTTTTGCTATTTTCATCGAACCTTTAGCAGCTGTAATCAGACAAGATAGAAATATTAAAGGCATCCAACCACAAAATATTGAGCATAAAATAAGTCTTTATGATGATGATGTTTTACTTTTCCTTCAGAACTCTCAAACGTCTCTCACTCACACGATCACACTCATAAATAAATTCTCAGCACTTTCTGACTACTCTATCAACTGGTCTAAGACCACAGTTCTGTCCATTAACTGTAGGTTCCAGAATATACCTGCAATCACTTTACAGTCAGGAAATATGAGGTATTTAGGCATAAACATTTCCTCCAGGCTCTCAGAGCTAACAAATTATGTGTAACTATTAAAGACAGTCGAGGATGATCTCACTCGTTGGAAGTTCTTACCTATATCACTTATGGGGAGAGTTACAACCATTAAAATGATGATATTACCAAAATTAATTATTTGTTCTCAATGAGACCCATAAAACCATCTGCTACTTGGTTTAAGTCACTAGATTCATGCATCTCCTAATTTCTGTGGAAAAACAAACATATTAGTTTAAAAAGCCTACAGAAGACCAGGGAAAGTGGTGGATTAGATTTCATTTTCAGCACTATTTCTTAGCTAATAGGTTACAATATATATCAAAATGGTTTAAACCTAGCCCACTAGATGAACCATGGATAAATATAGAACAAGCATTGCGTGATAATCTGGAAATCTCTGACCTGCCACTTATTAGTCAAAACGTAAAAAATCACAAATGTTTCAAAAGCATTAACATCAGCACCTCTCTGACAGCCTGTTGGAAATTTCTTAAAATAACAAAGTCTTCACTTGTCCCGTGTAAGCTTACACCCATCTGGAACAACCCTGACATACTGCAAAACAAAAAAAATGTTAAACTTTACTCTGTGGAAGATCAAAGGAATTAAACATTTGGAACATATAATCCAAGTTTTATTTCATTTGATGAGCTCATATCATAACATGGGATAGGCAGCAATAAATTCTTAGAATATCAACAACTTAAGTCTATAATAACAAAGAAATATATCCTCCACCAACCAGACTTACAACTCCCCATTAGGGTAGCAGAATTTTTAAGCATCTGCACCCAAAAACTACTATCAAAAATATATAAATTATTGTCTAAGATAGATGACACAATCATCCTCAAAATGGGAGGCAGATCTATCCATCAGTTCCAATCATAACCTCTGGCCACAAATATGTTTGAACACCTTCAGAATGACTCGAAATCCTAATTTTACGGCTCGAGGTCTATGAGGACCTATCAACATGGCTTAAGTGTAGCATTTCAAAGCAATCAAAAAACACAAAAGGAGCAAATCCTCTTGTGCAAAAAAAATTTAAAACAAAAACTTTAACTGAACAAAACCAACTATTAAATGTGGTTTGCTGAATATTAGATCTCTCCTTTCGAAGTCTCTGTTAGTGAATGATTTGATCTGTGATCATCATATTGATATATTTTGTCTTACAGAAACCTGGCTGCAGCAGGAGGATCATGTTAGCATTGATGAATCAACTCCCTCTGACTATTTAAATGTTCACATTCCTCGAACCACAGGTAGAGGAGGAGGAGTGGCAGCTGTCTTCAGATCAGGGTTACTAATCAGTCCATGACCCAAGATTAGTTTTAGCTATTTTGAATCTCTGATTCTCAGTTTTTCCCACCCAAAGTGGAACTCACAAAAACCTCTTGTGTTTGTTGTTGTGTATCGTCCACCTGGCCCTTATTCTGAGTTTCTGTCTGAATTCTCAGAGTTTTTATCCCAGTTAGTGCTGAGTACAGATAAAGTTTTTATAGTGGGTGACTTTAATATTCATGTAGATGTTGAACATGACAGCCTAAATATTAACTTTAATTCTATATTAGATTCTATTGGATTTTGTGTTCACAGACCTACTCACTGCCTTAATCATACCCTTGACCTTGTGCTGACTTACGACATTGAGAGTGAAGAGTTAACAGTGTTCCCTCATAACTCTGTCTTGTCTGACCATTTTTTAATAACTTTTGAATTTACATTACTTGACTATATGGCTTCTGAGAAGAATTTTACATATAGAAGGTGTCTGTCAGAGAATGCTGTAACCAGATTTAAAGAGTTGATTTCATCATCCTTTTCTTCACTGCCATGTGCAGATATGACAGAGGACGGCTACCTAAATTTTACTCCAGTAGAACTTGACTCTCTTGTTGACAGCACTATAGTCTCAATGCGTACAACACTGGACAATGTTTCCCCTCTGAAAAGGAAGGTAATCAGTCAGAAGAGGTTGGCTCCTTGGTATAATTCACAGCTGCGTGCGTTAAAGCAGACTGCAAGAAAGCTGGAGAGACAGAACTGCTTATTATTCATTATTGATAGAAGATAATAAGAATAATCCCAGGTTTCATTTCAGCACTGTTGCCAGGCTGACAAAGAGTCCGAGCTCTGTTGAGCCATGTATTCCTTTAACTCTCAGCAGTGATGATTTCATGAAATTCTTCATCGATAAAATTGTTTCTATCAGAGAGAAGATTAATGGAATCCTTCCCACTATTATCACTGATGTATCAAGTAGAGCAGCTTTAGAAGTATCTTTAGAACCTGATTTGTATTTAGACAGCTTCTGCCCAGTTGATCTCTCTGAGCTAACAACAGCAATAGTCTCTTCTAAACCATCAACTTGTATGTTAGACCTAATCCCAACCAGACTGTTCAAGGAGATTTTCCCCTTAATTAACACTTCAATATTGGATTTGATCACTCGGTCTTTGTTGACAGTATATGTACTCTTGATTCAGAAGTGTTGGCTAATTATCGACCTATATCCAATCTCCCTTTTCTGTCTAAAGTTCTTGAAAAAATAATTGCAGCTCAACTTTGTGATCATTTACATAGAAATAATCTGTTTGAAGAGTGTCAGTCAGGATTCAGAGTGCATCATAGCACAGAAACAGCACTGGTGAAAGTTACCAATGATCTCCTCTTAGCCTCTGATAGCGGACTTGTTTCTGTGCTTGTCCTGTTGGATCTCAGTGCTGCATTTGATAAGATCGATCACAGCATTCTGTTACAGAGACTTGAACATGTTATTGGGATTAAAGGAACTGCATTAGGCTGGTTTAAGTCATTTATCTGATAGATTTCAGTTTGTTCTTGTAAATGAAGAATCTTCCTCACACATTGAAGTCATGGAGTTCCTCAGGGTTCTGTGCTTGGACCAATTCTTTTTACTTTGTACATGCTTCCATTAGGTAACATTATTAGACAGCATGGCATAAATATCCACTGTTATAATGATGATACTCAGCTGTACTTATCTATGAAATCAGAAGAAACCAATAGGTTGGTCAGACTACAAGCCTGTCTTAAAGACATAAAGACCTGGATGACTCAGAACTGTCTGCTTTTAAATTCAGACAAAACTAAAGTTGTTCTCTGTAGACCTAAGTGCTTCAGGGAGAAATTGTCTAGTTATATAGTTACTCTAGATGGTATTTCCTTGGCTTCTAGTTCTACAGTGAAGAACCTTGGAGTTATTTTTGACCAGAATTTATCATTTGATGCACATATAAAACTGGTTTCTAGGACTGCCTTCTTTCAACTTCGTAATATTGCTAAAATCAGGAACATCCTGTCTCAGGGTGATGCAGAGAAACTAGTTCATGCATTTGTTACTTCAAGATTGGACTACTGTAAGTCCTTATTATTGGGCTGTCCCACATATCCTCTGAAAAGCCTCCAGCTGATCCAAAATGCTGCAGCCAGAGTTCTGATGAGAACTAACAGGAGAGATCATGTTTCTCCAGTTTTAGCTTCTCTTCATTGGCTCCCTGTTAAATTCCGAATAGAATTTAAGATTCTTCTCCTAACATATAAAGCTCTTAATGACTGAGCTCCATCATATCTTAAAGATTGTAAGATAATTTCCAAACAGAGCAATTCGCTCCCAAACTGCAGGTTTACTTGTTGTTCCCAGAGTTTTTAAAAGTAGAATGGGAGGCAGAGCCTTCAGTTATCAGGCCCCTCTCTTGTGGAATAAGCTGCCAGTAAATGTCCGGGAAGCAGACACCCTTTCCACTTTTAAGATTCGGCTTAAAACTTTCCTTTTTGATAAAGCTTATAGTTAAGGATGGCTCAGGTGAGCCTGAAACATCCCATAGTTAAGCTGCTATAGGCATAGACTGCTGGGGGACCTCATCTGTCACACCTTTCCTCACTTTGCTCTCTTTTTTCCCTCTGTTTAATTTCTCAAATGATATTATGTACATGTGACATTATTGTGGTTATTAACTTGTGTTTCCCTGTTCCAACAGGTATCCTTTGAATGGTATTATGGTGTTTTTCCCCCCTCTTTTCCCTCTTTTCCGTCTTCTCAAACCCCAGCTGGTCGAGGCGGATGGCCACCCTTCCTGAGTCTGGTTCTGCCAGAGGTTTCTTCCTGTTAAAAGGGAGTCGTTCCTTTCCACAGTCGCCTCAGGCACGCTCAGGATGGGAGATTGGACTGAAGACAAGTTTCGGTGCAATCTGTTGGTTTCCTTAGCTAGGATATTGTTTTTTGAATTGGCTCTATATGAATGAACTGGATTATTTTGAAATGAGTTAACTGGATTTCATTGGATTATGATTACAATGAATTGAATTCCAAATGCCTTGATTTGGACTATATTAAAACTGAATTGAATTGAAGATACTGCAGCCTGTCGTGCAGAACAGTGAAGCTCCGGAACAGCTTCTACAGTTACGTCTCCCGTCATACTTTTGAACAAATAGTATGACGGGCAAATAGCAAATAGCAAATAGCCTCAGACTCTAACATTATTTTATCTACTTCCTTTCTCTGACTTGGTTTTTATTTTATTATTTACTGTTTTTAATTCTATATCTTTATTTCTTATTCTTTATATTCCCTTTGGATATTTATCCAACATTTATCCAAATGCATAGTAATTTCATTCTGCAGTGCATCTGATGTTATGTTGAATGACAATAAAAATAATCTGAATCCAATAGGAAGGTATCCTATGGTCAATTAAAATACGCTTAAAACTTATGTACATGACATACTGTATTTGAAAGTTTGATCTCTTGTCTTTAAGAACAACTTCTTTAAAATCATAAATTATGGTTGTCAACTATGCTGAGGGATGAATGAGTGGAAATGAATGAGGTAGAGCCATTCAGATTAAACAGAAAAAGAAAATTCTCTTGACCTTAATGGTCTCTACAGAGGTATCCAATACAATGAAAAACAATCAACACCAAGAACAGAAACCAGCTTATCTATTTTAACATCCAATCGGCCTTGTCATTGTACTCTTGGGTATCATTCATTTAATTTCCCTGTGAACATCCAGACACAATTGGGAAGCTCTGTGCAAGAGACTACACCAGGGTGGATTAATGAGCCTGGAGATTTACGCTGGCACGATCTGAGCTGCTTTTGCTTTTAAGCTTTAATCAAATGGGGGAATGGAAAATGATAACTGTATCAAAATAAATATAATCTCCAACTGACCATCACAGCAAGAACTGGCCTTGAGTCCAAGTACTGACAGGCTGTTGCTGTGCTGTGAGGAGTCTGGCAGTACATTCAGCTTATCAAGCCATCTCTGACATGATAAGTGTGAATAATGCCAACAGCAAAATGAAATGGGAAGGAAGTCAACTGATGTGTAGATACTCAAGATGCCAAATAAATTGCTTTGCTATTTCCTGTGAAGCTTTTAATTTGAATGTTTATCATTGTTTCTTGAAGGTACAAATAATCAAAACAAAGTAGGCTTAAGCCCAAAGAAAGTGGTTGTTTTGCAGGGCTGGTTTGCAAGCCAAGAGTGTTAAAATTGCCTGCCATTTGAGAGGATAGGTAAATGTCAGATCTTTTTAATAACTGTGGCCTGTAAAGCCTCTGATGTTTCACTCTCCATGCACCAAAACCTTCTTAATGTGGCTTAAAGCGAGGATGACAAGCCCACTGATTACTTTTTGATCTTTCCATGAAAATAATAGTTTAGAGTTTAAAGAAAGCTCACACAATGTTCAGGCAAGACAAAAGGGCATATTATCTTATACATCAAGAGGGAAAAGTAAATTCAATTTGGGAATCACCAGTATCAGAGTTAGAAAATGAGACGGCTAAGGCATATGTTATTACATTGTTGTCAAGAGATAATTCTCGGCCCCACAGTCATATTTTATTGAGCATATCTGCTTTAATTAGAAATCTTCCCAATCAAATGAACGTTTTTTTCTTCATATGATTTGCTGTGGCATATTTTGCTACCATCTTGCACTTTTTTCTACAAGTGTGATAAGACATTATTCTGTCTGTTTTTCCCCAATTACATTACATATTTATATTTTGTTATTATTATTTTGATTGTAGCATAATGTTATCATATAACTAGAAGCCAATGGTGGAAATTATACACATCTTGACTTATATACCTTGAGTGAGATTATTAAGAGCCAGACCCTTATGGCATATACCATATAGGTGGTTGCCAGGGGCACTAGCTGCTGGAGGGGGCACTGCTGCAAGCCTTTTTAAAAAAAAAATTTTTAAAAAGCAGCCCTCTTATGACCAATAATTAGCTTACCTATGTTCTACTTTCAGAAACCATTTGATATATTTTAATTGTACCAACTGTTAAGGAGTTTCAGTAATGAGAAAAAACATAATATCCCCTAGGACAACAAAATTTGTAATAGCATTTGTAATAAAGTGATAAACTATTTCCTTCATTAGATGCTGGATTTAAATAAAAAAAAAAAAAACATTTTAAACACAGTAGATGTTAAACAAATTTATGCTCCCCTGTACTCAGGTACTGGTTTGATTGTATTGAGCCGTCATTAACATCCTCTGAGTCGAGGGTTGGGTTGGGCAGGCATTTCCCCACTTGCTCTTCAGCCAGACAAACTGCATCTCATCAGTTTCCTGTGTAAACATCAACATTGTCTCTCCTGCAACATGTTGATTCCCTCTTCTAACGCTTTTGTTTCCTTGGTTGCAGTGTAATTTCTTTTCCACACAGAAAGTGCTTGTAATATTCACTCATGCTATTTTCAAGTAATATTTACTTACTATAACCACTCATTGTTTATGAAAAATACAAAAGTAAATTGCATTGGCAATAATTACGCCGTCGTTTTGGTGTTTTTTTTTTAAAAATACACCCCATCGTAGCGGTGCAAAAACTTTTATTACATCAATTATTTCTAACTAGACCGTGCCTGTTTTATTATGTTCAAAATACACAATATACAATGACAAATAAATGTCATAAAATCAAGTCAATTGTATCAGTATGAACGGTTGAAAGGACTTCAACTTCAACTTCAGTGACTAGTAACGACAGGCTTGGAGCTAACATTAGCAGGGGGGAGGAGGGGCGACAACAGTGCAAGCACTAAAACGCGTATATAACAATAAAATTCACCCGTTCCAGCCAGTAGCATCTTTACCACATCTAGCTTTGATAAAACCACGACATCATGTAATGGGGCCTTTCCAGGTGAAAAATACATATAACCTTATCTCGTGCCAGCAAAGTCAGTTAGTTAGCCAGCTATCGGGAAAAGACATCGTTTTCAGTGCGAAGAAACAGAGTAGGTGAGCCAACAGGAACATGCAAAGTTTGTTTCTCTTAAAACTTTAAGGAGGTGGGGAACTGGGGGAAACAATCAGGACAGGGAAGACAATTAGACCAGCAGGCGAACGCAAGAGGAAGGGGCAAGTCACCTGAAACAAGAGGAGAGATAAATTTAAAAAATAAAATAGACAAGACAACAAACAAACAAAAAATAAACATGACTGGATTCCCTGGACATGACGGTAATAAATGAAAAAAGATTCAATTTCAATTCATATTCAATTTTATTTATATAGCGCCAGATTACAACAATTGTCATCTCAAGGCACTTAAGTAATATAGTCCAAGTCAAGCCAATTGGAATTCAATTCATTGTAATCATAATCCAATTAATTCATATAGAGCCAATTCAAAAATTAATATCCTAGCTAAGGAAACCAACAGATTGCACCGAAACTTGTCTTCAGTCCAATCTCCCGTCCTGAGCCTGAGGCGACTGTGGAAAGGAACGACTCCCTTTAACAGGAAGAAACCTCTGGCAGAACCAGAACCAGGAAGAAACCTCTGGCAGAACCAGACTCAGGAAGGGTGGCCATCTGCCTCGACCAGCTGGGGTTTGAGAAGACAGAAAAGAGGGGAAAGAGGGGGGCAAAAAATCATATACATAATATCATTTGAGAAATTAAACAGGGAGAAAAGAGAGCAAAGTGAGGAAAGGTGTGACAGATGAGGTCTAAGCCTATAGCAGCTTAACTATGGGATGTTTCAGGATTACCTGAGCCATCCCTAACTATAAGCTTTATCAAAAAGGAAAGTTTTAAGTCTAATCTTAAAAGTGGAAAGGGTGTCTGCTTCCCGGACATTTACTGTCAGCTTATTCCACAAGAGAGGGGCCTGATAACTGAAGGCTCTGCCTCCCATTATACTTTTAGAAACTCTGGGAACAACAAGTAAACCTGCAGTTTGGGAGCGAAGTGCTCTGTTAGGAAAATATCTTACAATGAGATCTTTAAGATATGATGGAGCTCGGTCATTAAGAGCTTTATATGTGAGAAGAAGAATCTTAAATTCTATTCTGAATTTAACAGGGAGCCAATGAAGAGAAGCTAAAACTGGAGAAACATGATCTCTCCTGTTAGTTCTCATCAGAACTCTGGCTGCAGCATTTAGGATCAGCTGGAGGCTTTTCAGAGAATATGTGGGACAGCCCAATAATAAGGAATTACAGTAGTCCAATCTTGAAGTAACAAATGCATGAACTAGTTTCTCTGCATCACCCTGAGACAGGATGTTCCTGATTCATACCTGTGAAAAAATAGTGATAATTAAAACGTGTGCATTTTACTGAGGAATGGTCTTTTATATGGTTGTCCGTCATTTGTTTTGCAGCCTTTTATCTGCAGAAGGAACAGTGGAATAGTCCACTGTTGGTGTATTTAGTCACCGTTGGTGTGTCACCATATACTGACGTGTCTCTACATATCAGAGGGGGAATGAATACACATAAAAGTAATAAATAGAAATCCAAAAGATTTCACCTCTTTTTTCACCTCAAAAAGAATGTTTGTTATTCACCTCAATAACAAACATTGATTCATGTCATATCATGGATGCTGAAGAGCATGGATGAAGAACAGCTGACCATCTACTAACATGACAAAGGCTGTCAAAATTTGATTTACACTAATTTTTACCCAATAGGTCACATGACCTGGAAGCTATTGAGCTAAAACCCTCATATTTATTTAAAATGAGTGTAGGAGCTTAGTACTACACTTGTTTTATGAGACACACATTTGAGGGCTGCATTGGGATGTAGCCTACTTGTGTTCTCATTAATTTTTCTTATTCAATCACCTCAATCACTGCATGATTATATAAAGGTAGAAAAATAAATAAAATACAGAGGAGGAGAACAGAATATGAAACAGCCTTTACTTAATTAAAAACTAAATGAAAACAATGAAATATGAGTGGTATTCCTGACCAGTGCATCAAAAAACATCCTGTCTAGGAAAATGAAACAAACAATCCCAATCTCTTTAATGTGGCTCAATGTGGGCGGAGCTCAACGTTGAGCCATCACTGTTTCTCACACCACAACAACCACCTTTTTCCACAAGCAGCATTATTATCAGCTACCCCAGCCTCTCACCAACTGCACACCAGTCATAGCAGGGTGGGGGTACAAACCCTGGTTCGGGTAGGGGGTAGAAATAGAAGAGGTAAAGATAAGTAGGAATGGGATTGAAACCCTGGTTATTGTAGGGAATGGTTAAAGTAAAGAGGGTGTCGGAGGTGATGGCAGTACAAGACACACAAACAGATTCAGCAGACAAACTCACCTGAAGAGTCCTATCATCAAAGGAGTGCAGGCACAAGAAGAAGAGAGAGGAAGAATTCAAGAGTCAGTTATGACTAGGTCAGGGGATAGCAAGAGCTGAGCATGTAACCAGGATAGAAACAGAAGAGTCAGAGGAAGTGTTAAACTTAGAGGGAATAGAACTTCTGCTACAGTATGATATCAAACCTGACATTACATTGAATGTTTCCAGGATGGAAGTAACTTTTCTATGTGACACAGGTGCAACCCAAACTGTAATCACAATCCATCCTGATGACATTCCGGGAGTTGAGGAATCCAAAGAAATTATTTGGGTCAAATCAGCAAATGGTAAGAGCCATCCTGAGCGTTTATCAAAACTCTTGACAGTAACAGATACACGAACTGGAGTTAGAGCTGCTTGTCAGGTTGTCTTGTCCACTCTGTGTCCCTGTAACTTACTGGGAAGATATTTACTCCATTTATCGAAGCTAGGAATAGTTCCAGAAGAAAAAGGGTTAACTGTAGTTTGAATGAAGTCCGCTCAAACAATGATTCAGCATGACACGGGACCACCTTCATACTGGTATAGTTTGGATCTTGTGTCTACAGGCCCCAGCTCTGTCACGCTTCCTCTCCTTAAGAAGGCAAAAGAGCAGTCTCAGGAGAGCTCACCCTCAGGTCACCACATGAATTACACTGCACTATGTATTACAAATACACTCAAGGGCCTGACATAAACAAATGAGAAACGTTTTTTTCAGAGAAAAACAGACCATGTTAAAGTTAGAACACCTATACTGGAATAAAGAGGGTTGTTGTGCAGTCAGCTGCTCACTCTCCCACAGCATGAGAAAGTTTTTAAGATCATGTAATGCACCTCATGTGTCACTCTCCAAACCCACAGACGACCACTGGAGACGTTTAGGTGTCTTTGTGACTGCATGTGAAGAAGCCTCAGATTGGGAGGAGGTGGAGCCAGGAATAGAGTATTCTGGGAAACTGGATGCATATACTACGCATGCAAAACCAAATGTACACTTACAAGGACAGATATGGCAACAGCGGAGCAAATTTTGATCCATTTTCACTCTCATTGAAAGTGAAGAAGCAGAAATAAAAGAGGTACCAGAACAGCAGATGTGGGACTAATAAAAGATGTTGAACCTGTCTCTATAACTCCTGTCTCTCTTTTCAGGCCACTTAGACCCGAGGCTGAGGAAAGCATAGGTCCGATAGTGGAAGCTTCTCTTAAAGCAGGTGCTATAGTAGAATGTCCAGACTCTCCATGTAACACTCCATTGTTTCCTGTGAAAAAGGCTCCTCCCTCCACTGGCTGGAGGATGGTGCAGGATCTGCAGGCAGTTGATAAAGCTGTTGTTACATGGGCCCCCACAGTATCGGAGCCAAATACTCTGTTAAATGATTTGTGACCAAAGAACAAGTATTTCTCTGTTGTTGATATAAGTAATGCTTTCTTTTCTGTACCTGTGCACCCAGATAGTCAATTTTGGTTTGCTTTTACCTACAGGATGAAAAGCTACACTTACATCAGGCTTCCACAAGGAAATTGTGAATCACCAACAATATTCTCCCAAGCATGTTATATGTGGATGACATTCTTTTGGCTTCACCGTATGAAGACTTGCGTGAATTTCCTACTGAAACATGGCGTACGCTCAAACCAAAATGCCCTCCAACGTACAAAAATATCCGGATGTATCAATGTGTGCACACGCATGAATCCAAGCACATTTTGTTTGTATGTGGGACCCATAAGGAATATGAGGATGTGACTGGACACTGGGTACCCCCTCCATTGTTATGTTTTATTGTGAGATATTTTTCAATTTGAATGTGATTTCTATTCAAGCAGTGCTAGTTATAGGTTTAGTTGGTTTATCAGTGAATGTAATAAGTCGGCTCACGCAGGCACTTCTGGGCAGCGGAGGGGTCCTTAAGGTGCGCAGGTGGCACACGTGATTAAGTTGACAAAAATGTCCAGCAGTATGCCATCGTGCTAAACAGTTGTACTTGTGACTGTATTTTCCAGGTGAGCAGAAGTAAAGAAACAATGCATAAATGTATGATGGGTGTGTGAGAGAGACAGCTGTCTGTTATTGCTAATTGAGTAAGTTAATTAAGTTTAGCAAGTTAGCTGTTCTCTATGAAGTACCACCCGTGCTGTTTGCTAGTTATTTCGGACTTTATATCGCTGATCTCTTACTTTAATAATTACTGTGCTAGTATGTAGAATGAATGTGTGAATAAGAAGTACAGTGCCAGTGTACGTTTATTACTTTTTTCCCTAAGGTGCGTAGGTGGCACATGTGATTGAGTTGACCTAAATGTCAGTATGCCATCATGCTAAACAGTTGTGCTTGTGACTGTATTTTCCAGGATTAAAAGACATGTTCACGACCCATGCACGCCTGGCAGTTTCATTCTTGAGTCCAGGTGTGCAACATGTACATCCCAATCAATGTGAAATTGAGCGCACATGTCGGAGTACCCGATTCCTCCCTGTCCACGCCCCTACTTAAATATACAAATAATATTTAAATGAGCCCTGCACCTGCGATTCCTCTCTCTGCACGAACAGAAAATAAAGAAAAAATAATCAGTAAGATAGGAAAAAGAATAACTTAACAGAAAGCGAGATGGAGGTGCTACTTTCTGAAGTGGAGGCCCGCAAAAATGTGCTCTTTGGCACGCTGTCCTACGATATAAGCAGCAAATGCAAGAGGAGTGGGTGGGAGAGCATGAGCGAGTGGGGTCTGAGAAGCGCACACAAGCAGAGGTGAAAAAGGAAGTGGTCCGATATTAAGGTGGATGTGAAGCGGAGACTGGCTGCCCACCGCTTAAGTGTGGCCAAAACAGCCGGGGGAGGCTGTTTGAACAGAGAGTCGGCACAACTATGGGTGACACTGCTCTCTCAGGGGTGGTGCGTGAGGGAGTGTGGGTGACTCTGATTACCCCCAAGGTAAATACCTGTATTTGTGTAACTCACAACAAACATGTTCATACAGTGCAGAAGTGCTCCGGAGAAAAGGTGAGGCTGGGCCGCACGGGGTTATTAACATTTGCACACAGAGACGGGGGCTTGTTAGAAAGATCTTAAGTTGTTGTTTAACCAGCAAAAAACAGCAAGTTACTAACTTTAACCACCAACTATGATGCCGTGAAGACGGGATAGAAATTGAGGGGGCACATGCTCAATGCATGTCACTGGGAATAATATGAGGACAATTACACAAATAAAGTCACTCACCAAGAAGCCACCCATCGCGCACAGTGCCAGCTTGTAGTCTGTTCCCTACAAATCTGTTACTGAATGTATGAATCATGCGTTGAACCAGGCCACCCCCACAAAACATTTGCGCATCACATACATTGTTGGAATGAAAATGTTTCCTGTTGATATACAAATTCATAATGTGATGGTACTTTTATAGCACTGTGTGTGCTATTACATTAGGAAAACCGGCTCTCGCTTCAAATTGTGCTTTGTCCAGTGTGCACGTCACCTGTGGCACGAGCAGTGCATGGCTCCTAGTGTGTCGTCGGCCGCAGCTCTGCACACAGTTCCAGGAGGATTGCCCTCAAAACGGCTGATGAGCCAGTTGTCATCATGTGCCAGCAAATCCTATCAGTCTCTGAACACACGTTTTCTTATAATTGCACCATTTACAATGTCTTCCAACACCACTAAAGCAGCCATTGTTTTTAATGGTATGCATTGCAACACTTTGTGCATGCTTTTATATCCACTCATGTAATTGCAGACACGTGTGTGTTAATTGTTCATCAGTGTTAATTGTTCATGTGTCTCAAATGTGCACATCACTCATTCTGAGGACAAATTGTGTTCACATTTATTTATTATAACAGTTTCCCAACATCACCTCTAAGTGTTGCCAAAGAATCAACAGCTGTAGGAAAGTGCATAAGACAGTCCTGAAGTTCACGTAAGGCACCGCACATTTCCACGCTCATTTCGTTCTTGATACATCTGATCATTGACGTGAAAAAGTGAGTTTTTTGTGCATACGCACCCTTTGTACATGAGGCCCCAGGACTGTAAAACAGACATCCTAGCACTTTTGCGTTTCTTGGCCGAACAGGGTCACAAGGTCAGTAAAAACAAATTATAACTGTGGAAGACTACTGTTAAATACTTAGGCTATGATCTCTCACAAGAAGACAGGCACTTAGATGAAGAGAGAAAGACAGCAATCTTACAAGCACCTAAACCAAGAACAAGAAGACAGATGATCTCTTTTCTAGGAATGATCAATTTTTGCAGGAGTTGGATCTCTAACTACACCCTCCTTACAGCCCCCTTATCTGCATTGATCTATCACACCCGTTTGGCTGCTACAGATTCTTTAGTGTGGACACCAGAAGCCGACGAGGCATTTATAAAAATAAAACAGTTGTTAGTCAGTTCATCTGTTCTAGGATTACCAGATTACTCAAAACCCTTCGTCCAAACAGTGGATTGTAAAGAGGGATATATGACATCAGTGTTAACTCCAGCACATGGGGGAGTCCAGACTCTCATCAGCAACTATAGTGTTATTTCACCCATTAACACTTAAAGTACCTCATGCTGTGGCTGTAATATTATTGCTGAACTAAATATCTTACCTGTCTCCCTCCGGACATCTCTGCATGAAAGTTCTCCTTTCACAGCCACACCTCACTGTAGAACGATGTACTACACTTAATCCATCCACACTGCTACCTACCCCACGAGATGGAGAGCCTCATGATTGTATAGCAGAAATATCTATCAGTGTTTTACCCAGACCAGATTTGACTGATACACCCTATGAAAATGCAGAAGTAACTATTTTTGTAGATGGTTCAAGCAGGAAGAATCCTGATGGAACCAATGCTACCGGACTTGCTGTTGTCACAGAAACTGTGAAGTTCTCTTAAAGCAACTACTACCGAAGAAATTCTCTGCTCAAGCAGCCGAAATGGTAGCTTTAACTGAAGTTTGTAAATTAGGAAACGGTAAGGTTGTTAATATTTACACTGACAGTCGGTATGCTTTCTCAACTGTACATGTTTTTGCATAGCATTGGAAAAACAGAGGGATGAGAACTTCCACCTGTAAAGCTATGAATCATAAAGACTTGATTTTGGCATTATTAGATTCTACTCAGCTTCCAACTGAGGTAGCATTTTGTAAATGTGCTGCACATGGATCCTGTTTCAAAAGGTAATAGAAAAGCTGATGAAGAAGCAAAAAAGCTGCTCAGTTACCAGCAGAGAACCTCCTCTCCAAAGAGGAAGCTCATACAGGAATAGACCATCAAGTGTTATGTGATATGCAAAAAGCATCCACACAAACAGAAAGACAGAAATGGCTGAATAAAGATGCCATTTACAATGCACAGTCAAACTTATATGAGTGACCTGAAGGAAACCCATACTGCCAAAAAGCTTGTTTAGATATGCTGCAGTATTGAGCCATGGACCATGTCATGTCTCTGCAGGAGGGATGGCTGCAACAATAAAAGTTTTTACAGCATATGGCTTCATTAATTACTCAAGGAATTTTTATCTAACATGTCTAATCTGTGCAAAACACAATCCACAGGGCAATCTGAGACCAGGACGAGGACAATTCCCGAAACCAACGTACCCTTTTAAACACATTTGTATGGATTTTATTGAACTAAATAAATGTGAAGGGAAACAGTTCTACTTGATGATAATAGATGTTTTTACCAAATGAGTTGAAGTATTTCCATGTCCACAGGCTGATGCACTCTCAGTAGCAAAAATCACTGGTAAAAGAAATAATTCAGTGATACATTGATAATGGGACGCACTTTGTAAACAATGTCATCTCCCTGATGGCAAAGAACTTAAAAATAGATCTCAGAAACCACTGTGCATATCATCCACAGTCAGCAGGTTTGGTGTAGAGACACAGTGGAATAACAAAATCAAGATCAGGATTCACTCCATTCGAAATTATGTATGGCAGAACATTTGTACTCCCACAGTTTAAACCGTTCTCCAGACATGATGAAGAAAGAGAAGGAACTTTAGCAGACTACATGGTGAAAATGTTAACAAGTAGAGAGATCTCTTCTGTCAATTCTGTTTCAAGTGAACCTGTGGAGGAATCTCTGAAGACAGTAAAACCCGGGGACTGGATCCTCATCAAAGTGATAAAGAAAAATATTTTATTTATAAAATTATAGTACTCCTGATTATATGGTATGAAACACAAATTAATAAAACTAAAGATGATGCATCACATAGAAATATCACTCTTCTGCCTCCCACCTCCTTGACACAGGTGAACCACAGAGATAGGAGATCCATGAGATTAAATAGACAACTTGTCAACCATTTTTTTGTTACAGGAATAGATGGGGTGGCTGAGATTGACTTATGCTCGGTTATTTCGTGAAAAGACAACCAAAAACGTCTATGTGTTTTCTGAAAAGTACATTTGTGTAACTTATGTTGGTACCAGATTTCCAGGGGTTCGACGATGTGGCAGTTGGGATTTTGTAATAATAAAAAGTGGACCATATCTTTGGAATTATAAACCCCAGACAGCATCATCAGGCCTGGACCCCCTTACTGATCGTTTATCCATCATCAAGGGGTAGTTTGATCCAAATTGTAAGCTTGACAGATGCAATATTTATCTGATAGATTTCAGTTTGTTCTTGTAAATGAAGAATCTTCCTCACACATTGGAGTACGTCATGGAGTTCCTCAGGGTTCTGTGCTTGGACCAATTATCTTTACTCTGTTCATGCTTCCATTAGGTAACATTATTAGACAGCATGGCATAAATTTCCATTGTTATGCCGATGATACTCAGCTGTACTTATCTATGAAACCAGATGAAACCAATAGGTTGGTCAGACTACAAGCCTGTCTTAAAGACATACAGACCTGGATGACTCAGAACTGTCTGCTTTTAAATTCAGACAAAACTGAAGTTGTTCTCTTTGGACCTGAGCGCTTCAGGGAGAAATTGTCTAGTTATATAGTTACTCTAGATGGTATTTCCTTGGCTTATAGTTCTACAGTGAGGAAAGTTGGAGATATTTTTCACCAGAATTTATCATTTGACGCACATATAAAACTGGTTTCTAGGACTGCCTTCTTTCACCTTCGTAATATTACTAAAATCAGGAACATCCTGTCTCAGGGTGATGCAGAGAAACTAGTCCATGCATTTGTTACTTCAAGATTGGACTACTGTAATTCCTTATTATTGGGCTGTCCCACATATTCTCTGAAAAGCCTCCAGCTGATCCAAAATGAGAACAAGAGTTCTGATGAGAACTAACAGGAGAGATCATGTTTCTCCAGTTTTAGCTTCTCTTCATTGGCTCCCTGTTAAATTCAGAATAGAATTTAAGATTCTTCTCCTCACATATAAAGCCCTTAATGACCGAGCTCCATCATATCTTAAAGATCTCATTGCACTTCAATAAGATTGCTCCACTTCAATAAGATTGCTCATGGAGGATGGGTGTGTGATGCTGTAGTGTCGCGAGATTGTGTGAGACTATCGGCAGATTCAAACAAGGAGCGCCTCAAATACAGCAAACAATATAGTAAGATTATAATTACGCCAATAATTACTGTTTAAATAAATATATTATCGGGTGAAACAAAAACAAAACACTGGAGTACAGTGAAGAAAGCCTGGAGAGCCTCACGGATTTCATCGACGAGTGTTTTGACAGGATCGTCATGGGGAAAACCAACCAAACCCCATCTGCTAGCAGCAAGGCTTCAACTTCAAAGAGAAGTCGCAATGAAGAGTCACCCGGAGCGACTTCTCCAGCTGGTAATGATTCGACGGACATTTTAACATCGATCGATAACAAATTATCCAGCTTCGACGCCCGTATGTCTCTGTTAGAAATTCTACACAGAGAGTTCCAGGCATTACGGGAGTCGTTGGAGTTCAGCCAGCAACAGGTGCAGACGCTGGCTGCAGAAAACGCAGCCCTCAGAGGATCGGTGAAATCACTCACCGAGGGAATGAGCCGGATCTCTGACGAGAACAAGAGGATGAAAGAATCAATTATTGATCTCCAGGCTCGTAGTATGAGGGACAATCTGGTGTTTTCTGGAATCCCGGAGCAGGCAGACGAGGATCCTGAACTCGCAGTAAAAAGCTTCATTCAAAATCAGCTGAAACTTCCAGGAGATGTAGTGAAAAACATTACTTTTCACCGAGTCCACCGCCTGGGAGGGAAGAGACCTGATGCCCGCCGACCGAGACCGATTGTGGCCAAGTTCGAGCATTTCCAACAGAAGGTCCAGGTGAGGGGCCGCGGCAGGGAGCTGAGAGGAACGGACTTCAGCGTCAACGACCAGTTTCCCAAAGAAATCCTGGAAAGACGCAGGGTTCTGTTCCCCATCCGGAGAAAGTTCATGGAAGGAGGCTCCCGAGCTGTCATCGCGGTGGATAAGTTATTCATCAACGGGCAGCTGTACCGCGACCAGGAAACCACTCCTTGGCTCTTCTAAACTCCAGGTGATCTGTATTCGTTAACTTGTATAAATCATATCACCATAGATGGTACATAAGTAACTCTGAAATAATCTATCCAATTCACAGTTATCTATCAAGGCAAAATATATAGCTCACTGCCAGTCTCACCAGCATAGGATGTATGCAGTTCATATTTGTTTATTTGGGTATGTTTTTTTGTTTTTGTTTTTCCTTTTTCTATCTCACACTTCCACTCTTTTGCACTGTTTTTCTATTCTGTCTTTCTTCCCCAACCCGCTGCGTTTCCACCTTAATAAGTAATGTTAACAAGCACGGCGCACATAGAGTTTTGAGCAGAGCACATAATCAAGTTCCACACAGCATCGACAGCGCAAGTACATATTGTAGCAAGCTCATACTGACAACTGAAACACCAACAATGGCATGTTCACGGAAGCATATATGCACACACACGCACGGGATGCTTTTAGCAAGCATCCAGCACTCACTGCGTTAGTCTGAGCATGTCCACACTGAGGTTTATCTCATGGAATGTGCATGGAGTTGGGTCCAGGGAGAAGAGATTAAAAATCTCCAATAAATTGAAAGATTTACAGGCGGACATTGTTTTATTACAGGAGATTCATTTATCAAAGACTGTAGCTGATGTTCTCACCACAGCACAGTTTCCTCATGTGTACTCAGCCTGTTACAACTCCAGACAAAGAGGTGTAGCCATTCTGATAAATAGAAGAGTAAATTTCACCGTAAACAACACAGTTATAGATCCAGAAGGTAGATTTCTAATAGTTAATTTATCTGTTCAAAATATGAATTTATGCATTGCAAATATATATGGTCCAAATGTGGATGACCCCTCATTTTTTCACTCCTTTTTCACTTCACTCTCTGATCACTCAGATAACACACTCATCATAGGAGGGGACTTTAACATGGTATTAGACTCAGGAGTAGACAGACTCAGTACTTCAGGAAGTCAGCGGAACTGGCAGTCCACGAATATTGTTAAACAGTATATGAAAGATTTTGGTCTTTGTGATGCTTGGCGCTCCCACCACCCCACTCTTAGAGAATACACCTTCTTCTCACCGGTACACCACTCATACTCAAGAATAGATTATTTCTTAGTTAGCAGTTCCTTGATGAGGGATATTTCAGACACCAAAATCCACCCCATCACTATCAGTGATCACGCTCCAGTTTCTATCACACTGAAGAATAACAGAGTTACACCACCAGCTAGGAATTGGAGATTTAATACATCATTACTAAAAGACCCTGATTTTATTAATTATTTCAAAAGGGAATGGTCTGTATATTTAGAAAATAATGACCTGCCAGGAATGTCAGCTTGTACTCTTTGGGAAGCCGGAAAAGCAGTTATGAGAGGCAAAATAATCTCTTTTTCATCAAATAAGAAAAAGAGGGAAAGTTCAAGGAAATCAGATTTAGAACTCAGGATTAAATCATTAGAAATTGTCTACAGTACCTCCAAAGAGGAACACACACTGAATGAATTAAGAAAAGCTAAACTTGAATTAAACAAAATTATTGATAAACAAACACAGTTTCTCATACAAAGACTTCGCTTGGAGAACTTTGAGCACGGCAATAAATCTGGAAGGTTCCTAGCTAACCAACTAAAGAGAAACAAAGAGAAAACAACAATCACTTCTGTTAAAGACTCAAAAGGAAATGTCACCCATGACCCCGATGTAATCAACAATGCTTTTAGGGACTTCTATAAAACCTTATATTCATCACAAAATGATCCATCAGATAGTAACATAGATCAGTTTCTTAGTAATATCAACCTTCCAAAATTACAAACCGAACAGGCAATGGCTCTGGATTCACCTCTTTCAATAGGAGAACTCCATGAAGCCCTTCAACATATGCCTAGTAACAAAGCCCCGGGACCAGATGGTTTTCCAGCAGAGTTCTACAAAGAATTTTGGACTGTTTTGGCACCTGCATTTCACAAAATGGTATTACAAGTTAAGCAGAATGGCAGATTATCCCCACACATGAACTCTGCTAACATTATCTTGCTACAGAAACCAGGAAAAGACCCCATACTTCCATCCAGCTACCGCCCAATATCTCTAATAAATGCAGACCTCAAAATAATTTGTAAAGCCCTCGCCAAAAGAATAGAAAAAATAACTCCACTTATAATACATCCTGACCAGACAGGTTTTATAAAGGGTAGACACTCATCCACTAACACTCGCAGGCTAATTAATCTCATAGACTATTCTAACATCAACAACCTGGAAACCACAATAGTCTCTCTAGATGCAGAAAAAGCATTTGATCGAGTGAACTGGAAATTTTTATTCGCAGCATTAAACAAATTTGGGTTTGGGTCACACTTCATCAACTGGATAAGGATATTATATAGCTCCCCAAATGCGTGTGTGAGGACAAATGATCAAACCTCTCCAAACTTCAGTCTGCAGAGAGGTACAAGACAGGGTTGCCCACTTTCTCCCTCACTTTTTGCTATTTTCATCGAACCTTTAGCAGCTGCTATCAGACAAGAAAGAAATATTAAAGGCATCCAACCACAAAATATTGAGCATAAAATAAGTCTTTATGCTGATGATGTTTTACTTTTCCTTCAGAACTCTCAAACGTCTCTCACTCACACGATCACACTCATAAATAAATTCTCAGCACTTTCTGACTACTCTATCAACTGGTCTAAGACCACAGTTCTGCCCATTAACTGCAGAGTCCAGAATATACCTGCAATCACTTTACAGTCAGGAAATATCAGATATTTAGGCATAAACATTTCCTCCAGGCTCTCAGAGCTAACAAAACTAAATTATGTGCAATTATTAAAGACAGTAGAGGACGATCTCTCTCGTTGGAAGTCCTTACCTATATCACTTATGGGGAGAGTTACAACCATTAAAATGATGATACTACCAAAAGTTAATTATTTGTTCTCAATGATCCCCATAAAACCACCTGCTACTTGGTTTAAGTCACTAGATTCTTGCATCTCCAAATTTCTGTGGAAAAACAAACCACCACGTATTAGTTTAAAAACTCTACAGAAGACCAAGGACTGTGGTGGATTAGATTTACCTAATTTTCAGCACTATTCCTTAGCCAATAGGTTACAGTATATATCAAAATGGTTTAAACCTAGCCCAATAGATGAACCATGGATAAATGTAGAACAAGCATTGTGTGATAATCTGGAAATCTCTGACCTGCCACTTATTAGTCAAAACGTAAAACATCACAAATGTTTCAAAAGCATTAACATCAGCACCTCTCTGACAGCCTGGTGGGAATTTCTTAAAATAACAAAGTCTTCAATTGTCCCATGTAAGCTTACACCCATCTGGAACAATCCTGACATACTGCAAAACAAAAAAATGCTAAACTTTACTCTGTGGAAGATCAAAGGAATCAAACATCTGGAACATATAATCCAAAATGGACATTTTATTTCATTTGATGAGCTCATATCACAACACGAGATAGGAAGCAATAAATTCCTAGAATATCAACAACTTAAGTCTATAATAACAAAGAAATATATCCTCCACCAACCAGACTTACAACTCCCGATTAGGGTAGCAGAATTTCTAAGCATCTGCACCCCAAAACTACTATCAAAAATATATAAATTATTGTCTAAAATAGATGACACAATGTCTCTTCCATCCTCAAAATGGGAGGCAGATTTATCCATCAGTTCTAGTCATAGCTTCTGGCCACAAATATGTTTGAACACCTTCAGAATGACTCAGAATTCTAATTTACAGCTCATACAATACAAAATCCTTCATAGAACACACTATACAGGACAAAGGATGTTCAGGATGGGTCTGACACACTCAAACATCTGCTCACATTGCACAGATAACAGACCTGATGATTATGCACACGCTTTGTGGTTCTGTGCGCCTGTCCAGAAGTTCTGGCTTGAAGTCTGTACGGACCTATCAACATGGCTAAAGTGTAGCATCCCTGCATGCCCCACACTGTGCATACTGGGTGACTTAGACAACATCAACATGGAAATTAACTCAGCACACATGGTTCTCACAGTGTTATGTATCGCAAAGAAAACTATTCTCATGAACTGGAAAGCGAAGAACAATCTGTGTATTAACCAGTTTAGAAATTTTCTTTTAGATTATATTAGCATGGAAACAATGTCTGCCTCCTCAAAACATCAATTGGCTGAATTTAACTCTCTCTGGTTCCCGCTGATTAGCTTTATCACATAGTGGTGGTGGTGGGTTGCTGTCCCGTCGCTCTGGGCGGTTGGGTGTGTGCTGGGGGGGGCTGTGTGGCTTCGGGCGTCTGGTGGTCTCGCGGGTCGTGGGGACCGGGTTGGTCATTGCTGGGGGGGACTGTGTGTCGGGCTTGGAGGGCAGTTTTGGGGGCTTGCGGGTGGGACTGTCTTGCGGTGTGGGGCGGGGTCACTTAGAGGCCTTGGGGTGGTGGCTGCTGGCTCTATGCCGGGTGGCTGGGCCGCTCCGGCATGGGTGGTGGTGCTGGGCCTGGGCCCTGGTGGCTGGGCGCTGCCTTGCGCCCGGGGGGGGGGCCTGCCTGCCTGCTTTTGCCCTGTTGGGGGGGGGGGGGGGGGGGGGGGGGGGGGGGGGGGTGGCCTGTGTGATGGTGGGTCTCAGGCCCGGGCTGCTGCGACTGGTGTGACTGGAGGTAGCGGGGATGCCTATTGCAGCCAGTCCCTGGCTGCCTTCTCCGGGGGAGAGTAGCTGCCCCGGTGTATATCCCCATACCCCTCTCCCTTCTGGCTCCTGTACACAGCACACACTCACACATGAAGGGTTTTGGGGGTGTGTGTGTTCGGTGGGGTGTAGTGGATGGGGCCACGTAGGTGGTCCCCTTTGGTTGCACTCTGCAGTTCCCCGCCCCTGTTTTAATTACACCTTAGACATTACTACTTATCAAACACACACTCACACACACACATTAGGTCTTGGGGGGTGGTTACACTGAGTGGCATCTGGTGGGCGGGGCTCTTTGGGTATGTAGGCTGCCCAGAGGGCCGCGCTCCCAGTCCTACAAGTTGGGCTGCTCCTCAATTTTAATCGCTCACTATTAGAAAATATTGAAGAGCCAGAAGGGTGAGGGGAGGGGTCTTCTTCCCACACCCCTGCTTCCTGGTTGCTGCTCGGGGCGGGAGGGGCCAAGAGGATTAATTAATTGTTCTGCTGGTTCGGGGTCTGTGGTGGCTGGGGGGCTGCTGGCCCCCTGGTGTGCCCGCTGCGCTACACCCCAGCAGAGTCGAGGGAGGGAGGATGTGTGGATGTATGGGACGTGAAAGTGTGTGTGGTGATGATTGGGCCTGGATCTGGGACTTGCTGTCGCCTGGCCTGCCTGTGCTTCTCCCGATGGGGGGGCGGCGTTGCCTCTCCCCGCTGCTCGCGACTTCACCCACCTGTGGGCACGTCTTGACTCCCAGGGCACTTGGCAAGGGGCGCTGGGGCAGGCGCTGACCCACTGCATGGCTGTCTGGGGCACTTGGCCCTCCTGGGTATTGGGTGGGGCCTCTGCCGGGGGGTTTGGGGGCGCTCGGGCTCCCGGGGCCCGGGTCCAGTGCACGGCCCATGTCTGGGCGGCTGGGACCTGGCGGGGTCGGTGGGCTGTTGCCCCTGGCTCTCTGAGGGCCTCTGCCCTATGCTTATGGGGGCTCTGTCCGGGGGCTTCCTCTGCAGTCTTCTGGGTGGATGCGTGGTTGTCCCTGCGGTGGGCTTCGTGGGTTCTGTGCTCCGTGGGGGCTGCTGGTGGCCTGGGTCTTGTGGCCCTCTCTGCCTGCTTCTGATTGCTGGGGGGGGGCTGTGGATTGTGGCCCTGTACACTTATACAATCATAACTAACCACGGTTACCATGTAGATCCTGTGCCATGGGTGTTGCATGTTCTCACACACACACACACACACATTTATTAGCCCAGTAGCATGCTCGCTAAGCAGTTTATGTGTTATCCTGTGGTTTCAGGTCATCTCTCCACAGCTGTGTTGTATGCGATTACCGCTTCTTGTGCTTGTTTTTGTTTGTTTGTGTGTTTGTTTTTTCTCTGCTTGTCTGCTTTCAGGTGCTCCTGGTGGCGCTAAGGCTGGATTCCCCTCAGAGGCCATGGATTGTTGTCTGTTTTGTTTTTTACAGGTGTAGCAGCTGGTTGTCTGGTTTTTGTTTCTATTTTTGTTCTGTTTCCTCTTCTTTCCTCTTCTTCTTTCCTTGTCCCCCGGTCCGGTTCAGTTCTATTACATGTCATATATTGTAAACAGAAATAAATAAATGGGCATCAAGGGGAGCTTTACATTTATAAAACTTCCCTTGGCAAAGCAAATCTGTTTGGCATCAAAGGTATTCAGACTACAATTCTGCTGCCATAATGCTGAACAGGACAAGGGGGAAAAAAAAAAAAAAAAAAAAGATCTCATTGTAAGATATTTTCCTAACAGAAAATATTTGGAGCACTCCCAAACTGCAGGTTTACTTGTTGTTCCCAGAGTTTCTAAAAGTAGATATGGTGTATAATCATCAAGTATTTCAGCATCCACAAAAATATTGGCTTGAGCTAGGTAGGGAACTTCTACCTCATGAGCTAAATAGTGATCAGTCCAGTCATTTATAGAGAGAGGCTGGCATTCAAAACAATACAGTGAAGAATTTACTATGTAGATGTTTTTCACGAGTCCAAACTCTGCAGTACTATTGATGACATTAGAAATAACCAAAGTTTTCTCACAGGTATTCTTATTTCCATATTGTATTATCCACTTTACCAAAACTTTATGTTGAAGGTGCTCTATTCCTAAGAAGTCTTTAATCTTTCCTTCTACATAGTGAACATTTTAACCTCAGAGACTGGGCCGATTTCAACTTCACTTGAAAAAATTGGATGTGTCTCGTGTACATTCTGACTACATTCATATAGTTGGTTGTGCTTCACAAGAGACTTACAAATATTCTCAAAACTACTTTTCAAAGCCCACTGCTTGAAGCATTTGAGCAATGCTTTGACTCAAAACGCATACACATATGCCTCACCATAGGACAAAGAGCCTTAATCTGAGAAGGTACATGCAGAAGGTAATGCTGTTTATGTATAATATTTGTATCTGGAAACAGTTCTTTGAAATCTTTCAAATGTTGCTCTATTAAAAGTTTCAGCCTTGAAAGAGTTGGGAGCGCAATAATAGGTGAAAACAGAATTTTGACAATCTCTAACAACTTAAGGAGCATTTGTGTGTACTCATTCTCTCCAATTGTGTCAATAAGAAAAGGCATATGGCAAATGGATCTTTAACAAAACCAGCATCTGCCCTGCTGACTGTTTCAGTTTATTGTCATTTTATGACAGTGTATTGACAGATATGGGGCAAGGCTTATCTCTTGCATCCAAAGGAGAGTAAGGGAAACCAATAATTGCACTGTTGAATGTGTCTAACTAAATAAACCCTGAAAGCACAAGACGCTTTAAAACACATTTGATTTCATACCATTTCATACCAAGGGGCAACACCTTAATACACCATAATATGCATGATGTCTTGCGGAGTTTTTAGATTTTCTTTCAGAAAGTCTGTGCTTGCTTTTTCAATGTCACTACTTTGTCTGATATGACTTGTCATGGTCCTTTTAACAAACAAATTTTCATTAAATTGTTCCTGCATGTCTTCAAAGTTGCATTCACAGTGTCTGCATTTACTGTAGGCAAACCCTACTCCTTCCTTAAATCCATTCTTGCATGGTTGTGGCCCCTGTTCAATCATTGCAAGAATTCTTGGATGCATTAACAGCTGTTCCAAACTTTTCAACAATGGTATGTATTAAAAGTAATGGTGTTTAATGGTAAGGACTCTAGAGTCTCCACTTTTCACATAACATACCGTATATTTTTACATAATCGTCTCTGGTTCAACTGGCTGTAACAGTTCTTTGATTGTCTTATCCTGCTACTGTGTTGTAGCAATTTGACTGAAAAGATCACTAAACTGGTCAAATACTCCCATTACATCACTCTTCAGTTTACCAAGGTCCCCAGAATGTGTCTCAATCATGTTACTCATTTGATGGTTTAGGTGCTCCAGTAATGCTGCCTGGTATTGCTGGACTCCAGACACCATCTGGTTAACAGCTCTCTGGGGAAAAAACAAAACAAAAATGCAAATAAACAAACAAACAAATGACAAATGCATGACAGAAATGTGAACACAGCTGGAGTTGAGGTTCTAAATAGAATGATTTATGCTCATGTCCTTATTTAGTTATCTTCATATAATAAATTCCTAAATACACTGAGAAACTAGTTGTTGTTAATTGATTTTAAATTAATTACTGCCATAAACCCCTGTTTTGGAAATTGTATCAGTCTATGGTTCAGCAGTGGGTAGGCTGTCCCGCTATTTTACGTTACTGCGCAGCCCTCATTAAAGATTCAACGAAAATGAGAGATGGCACTCTCCGTGGCTATTTCTGTCTCTGAAAAACAACGTGATTTATTCAGAATCTACGTGAGCATAATACTGTCACCTATTTTTTTAAGGGGTGACACGTCGTACTTGTTTATCTTGTCTGTTTGAAAATTGGAAATGCGCAGTATACACGGCTCATTGGAGGGAACGTAACAGGTACGTAATAAAGCTTCCTCATCCAAGACGTTTTGAATTAGTATTTCATTGCAGGTTAAGTTGTATCGAATATCTCATGTATTTTAGTCACATACGTTTTAAATATTATCCATGTTTCAATGTGTATTTGTTTTGTACACTGTTGCAGCCCTGCACGAGCTAACGTTACCTAAGCTAACTTGCTAAGCTAAAACCGCTAACAGCATGGACGAACTTGATGACGTTACCGTGTAATGTAATGTAGTCAAATATATAAATATATAAAATTGATCAATAATCTTAATTCTGAAATGATTTTAATAAAATTGGTTTTATTATAAATGGGATGAATTGAGCATGATACTGGTTTCTTGTTTCAATTAAATCCAATTACTGGGATAATCTACTCAGTTCTATACTAAAACATTAACCTTCTGAATGGCCACAACTTAAAATGTAAATTATTTAGGATTTATACTTTTATGAGTTTCAAAAAATTGTAGATTGCTATAAACATCTGTATATTTGAATTAAAATCGCTTCAAAATTAAGAGAATTACGATCGATTATAATGTTGTTTATGTTTATGTATTTAGCAGACGCTTTTATCCAAAGCGACTTACAAATGAAGGTATAACAAGCTATATAAAAAGCTAACAATAAACTACATAGAAGGAACCCACTAGTCCGACTCTGTCAGAGGTGACAGAGTAGAGATAGGGTGCAGGAATAGAAGGAAGTGCAGAAAGATAAAGTGCAGAGATAGAGGGGGTAGGGAAGTACAAGGTAAGTGCTAGGATAGGAGGTGCTCTCTGAAGAGCTGGGTTTTCAAGAGTTTTTTGAAGATAGACAGGGATGCCCCTGTTCTGGTAGCGCTCGGTAGTGCATTCCACCATCGTGGGACGACACATGAAAAGAGTTTGGATTGTCTTAGGCATGGTGTAGGAGCTGCTAGACGACAATCCTGGGACGAACGGAGGGACCAAGTTGTGACATAAGCCTTTGCAAGAGCATTCAAGTAGATGGGAGCCGTTCCATTAAGCACTTTGTAGGCTAACATCAGTGACTTGAATTTGATGCGGGCGGCTAAGGGTAGCCAGTGGAGTTCAATGAACAGAGGGGTGACGTGTGCTCTTTTAGGCTGATCGAAGACCAGACGCGCCGCCACGTTCTGGACCATCTGCAGGGGTTTCATAGTACAGGCTGGGAGACAAGTCAGGAGAGCATTGCAGTAGTCGAGGCGGGAGATGACCGTGGCCTGCACCAGGAGTTGGAAGCCAGAAGTTACAGCTATGGCAAAGAGAATACTACTCCATGCTGCAGGACCGAGACCTGAGCAGCAAGAATAAATGGGTAGGTCAAATGCGTCCAGGTGCATGTTTGGTATTTGTTTGATATTTGAAGTATTTATTTGAATATGTCTTGTCACGGGTTAATGTGTACTCACAGCTATACAAAAGATTGCAAAATGTGAGATCTCCCCAAAAGACCAATCCAAAGAGCCAAAGTGCAAACCTGAGCTGCTAAGTGACCCAGATGAATTTGATTCAAGTGACTCAACAGTCATTGTGGATCACTCCTCACAAGGGAGTAGCACCCCAGACTCAGGCAGCAATGCCAGACATGAGTTCCAACATTGCATTTACAAATTTACCTTTGTGAGGTGTTCATATTTTACACTTCTTTTGTTTGGAAGACTTATAAAGTAAGTCTTTAAAAAATAATTTTTAAAACAATATGAAATGGTTATGTAACAAGTTCTCTTTCAAATTTTCAACTAGTGTCAGTCAATGTGATCTTGGCATGTGTGCCTGGTTTATGCATTCTGTTGCGATTTGTGTAAAAATAGAGATGCATTCAAACTAATTACCACCACATACTTTCTAAAGTTACTAATTTCTATGAATCAATGTCATGTATTTAATTATGTATATTTCTGTCCTTCAGCTAACATGCCCGCAGGCATTGACACTCCAGACACAGACAGTCCAGCAACTATGGCCAAGCACTACAGAAGCCTACAATCTTTGTCTAAGAAGAAAAATCCAAACTATGAGTCTGTCTCTCAGCTCCTGGATTTGGAATTCAGAAGAGGACTCTGATTCTTTTCGCGAGGATGACAGACACAAGAAAATTCTAGAGGCATGTCCTTGTTTTAAGGACATTGGAAATGTAAGTAATTATTGACTGAGCATAATTCAAAACATGGCACTACACAAAACAATGTCTTGTGTGCCAATTTCTTCCTCCTACTTAATGCAGCCAAATGTCTTTATTTGTATATTGAATAGGTGATGGAGGAGCTTCAACACATTCTGGGCAAAAATGACATCCACTCCATTGATAAGGGAAGATGGGACAACTTCTGCCAGAAGGTGCAGTTTTTTGGTGTGGAAAAAGCTACTGAAACCCCAAATAGGAATGGATAAAGGTAAGCAATCATGTTTTGATGTTATTAGGGTGGACATTAGGCATGTTTATGTGCTAGTGTCTTGTCTTTCTTCTTTTCATCTGTGGTGGCTATCCCATTACTTGTGTAACGTTTTTGTATTTTAGCAGAATTTGTAAGCTGATGATCAGATTTGACCTTGTATTATCTAAATGTAAAAGTATCACATATTATCCTCAACAGTTGAACATGCTCTCAGTATTCTATGTGTGCTGCCTTCATTGTTCCCCTCTTCATCTGCTCCTCCGAAGAAGTTAGGACATGTGAGTGAGGTTCTAGTGCATGTCCTTGAGGTAAGCAAAAATGAATGCACTACTTGGTTAATAACAGGTTTTATGGACCTAGTGAAGACCTAAAAAGACTGGCCGAGCCCAACAAATGTACATTTCTATACATTCAAATACAGTGTGTTTAGCAATACAATTTTTTACAGTAGACCCACAGACACATTTTGATATTCTTTATATCTGTGCTTTTTAGACAGTGTACCACCTCAATAAATATTGGACTCCTCAATTACCACTAAAATCATATGTTAAAAAAAATCCTGAGGGGGAGCTGTGGTGGGTTGATGGAGGTGCATCGAGGCTGGCCACATTGACTGTCTATATCTCTCGACAAAGTGCACCCTCTCTCAAACCCTTGGACACATAAACTGGGAGCCAGACACAGATTTAGAAGCTGGTTATCTAATGACTAATAGTTCCCATTTGCAGCCACATTCGGTGTGTTTTAGAACCTTTCTTTTTAGCTCTGTTTACTGTTTTCCCATCACAGCACTTGAACGTGACTACATAGCAGGTTTACTTAGCGCAATTGTTAGAGGGAGCTTGGGTACCACTGCTTTGTATGATTTAATTTAGCTTTTGAAGGTTATTTGATTGTAAGAAGGGCTTAGTTTGAAAAATATGTTTTTGATCATTTAAACAAAAGTGCTTTTATCCTGATGGAAGGATGTCCATGTTATGTGTTTAAGGAAAAAGAAGACCCCAATGACTACTTGAGGAAACGCCGTCTCTCCTGCCCAGTCCTTCTTGTGAGTTCGTCCAACTGCCTCCTGGCTGTAGGAGACGTGCCGATAATTACGCTCCCAAAAGACAAGCTTACAGAGGGTGTTTTACACCTTATAGCCTACTATTATGCTCTACACCTTACTTATCCCAGGTGCGTAGCAACTCTGTTTTCTGTCATACAAACGGAGGTCCTCTTGGACACAATCCATGAGCAAGACCTCACACCATCTTTCAAGAAGGGCATGGCTGACTGGAAAGCTTT